>NC_087349.1:39134405-39437436 GCF_030014295.1 Loxodonta africana
CAAACTATGGATAACATTGCGAAGTACGGGAATTCCAGAACACTTAATTGTGTTCATGAGGAACCTTTACATAGATCAAGAGGCAGTTGTTCAGACAGAACAAGGGGCTACTGATTGGTTTAAAGTCAGGAAAGATGTGCGTCAGGGTTGTATTCTTTCACTATACCTATTCAATCTGTATGCTGAGCAAATAATATGAGAAGCTGGGCTATATGAAAAGAACAGGGCATTGGGATTGGAGGAAGATTCATTAACAACCTGTATTACGCAGATGACACAACCTTGCTTGTTGAAAGTGAAGAGGACTTGAAGCACTTACTAATGAAGATCAAAGACCACAGCCTTCAGTATGGATTACACCTCAACATAAAGAAAACAAAAATCCTCACAACTGGACCAATGAGCAACATCATGGTAAATGGAGAAAAGATTGAAGTTGTCAAGGATTTCATTTTACTTGGATCCACAATCAACAACCATGGAAGCAGCAGTCATGAAATCAAAAGATGCATTGCGTTGGGTAAATCTGCTGCAAAGGACCTCTTTAAAGTGTTGAAGAGCAAAAGATGTCACCCTGAAGACTAAGGTGCACTTGGCCCAAGCCATGGTATTTTCAATCGCATCATATGCATGTGAAAGCTGGACAATGAATAAGAAGCCTGAAGAAGAGTTGATGCCTTTGAATTGTGGTGTTGGCGAAGAATATTGAATATAACATGGACTGCCAAAAGGACAAACAAATCTGTCTTAGAAGTACAGCCAGAATTCTCCTTAGAGGCAAAAATGGCGAAACTGTGTCTTACATACTTTGGACACGTTGTCAGGAGGGATCAGTACCTGGAGAAGGACCTCAAGCTTGGCAGAGCACAGGGTCAGCGGAAAAGAGGAAGACCCTCAATGAGGTGGATTGACACAGTGGCCGCCACAATGAACTCAAGCATAACAATGATTGTAAGGATGGCTCAGGACCAGGCAATGTGTCGTTCTGTTGTGCATAGGGTCACTATGAGTCGGAACCGACTCGACGCCACCTAACAACAATAACATGCAAAACCAATGGCCAACATCGTTCTCAATGAAGAAAGGTTGAAAACATTCCCCTTGAGAACAGGAACAAGACAAGAATGCCCTTAATCACCACTCCTATTTAACATTGGGTTGGAAGTCTTAACTAGAGCAATAAGGCAAGAAACGGAAATAAAGGGCATCCAAATTTGTAACGTGGATGATGATACTATATTTAGAAAATCCCAGAGACTTCCCAAGAAAACTACTGGAACTAACAGATTCAGCAGAGTTGCAGGAGAGAAAATAAGCATACAAAAATCAGTTGGATTCCTATATACCAATAAAGAGAACTATGAAAAGGAAATCAGGAAAACAATACCATTTATAATAGCCCCTAAAACAATAAAATACTTGGGAATAAATCTAACCAGGGATGTTAAAGACCTATACAAAGAAAACCACAAAACACCACTGGAAGAAACCAAAAAAGATCTACATAAATGGAAAAAAATGCCATGCTCATGGATAGGTAGACTCAACATTGTGAAAATGACAATTCTACCCATAGCAATTTACGAATACAATGCAATACTGATCCAAATACCAACAACATTCTTTAAAGAGATGGAAAACCTTATCATTAACTTTATGTGGAAAGAGAACCCCCAGATAAGTAAAGCACTATTGAAGAAGAAGAATAAAGTAGGAGGACTCGTACTAGCTGACCTCAGAACCTACTATACAGCTACAGTAGTCAAAACAGCCTGGTACCGGTACAACAGATACACTGACCAATAGAACTGAATTGAGAACCCAG
Organism: Loxodonta africana; assembly: GCF_030014295.1. Classification (NCBI taxonomy): domain Eukaryota; kingdom Metazoa; phylum Chordata; class Mammalia; order Proboscidea; family Elephantidae; genus Loxodonta; species Loxodonta africana. The sequence goes on from NC_087349.1 coordinate 39,136,231, forward strand.
ATGTAAATCCATCCACCTGTGGTCACCCGATCTTTGACAAGGGCCCAAAGTCCATTAAACGGGGAAAAGACTGTCTTTTTGACAAATGGTGCTGGGAAAACCAGAAAAATGAAATAGGAACCATACCTCATACCATATACAAAAACTGATTCAAAGTGGATCAAAGACCTAAATATAAAGCCAAAAACCATGAAGTTCATAGAAGAAAAAATAGGATCAACACTAGAGGCCCTAACACACGGTATTAACAGGATACAAATCACAACCAACTGCACACAAGCTCCAGAGGATAAGCTAGATAACTGGAATCTTCTAAAAATTAAACGCTTCTGCTCATCAAAAGACTTCACCAGAAGAGTAAAAAGAGAACCTACAGACTGGAAAAAAAAAATTCGGCTATTACAAATCAAAGGTCTAATCTCTAAAATCCACAAGAAAATCCAACACCTGTACAAAAAAAAGACAAATAATACAATTAAAAAATGGGCAAAGGAAATGAACAGACACTCCAAAGAAGACATTCAAGCGGCCAATAGACACATGAGGAAATGCTCATGATCTCTAGCCATCAGAGAATGCAATGAGATAACACCTCACCTCGGCATTACTGTCACGAATCAATAAAATAGAAAATAACAAATGTTGGAGAGGATGCGGTGAGATCGGAACTCTTCTGCACTGCTGGTAGGAATGCAAAAGGATACAACCTCTTCAGAAAACAATATGGTGCTTTCTTAGAACGTTAGAAATAGAAATACCATTTGATCCAGCAATCCCACTCCTAGGACTATATCCTAGAGAAATAAAAGTTGTCACACAGATATATGTACTCCCATGTTCATTGCAGCATTGTTCACAATAGCAAAAAGATGTAAACAACCTAGATGCCCATCAACAGATGAATGAATAAACAAACTGTGGTACATACACACAATGGAGTACTACGCAATGCTAAAGAACAATGACGAATCTGTGAAGTATCTCATAACATGGATGCATCTGGAGGACATTATGCTGAGTGAAATAAGTCAGTGACAAAGGGACAAATATTGAATGAGACCACTACTCTAAAAACTGATGAATAGGCTTACATACAAAAAGAAACTTACATACAAATAGGCTTACATACAAAAAGGAGGGGTGAGGATAGAAAAACACTTAATAGACAAGAGATATTTCGTAATTTTGGTGAAGGCTAAGACAGTACACAATACTTGGGAAGCCAGCACAACCTATACAAGGAAAGCCCATGGTAGCTCCATAGACATAGGGACCTGAAGGATGGAATTGCTGGGATGAGGGCTGTGGGGACCATGGTCTCAGGGAACCTCTAGCTCAATTGGCGTACAGAGTTTATAAAGAATATGTTCTATATTCCACTTTGGTGAGTCTGGGCTCTTAAAAGCCTGTGGTGGCTATCTACTCCACAGGTCTCACCCTTTCGGGAGCAAAGGAGAATGAGGAAAACTAAAGACATAAGGGAGAGATTAGTCCAAAGGACTAATGGACAACATCTACCACGGCCTCCACCAGACTGAGTTCAGTACAACTAGATGGTGCCTGGCTACCACCACTGACTGCTCTGACAGGGATCACAATAGAGGGTCCTGGACAGAGCTGGAGAAAAATGTAGAACGACATTCTAACTTGAAAAGAAAGACCAGACAGAGACTGGAGAAACCCCAAGACTATGGCCCCGGACACCCTTTCAGCTCAGTAATGAGGCCATACCTGAAGTTCAACCTTCAGCCAAAGATTGAAGAGTGTCGTGGAAAAAAAACATGACTAAAAGGGCACACCAGCCCTGGGGCAGGACTGGAAGGTAGGAGGGAACAGGAAAGCTGGTAATAGGGAGCCCAGGGTTGAAAGGGAGAGTGTTGATATGTCGTGGGGTTGTTAACCAATGTCATACAACAATGTGTGTACTAACTGTTTGATGAGAAACTAGTTTGTTCTGTAAACCTTCATCTATTGTTCAGTTAAAAAAAATACACTGACTAATCACAACTCCAAGACGATAACTAATGATACACATATCACAATTCCAAGACGATAACTAATGATAGTAACATTAAAAAAAAAACATTAGCTGGTATTTATTGACTATTATCATGTGCCAATAGCAAGATAAGAGTTTTGCCAAGTTTTTCTAATTTAAATCTCATAACAAACTTATGAGATTGGTACTATTGTTAGTTCCATCTTGTTGTTGTTGTTAGATGCCATCCAGTTGGTTCTGACTCATAGCAATCCCTTTGTACAACAGAAGGAAACATTGCCTGGTCCTGCACCATACTCATTATCATTGCTATGTTTGAACCCATTGTTGCAGCAACTGGGGCAATCAATCTCATTGAGGATCTTCCTCTTTTTTGCTGACCTACTTTACCAAGCATGATATCCTTCTCCAGGGCTGGTCCCTTCTGATAAAGTGCCCAAAGAACATGAGACAAAATCTTGCCACCCTCGCTTCTAAGGAGCGCTCTGGCTGTACATCTTCCAACACAAAGTTGTTTGTTCTCCTGGCAATCTATGGTATTTTCAATATTCTTCACCAGCACCATGATTCAAAGCCGTTAATTCTTCTTTTGCATTTTGTTGAGTCACCTTTCTTTGGAATGAACACTAATATGGATCTCCTCCAGTTGGTTGGCCAGATTAGCCAGGATCCCTTCCAGTCTTCCAGATTTCTTAACATAGAAGAGTGAGCATCACCAGTACTGAATCCATTTGTTGAAACATCTCAGTTGGTATTTCATTAATTCCTGGAGCCTTGTTTTTGGCCAAGGCCTTTGGTGCACTTTAGACTTATTCCTTCAATACCATCATTTCATGATCATATACTACATCCTGAAATGGTTGAACATTGACCAATTCTTTTTGGTACAGTGACTCTCTGTGTTCCTTCTATCTTCTTTTGATGTTTTCTGTGTCATTCAGTATTTTGCCCATAGAATTCTTTAATATTGCAACTTGAGGCTTGAATTTTTTCTTCAGTTCTTTCAGCTTCATAAATGCAGAACTTGTTCTTTCTTTTTTGGTTTTCTGACTCCAGGTCTTTGCACATTTCATTATAGTACTTTATCTTCTTGAGTGGCCCTTTGAAATCTTCTGTTCAGCTCTGTTACGTCACTATTTCTTCCATTCACTTCAGCTACTGTACTTTCAAGATCAAGTTTCAGTGTCTCTTTTGACATCCATTTTGGCATTTTCTTTCTTTCCTGTCTTTTTAATGACCTTTGCTGTCTTCATGTATGATGTCTTTGATGTCATCCACAACTTGTCTGGTCTCCAGTCATTAGTGTTCAATGTGCCAAATCTATCCTTGAGATGGTCTCCAAATTCAGGTGGGGTATACTCAAGGTCATATTTTGATTCTCATTGACTTCTTTTAATTATCTTCAGTTTCAACTTAAACTTGCATCTTCTGGCCTTGCTCTGACTGATGATACAGAGTTTTTCCATTGTCTCTTTCCGCAAACGTAGTTGATTTGATTCCTGTGTTTTCCATCTGGAGAGGTCCACATGTTGAAGAAAGGTATTTGCAATGAAGAAGTCACTGGGCTTGCAAAATTCTATCGTGCAATCTCCAGCATCGTTTCTATTACCAAGGCCATATTTCCAACTACCGATCCTTCTTCGTTTCCAGCTTTCCCATTGCAATCACCAGTGATTATAAGTGTATCTTGATTGCATGGTTGATCAATTCCAGACTGTAGAAGTTGGTAAAAATCTTCTATTTCTTCATCTTTGGCCTTAGTGGTTCGTGCGTAAATTTGAATAGTATTTGTATTGACTGGTATTGTTTGTAGACATATGGATATTTTCCGAACACTAACAGCTTTGTAAGTCAGGATAGTTCTTGAAATCTTTATTTTATTTTATTTTTAATAATTTTTATTGTGCTTTAAGTGAAAGTTTACAAATCAAGTCAGTCTGTCACATATCAGCTTACATACACCTTACTCCCTACTCCCACTTACTCTCCCCCTAATGAGTCAGCCCTCTCCCTCCTTCCAGTCTCTCCTTTCGTGACAATTTTGTCAGTTGCTAACCCTCTCTACCCTCCTATCTCCCCTCCAGACAGGAGATACCAACACAGTCTCAAGTGTCCACCTGATACAAGTAGCTCACTCTTCATCAGCATCTCTCTCCAACCCATTGTCCAGTCCCTTCCATGTCTGATGAGTTGTCTTCGGGAATGGTTCCTGTCCTGGGCCAACAGAAGGTTTGGGGACCATGACCGCCAGAATTCCTCTAGTCTCAGTCAGACCATTAAGTATGGTCTTTTTGTGAGAATTTGGGGTCTGCATCCCACTGATCTGCTCCCTCAGGGGTTCTCTGTTGTGCTCCCTGTCAGGGCAGTCATTGGTTGTGGCCGGGCACCATCTAGTTCTTCTGGTCTCAGGATGATGTAAGTCTCTGGTTCATGTGGCCCTTTCTGTCTTTTGGGCTCTTAGTTATCGTGTGACCTTGGTGTTCTTCATTCTCCTTTGATCCAGGTGGGTTGAGACCAATTGATGCATCTTAGATGGCAGCTTGTTAGCATTTAAGACCCCAGACGCCACATTCCAAAGTGGGATGCAGAATGTTTTCATAATAGAATTATTTTGCCAATTGACTTAGAAGTCCCCTTAAGCCATAGTTCCCAAACCCCCGACCTTGCTCCACTGACCTTTGAAGCATTCAGTTTATCCCAGAAATTTCTTTGCTTTTGGTCCAGTCCAGTTGAGCTGGCCATCCATGTATTGAGTATTGTCCTTCCCTTCACCTAAAGTAGTTCTTATCTACTAACTAATCAGTAAACAACCCTCTCCCACCCTCCCTCCCTCCCCTCCCTCATAACCACAAAAGTATGTGTTCTCAGTTTATACTATTTCTCAAGATCTTATAATAGTGGTTTTATACAATATTTGTCCTTTTGCCTCTGACTTTTAATTTCACTCAGCATAATGCCTTCCAGGTTCCTCCATGTTATGAAATGTTTCAGAGATTCGTCACTGTTCTTTATCGATGCGTAGTATTCCATTGTGTGGATATACCACAATTTATTTAACCATTCATCCGTTGAGGGACACCTTGGTTGCTTCTGGCTTTTTGCTATTGTAAACAGAGCTGCAATAAACATGGGTGTGCATATATCTGTTCGTGTAAACGCTCTTATTTCTCTAGGGTATATTCCGAGGAGTGGGATTTCTGGGTTGTATGGTAGTTCTATTTCTAACTTTTTAAGAAAACGCCAGATAGATTTCCAAAGTGGTTGTACCATTTTACATTCCCACCAGCAGTGTATAAGAGTTCCAACCTCTCTGAAGCTTCTGCAACATTTACTATTTTGTGTTTTTTGGATTAATGCCAGCCTTGTTGGAGTGAGGTGGAATCTCATCGTAGTTTTAATTTGCATTTCTCTAATGGCTAATGATCGAGAGCATTTTCTCATGTATCTGTTAGCTACCTGAATATCTTCTTTAGTGAAGTGCGTGTTCATATCCTTTGCCCACTTCTTGATTGGGTTGTTTGTCTTTTTGTGGTTGAGTTTTAACAGAATCATATAGATTTTAGAGATCAGGCACTGGTCGGAGATGTCGTAGCTGAAAATTCTTTCCCAGTCTGTAGGTGGTCTTTTTGCTCTTTTGGTGAAGTCTTTAGATGAGCATAGGTGTTTGATTTTTAGGAGCTCCCAGTTATCTGGTTTCTCTTCGTCATGTTTGGTAATGTTTTGTATTCTGTTTATGTTTGTATTAGGGCTCCTAACATTGTCCCTATTTTTTCTTCCATGATCTTTATCGTTTTAGTCTTTATGTTTAGGTCTTTGATCCACTTGGAGTTAGTTTTTGTGCATGGTGTGAGGTATGGGTCCTGTTCCATTTTTTTGCAAATGGATATCCAGTTATGCCAGCACCATTTGTTAAAAAGACTATCTTTTCCCCAGTTCACTGACACTGGGCCTTTGTCAAATATCAGCTGCGCATATGTGAATGGATTTATATCTGAGTTCTCAATGCTGTTCCACTGATCTATGTGTCTGTTGTTGTACAAGTACCAGGCAGTTTTGACTACTGTGGCCGTATAATAGGTTCTAAAATCAGGTAGAGTGAGGCCTCCCACTTTCCTCTTCTTTTTCAGTAATGCTTTACTTCTCCGGGGCTTATTTCCCTCCCATATGAGGTTGGTGATTTGTTTCTCCATCACATTAAAAAAATGTCATTGGAATTTGGATCGGAAATGCATTGTATGTATAGATGGTTTTTGGTAGAATAGACATTTTTACTATATTAAGTCTTCCTATCCATGAGCAAGGTATGTTTTTCCACTTATGTAGGTCCTTTTTAGTTTCTTGCACTAGTACTTTGTAGTTTTCTTTGTATAGGTCTTTTACAGCTTTGGTAAGATTTATTCCTAAGTATTTTATCTTCTTGGGGGCTACTGTGAATGGTATTGATTTGGTGATTTCCTCTTTGATGTTCTTTTTGTTGATGTAGAGGAATCCTAGTGATTTTTGTATGTTTATCTTATAACCTGAGACTCTGCCAAACTCTTCTATTAGTTTCAGTAGTTTTCTGAAGGATTCCTTAGGGTTTTCTGTGTATAAGATCATGTCATCTGCAAATAGAGATGCTTTTACTTCCTCCTTGCCAGTCCGGATGCCCTTTATTTCTTTGTCTAGCCTGATTGCTCTGGCTAGGACCCCTAGCACAATGTTGAATAAGAGTGGTGATAAAGTACATCCTTGTCTGGTTCCCGTTCTCAAGGGAAATGCTTTCAGGCTCTCTCCTTTTAGAGTGATGTTGGCTGTTTGCTTTGTATAGATGCACTTTATTATGTTGAGGAGTTTTCCTTCAATTCCTATTTCCATGAGAGTTTTTATCATAAATGGGTGTTGGACTTTGTCAAATGCCTTTTCTGCATCAATTGATAAGATCATGTGGTTTTTGTCTTTTGTTTTATTTATATGGTGGGTTACATTAATGTTTTTTCTAATATTGAACCAGCTTTTCATACCTGGTATAAATCCCACTTGGTCATGGTGGATTATTGTTTTGATATGTTGTTGAATTCTATTGGCTAGAATTTTGTTGAGGATTTTTGCATCATATTCATGAGGGATATAGGTCTGTAATTTTCTTTTTTTGTGATGTCTTTACTTGGTTTTGGTATCAGGGATATGGTGGCTTCATAGAATGAGTTAGGCAGTATTCCATCATTTTCTATGCTTTGAAATACCTTCAGCAGTAGTGTTAACTCTTCTCTGAAAGTTTGATAGAACTCTGCAGTAAAGCCATCCGGGCCAGGGATTTTTTTTGTTGGGAGTTTTTTGATTACCTTTTCAATCTCTTTTTTTGTTATGGGTCTATTTAGTTGTTCTACTTCTGATTGTGTCAGTTTAGGTAGGTAGTGTTTTTCTAGGAATTCATCCATTTCTTCTAGGTTTGCAAATTTGTTAGAGTACAATTTTTCGTAATAATCTGATATGATTCTTTTAATTTCAGTTGGGTCTGTTGTGATGTGGCCCATCTCGTTTCTTATTCGGGTTATTTGTTTCCTTTCTTGTATTTCTTTAGTTAGTCTGGCCAATGGTTTATCAATTTTGTTAATTTTTTCAAAGAACCAGCTTTTGGCTTTGTTAATTCTTTCAATTGTTTTTCTATTCTCTAATTCATTTAGTTCAGCTCTGATTTTCATTATTTGTTTTCTTTTGGGGCCTGATGGATTCTTTTGTTGCTCACTTTCTATTTGTTCAAGTTGTCGGGACAGTTCTCTGATTTTGGCTCTTTCTTCTTTTTGTATGTGTGCATTTATCGATATAAATTGACCTCTGAACACTGCTTTTGCTGTGTCCCAGAGGTTTTGACAGGAAGTGTTTTCATTCTCGTTGCATTCTATGAATTTCTTTATTCCCTCTTTAATGTCTTCTATAACCCAGTCTTTTTTCAGGAGGGTATTGTTCAGTTTCCAAGTATTTGATTTGTTTTCCCTAATTTTTCTGTGATTGATTTCCACTTTTATGGCCTTGTGGTCTGAGAAGATGCTTTGTAATATTTGGTGTTTTGGATCCTGGGAAGGTTTGTTTTATGACCTAATATGTGGTCTATTCTAGAGAATGTTCCATGTGCTCTAGAAAAAAGAAGTATACTTTGCAGCTGTTGCGTGGAGTGTTCTGTATAAGTGTATGAGGTCAAGTTGGTTGATGGTTGCAATTAGGTCTTCCGTATCTCTGTTGAGCTTCTTACTGGAAGTCCTGTCCTTCTCCGAAAATGGTGTGTTGAAGTCTCCTACTATAATTGTGGAGGTGTCTATCTCACTTTTCAGTTCTGTTAAAGTTTGTCTTATGTATCTTGCAGCCCTGTCATTGGGTGCATAAATATTTAATATGGTAATATCTTCCTGGTCAATTGTCCCTTTTATCATTATGTAGTGTCCTTCTTTATCCTTTGTGGTGGATTTAAGTTTAAATTCTATTTTGTCAGAAATTAATATTGCTACTCCTCTTCTTTTTTGCTTGTTGTTTGCTTGATACATTTTTCCATCCTTTGAGTTTTAGTTTGTTTGTGTCTCTTGTAGGCAGCATATAGATGGATCGTGTTTCTTTATCCAGTCTGAGACTCTCTGTCTCTTTATTGGTGCATTTAGTCCATTTATATTCAGTGTAATTATAGATAAGTATGTGTTTAGTGCTGTCATTTTGATGCCTTTTTATGTGTGTTGTTGACTATTTCATTTTTCCACTTACTTTTTTGTGCTGAGACGTTTTTCTTTGTAAATTGTGTGTTCCTCATTTTCATAGTATTTGACTTTATGTTTGCTGAGTTGTTATGTTTTTCTTGGTTTTTGTTTTGAGTTATGGAGTTCTTATACCTCTTTGTGGTTACCTTAATATTTACCCTTATTTTTCTAAGTAAATACCTAACTTGTATTGTCCTATATCACCTTGTTTCCCTCTCCATATGGCAGTTCTATGCCACCTGTATTTAGTCCCTCTTTTTGATTATTGTGATCTTTTACATATTGACTTCAATGATTCCCTGTTTTGAGCATTTTTTCTTTTTAAAATTAATCTTAATTTGTTTTTGTGATTGCCTTATTTGAGTTGATATCAGGATGTTGTGTTCTGTGACCTTGTGTTGTGCTGGTATCTGATATTATTGGTTTTCTGACGAATTTCCTTTAGTATTTCTTGTAGCTTTGGTTTGGTTTTTGCAAATTCTCTAAGCTTGTGTTTATCTGTAAATGTTTTAATTTTGCCTTCATATTTGAGAGAGAGTTTTGCTGGATATATGATCCTTGGCTAGCAGTTTTTCTCCTTCAGTGCTCTATATATGTCATCCCATTGCCTTCTTGACTGCATGGTTTCTGCTGAGTAGTCTGAACTTATTCTTATTGATTCTCCCTTGTAGGAGACCTTTCTTTTCTCCCTGGCTGCTTTTAAAATTTTCTTTTTATCTTTGGTTTTGGCAAGTTTGATGATAATATGTCTTGGTGATTTTCTTTTTGGATCAATCTTAAATGGGGTTCGATGAGCATCTTGGATAGATATCCTTTCGTCTTTCATGATGTCAGGGAAGTTTTCTGCCAACATATCTTCAACTATTCTCTCTGTATTTTCTGTCATCCCTCCCTGTTCTGGGACTCCAATCACACGCAAGTTATTCTTTTTGATAGAGTCCCACATGATTCTTAGGGTTTCTTCATTTTCTTAAATTCTTTTACCTGATTTTTTTTCAGCTATTTTTTATATTGATGTCAATTCCCTTGTCCTCCATATCCCCCACCCTGTATTCCAATTGCTTGAGTCTGCTCCTCTGACTTCCTTTTGAGTTGTCTAATTCTGTAATTTTACTGCTAATCTTTTGGATTTCTGCATGCTGTCTCTCTATGGATTCTTGCAACTTATTAATTTTTCCACTATGTTCCTGAATAAGCTTTTTGAGTTCTTCAACTGCTTTATCAGCGTGTTCCTTGGCTTTTTCTGTAGATTGCCTTATTTCGTTTCCGAGGTCATCCCCGATGACTTGAAGCATTCTGTAAATTAGTTTTTTATATTCTGCATCTGGCAATTCCAGGATTGTATCTTCATTTGGGAAAGATTTTGATTCTTTAGTTTGGGGAGTTGTAGAAGCCGTCATGGTCTGCTTCTTTATGTGGTTTGATATCGACTGCTGTCTCTGAGCCATCTCTAAGATATTGTAGTGATTTATTCTATATTTACTCACTGAGTCTTATCTTGTTTTGTTTTCTTTCAATATATGCAGATGGGCTACTAGATTGCACTGTCTTGATTGTTGTAACCCTTGAGTCACTTATGTCCTATTACCAGCTGGTTTGGGCTGTTACCAGAAATATAAGTCTAAGAGTGTATTCACTATTCTTGAGTAGAATCTGATTTTGGGTCATCAAGTGTGTAGTGCAGACTGTCACCTAGCCACCTAGAGAAGTAGTGGTGATAGTTCTATGCACCAGATTCTAGTAGCAGCAGGGTTTCACACTCCAGGGGCGGCAGGATGCTGACAGGCTTCCCCCAAGTGCCAGTGAGGTAGGTGTGTCTCTATTCCTAAAGCACTTTGGTGGGTGGGCTCTGCAGCTGTACCTTAGGCCCCCAATGCAAGCACCTCTACAGATTGGTAGGTGTCACCCTCCTTTGACCCCTAAGGCAGGAGGCTAGGTGGTCGGGGGGGGGAGCTTCAGCCCTCAGTTCCCTGTTGTGGGTCAGTGAGGGCTCTGTTGAATACACAGAGATATCAGACCTGGGAAACTTGTCTTTCCAGTAATCTGCTAAAACAATTACAGTCAGATCCCTATCAGAATTGCCTTTGCATTATAATGGCCACCTTGTTCCCTGTAGGGATGAAAGCCCAAGACTGTGGGTCACATATGTTTGGCTGGAGCTGGTTTTGTGATTTTAGTCCAATTAGGGAAGGATTTTTGGTCCCTGGGTTTTTTGTAGCTGCTTCTCTCAGGCCAGGAGAATGGGTTAGGAAAAGACCGAAAAAAGAAAAAAGGAAAACCACAGAGCACTTCACTCTCTGGCTCAGGAAATTCGAATGTTAATGAAGCCACCTGGGAAAGGGAGGGGAGGGTTCAGATAAATAGGAGAGAGTAGCACCCCGGAATATAGACAAAATTACTTATCTTGATTGGGATGACTGTTTTATCTGAGATTCCCAAGGGGCGTGTTGACCGTGTATGCTGGCTGGGTCGAGATTGCCCCCAAGGGTCAGGCCCGCGTCCCGTGCTTGTGCTGTCTCAGAAGCTGTGGTCCATCCCTCCGCTCCCAGTCCAAAGCCCAGTGCCAAGGTTCCCCGGCTGGGACGCCGCACTCCAGGCTCCAAAACCAGTCGCTGCCTCCAGGTGACTTCTCCTTCTGTCAGCTGTGTCACTGCGCTGCCTGCGTGCACTGGCTGGGCTTCCCCTGAGGTCACTTCTGGGGGCTAGGGCTGTGTCCGGTGTTTGCGCTATCTCAGGATGCTGTGCTCAGCTCCCCTGCGCCCAGTCCCAAGCCCGGCGCCAAGGTTTCCTGACTGGGACGCTGGCTCCAGGCTCTGAAAACAGTTGCTGCTTCCCTGTGGTTGTTCGTTCTGTCTCTTTCACTCAGTCAACTCTTTAGATCTGTGTTTGATGGTCAGGGTTCATAGATTGTCATGTATGTGATCGATTCACTTGTTTTTCCAAGTCTTTGTTGCAAGAGGGATCCAAGGTAGCTTCTACCTAGTCAGACATCTTGGCCCCACCTCCTCACTTTCTTGATAACGTCCTTTGATGAACAAAAGCTTTTAACTTTGATGAAGTTCAGTTTATCTATTTCGTGTTGTTTTGCTTGTGTTTTTTGTGTCATATCTAAGAATCCATTGGTAAATCTATGTCCTGAAGCATTACCCCTATGTTTTCTTCTAAGAGTTTTATGGTTCTAGCTCTTATATTTATGTCACTGATCCATTTTTAGTTAATGTTCATATATGGTGTGAGAGAGAGGTCAAATTTCATTCTTTTGCATGTGGAGATGCAGTTGTCCCAGCATCATTTATTGAAAAGAATATTCTTTTCCTGTTGAATGAACTTGGTATTCTTGTCAAAAATCATTTGGCCCTTGGTGTACGGGTTTGTTCATGAACTCTTAATTCTATTCCTTTGGTCTATATGTTTACCCTTATACCAGCACCATACTCTTTTTATTAGTATGCTTTAAAATTGGGAAGTGTGAGTTCCCATCTTTTGTTCTCCTTTTCAAGGTAGTTTTGGCTACAAGTCTTCTTGTAATTTCCTATAAATTTCAAGGTATCTTTTCCATTTCTGCAAAAAAGACTGCTGAGGTTTGATAGCGATTGCATTGAATCTGTACATTGTTTTGGGTAGCACTGACATCTTAACAATATTAGGCCTTCTAATCCTTGAACTTGAAATGTCTTTCCATTTACTCAGATCTTCTTTAATTTCCTTTAGCATTATTTTAGTTTTTCAAGTATAAGTCTTTCACCTGTCTGGTTAAATTTATTCCTAGGTATTTCATTCTTTTGTTGTAAATGATTTTTTTTTCTTAAATCCTGTTTCAAATTATTCATTTTTGTGTATAGGAACACAACTGGATTTTGTGTTTTGATCTTGTACCTTGCTGCTTTGCTTAAAATCATTAACTCTACTAGCCTCCTTGTGGATTCTTTGGGATTTTCTATATATATGATCATCTGCAGATATTGTTTTGCCTCTTCCTTCCCTATATGGATGCTTTTATTTTATTTTCTCGAATAATTGCTCTAGCTAGAACTTTTAGTACAATGATAAATATCAGTGGTTCCATAAAAATTTTAAAAAATGATTGCTAATTTATGTGTGTTGTAGTTAAAAAACACACCCTGTGCTTAATCCTCTTATATTTATTGATACTGCTTTTATAGCTCAGCAGATGATCTATCTTGGCGAATGTTCCATGTGCACTTGAAGTATTGTTGGATCTATGAATGTTAATTAGATAATTGGTAGGTAATAAGGTACAGTTTTTCTATATCATTACTGATTTTTTATTACTGTTTCTAACGATTACTGGGAGAGGAGTGTTGAAGTCTCCAACTATAATTGTGAATTTATTTTTCCTTTGATTTCTGTTAGCTTTTCTTCATATTTTTGTAGCTCAGCAGACCTGAACCTCGATCTCTGTGTCATCAGGTCAGTGAGATTCCCATGCTGTGCTTGGGCTCCCCTTCCATGTGCAATAGTCAAGAATGTTCTTCCAGGCCAAAAGCCAGGATAATTTAAGCGTTCACTTCATCTATTTTTCTTCTTTCAGAAATCACAGTGTTTAATTGCTAAAGAAAACTTACTTCATATAGTTTCGTTTTGTTTTTCTTTTCCCCCTGTATTCTGGTTGTTTATAGGGAAAGGGCAAGATCAAACTTCTTACTTGAACATGGCAGAAGCCTTGTGAGAAATTTTTAATAAATATTTTGCTAAAATTCAATACAGTCTTCTAGTTAAAAAATTATGAAGGGTAGAAAAGGGCAGCATGTGGTGATAAGAGGCTTCTTTTAATTTCTGAAAGTGATGTGGATGCTACACGAAGGAGAAGCTGACAAAATGTATTTAAGAAGAAACACAGGAGAAAAAAATAAGACCATTTCATATTTGTTTCTATTCAAGTTCAGAATATTTAGTAGACTGGGGATTTAGGTAAGAATGTTTTTGAGGAATTCTTTTTTCCTTCACATTTGTAAGAAAAAATTCTGTTAAGCAAAACAAAACAAAATCATATTTCTGCTAAATAATGCGAGCAGGAATAAAGTTAGACTGGCGACACTGATGTTTTTTCAACTTCAGAGGCTACAGACAACCAGATTCCTGATTTCCATTAGTGGAATCAGCTCCTCCTCATTCTGTTTTAATTCCCTGATAAGTTGAATGTGGTTTCTTACAATATTTACATCTCTTCTGCCAAATTTCATAACATCTGTTTGGATACCTGCTCACATTTTGATGCTCCTTAAACCTCTCTTTGTACTTTGAATCCCACAAAGTTATTATTTCTTGGGATTGGTGGTGAGATCAATGAAACCACTGAGAAATTTTTAAAATATTGCTTTTCTGTGGACCATTCCTCCAGGGACAAGAGAATTAATCAAAAAAAAAAAAAATTCCTTCCCACATTTATCTATAAACAGAATGTGATGAGTTAGAATAAATCTAGGGGTTATTTAGCTTGGGCACTCTGTGATTCTGGCCTCTGAACTTTTGTCTATAAGTCCTGTCTTTTCTCCTTCTCTTTGCCTATTTTAACTGCAATCCAGGGCCCAGCTAAAGTTGCATTTAATCTATTAAATTTTCCCTGACCACTTCAGCTCATATTGATCATTTTGCCCGTATAACTTGAATAGACTTGATCATATATTAACTATTTTATACGATTTAATTTATGAAATGTTCCTGTTTCTATCTTAATGTGTATGAAGGTAATTGTTATTCCTTTGTTCACTCACTTTTTCAAGTATTTATCAGACATCTACTCTGTGCCAGGCACTGTGATGGAAAATGGATATATATCAGTGAAGTAGACAGATATGGTCCCTGCCCCTGTGCAGCTTAGAGTAGCAGGGGATATATGCATTAAGCAAAAAATACATACACATGTAATAACAAATTGTGATAAGGTCTTTGATAGAAAAGAACTGAGCTTTACAAAAGAATAATATTAGGCAGGAGCTAATAAATTTTGGGTGGTTAGAGAAAGTCTCTATGAAAGGGAGGACATATGAGCTGAGATACAAAGAATGACAAGAAGATAGCTAGGCAAAGACTGTGGGGAAGTACTGCCTAGTCAGCCGACATGGTGTGGTAAAAAGCCCTGGGTTGGGGAAAAGCTTGAGACAATCAAGGAAATGGAAGACAGAATATGGCCAGAGTAGAGTGTGCACAGCTGCCACTCGTATGGAATGGGTTTGGAAAAAGCAGAACTCAGGTCTGTGGGGCTTTGTAGCCACATTATGCAGGTAATTGTATTCTAATATTCACGTTGTTGTTGTTGTTGTTGTTAGGTGCCGTGCAGTTGGTTCCGACCGATAGTCACCCTATGTACAACAGAACGAAATACTCCCTGGTCCTGAGCCATCCTCACAATTGTTGCTATGCTTGAATCTATTGTTGCAGCCGCTGCGTCAATCCATTTCATTGAGGGTCTTCCTCTTTTTCAGTGGCCCTCTACTTTACCAAGCATGATGTCTTTCTCCAGGGACTGATCCCTTCTAATAACATGTCCAAAGTATGTGAGACATAGTCTTGCCATCATTGCTTCTAAGGAGCATTCTGGTTGTACTTCTTCCAAGACAGATTTGTTCATTTTTTTGGCAGTCCATGGTATATGCAATATTCAATACTCTGCACCAACACCACAATTCTGTCTTCCTTACTCATTGTCTAGCTTCTCTGTGCACTCATACCCATAGAAGTTGCTTAATCATTATATTTTGAATGAAAATGAGTCCAAGAGGCAGAACATTATTTAAAAGTGGAATGACTTAAATCAAGAGTATAAATAAGGCAAAGAGGTGTCAGGATGCTAGTTGTCAAATTTACTGTTAATCAAAAGCAGCTGGGTACTTATTAAAAATGCAAATTTCTGACCCTCAACCTCAGAGAGTTTTAGTCAGAAACCTTCTTGGTTTGTGGAAGGAAGGGCTGAGGAAAACACATGGGCTAATAAAGAATGATCTCAGAATTGTGAGCTGGGTGATCCAAGGCCCAATGTCGTAAATGATTTGAGAGTGGGAGCATCTGAATCCAGAGCTCGAATCTGGGGACGGTGGCAATGGAAACGTAGGGAGCCATGTATGGTGGTCTCTAATTTGTAACTCAGGCAGGTGGCATTTTCCTTCAGAGATTGGCCTTAACTTGGTAGAACCCTTCTGGGAGGCATGGGTAACAAAATTCAGCTCAGGTGAAGATGACCTGTTGGGAATGAGGCCGTAAGCTGTGGTTTGTGCTAGGACCCAGGTCGAGACAGGGACCAGAGCACCAGACACAGAAACTAGATGAACTGAGGTAAAAATTATGCCAAATTAGTGTATAGCAAAGGACTTTTAATAAATCTTGCTTCCGTGATTTGTTTTTATGAGAGTCACTTTATGTATATACATATATATGTAATGGCTACAGAATGTGCCTAAATGATTCATTTAAATTGTACAAGATGCAATTGTATTACAAGGCTGGCCTCAGTCATTTTGAAAGAAGCAGGACTAATTTGTATGGTTGAGAAATGTATTGCCTTACAGCCTTAAAACCAAAATCAAACCAAATCAAATCTACTGCCTTCAAGTCTATTCCAACTCAGCAACTCTATAGGACAGAGCAGAGCTGCCCAATGGGGTTTCCACAGCTACAATCTTTACAGAAGCAGAATGCCACATCTTTCTTCCAGAGTAGCTGGTGGGTTCGAATTGCTGACCTTTCAGTTAACAGTTGAGCATTTAATCTCTGAGCCACCATGGTTCCTTATTATTTTATTTTAGAACTTCTTGTTTTTTTCCTTTTGATACCACGAAACCTTGTTTATGAAGAACATTTTCAGTTTCTCTTTAAGAACATCTTAAATGGATGGTTTTGTGTCAGCTAGTGCCTGGCTCTTCATCAGCTTCATTCTAAATTTAATTTTCCTGTTTCCTTTCCTTGCTGCACTGAGCCCTTCCTTAATTATCAGATTACAGTGTTCAGCATGATTCCTGGAATTGTTCATTTTGTCAACCAGAAAGAAAACAGACCATTGATATATGTAAGACTGTACCTCTTCATTTAATGATTGTCCAATTAGTGTCCCAGTCAATCTCAGGAACTGTACCTAAAATAACCAGTGAGCAAATGTTCTTTCTTTGTTGCTGCCTAATCTCTCTTCCACTACTGGCTTTATCCATAAATTGTAAACCAGGAGTTTTGTGAAACTGTCAGTCATATAAATGTCATGTGGATATTGGATCACTGTGCTTAGCTCTCTTATTTGGTGAGTCTGTCCTAATCTCCTTTGGTGTAGAACCCAGTGTGCACATGTCCGCTTTTGCCCCTGGCTCTAGCAAAAGCTAATTTCATTAATTAGATAAGCAGATGTCAGGCTGCTGAAGGGGCTGAGAAGTAAGTTGGCGATAAAAAGCAAAGCAGAGTTTCAAGGCTTCATGGGGATACAACCTGTGCAGTCTCACAGAGCTTGCCATCAGTAGGGCCCCAAGTTTGAGTTAATGATCAATTGTTGTTTTGGAATTCGTAACAATTTTATTTTTGAACCTGAATTTGTACATGAAGTTTGATAGCACAGTGGGGCATGCGCATGAGCTGAAGAGATAAGCACAAAATGTATGTTAGCCTTCTGGTTGCCTCATTTGCATGCAGTGTTTGTGAAACCGCATGAGCACAGGATCCCAAAGGAACCACAATGTGTGAAGGTTTAGCAAGACTCAAAGCGAGTATAAGGTAATTGGGTAAGATCTATGACTCAGCAAGTAGGAGCATTGGCAGCCTTGAGATGCTACACTTTCCCTTCCAAACAGAACTTGCTTCAAATGAAGACACTAGGCAATGGTGTTTAAGAAACATGAACAACCAAGCATTCCTGTCATATTCTTTCTTTCTCATGTTGCTTCCCTACATTAGCCAGTCATTTACGCTAAAAATGGAGACACAGAAGGAAAAAGAGGGCAACACTTAGTTCCTTTTCCTTTCAGTTCTTCCTTATTTATCAGTAAGCTGAAGGTAGAGAGTGTTGGCAGAATGCGTGCATATCAAGAAATGAAATCAAAACCGTTAGTGCAGCATGTCCACTGTTCTGGTAAGAACAACATACATATGCATGTATAAGCTACGAAATATGAATTGTGTAATTTTGGAGATTCTGCACATGCATTAAACGCTCTTATATTTCCATTTAAAACCCACATTGCATGATATAAAGAGGAATGGTAAAATTCATGTTAATAATTAAAAATTAAGCTTTTTCTTTACCGAGAATGGTATTTGGCAGTAAATAAATAAACACCATGACGAGTTGAAAGAAAGATAAGGAAGAAACAAAAAATGTTTCTATTCTAGAACCTTTAAGATTACTTTCTGACTCATAGTGATCCTATAGGACAGAGTAGAACTGTCCCATAGGGTTTCCAAGGAGCAGCTGGTGAATTCAAACTGCCAGCCTTTTGGTTAGCAGCCAAGCTCTTTACAGCTGTGCCACCAGGGCTCCTTCTTCATCATGGTTCCCCCAAAAGTGTTTGTGGCCCTGGGGAGAGGCTGAGTGAAGGACTGCTCTGTGCAAAATCCAACATAGTAAGAGCACATGGCATAGGCTGACTTCTCCACCCTATTGGAGGACAACCTTTTTTGTAGAAAAACCTTGTCTTCCAGAAAAAGGGACTCCACAACAGGGTAGGTCTTGCTGCATGAGGAAGTACAGATGTCTTTCTGCATTTCCTCTGTTACACCTTTTCTTCATCCAGGATCGATGGTGGCCCCACACCGCTCATTGCCAGAAGTTTTTGGAGTCAAAAATGGAGTGGACTTTTTGATTGTTTCCAATGATGCAGCCACTCTAGATCATTGTCAGCTAGGAACAAAGTTGGGGCTTTACACGCTCACTGACTTTGGTACAGAGTGGCCTTTTGATGACAAGGCACCAAACCTTCACGGCATTGTGAGTGTGTGGGTGTGCACACGTTTTAGTAGTTGTGGAGACTGTGAGTAGCAATAATCTTTTTCTTCATCCCCATTTCTCTACAGCTTGCCTACTTCAACTCTGAAAAATTTCTGGAAATTATTTTGATCATTTGAAGGCCATGGGGTAAATATTGTAACTTTAAAAATATTAGTTTTATCTGAACATAAATGCAACACAGGCTACTTTGGAAAAAACAGGAAAAAGTATGAAAATGAAAGGATAAATTGCCTATAATCTCATCACTCAGTTGACACTGTTAACATTTTGGCATGTTTTTGTTTTACATCTTTTTTATCTTCCTTCTTTCTATCCCTCTATTGCTCTCTCCTCACCTTCTTCTCTTTCCTTCCCTCTTTTCATATGTAAATATTTATGTATGTATATATAAACACACGTATGTACACATACCCACACACACAGATACATACATATATGTTTGTTGCTTTTTTTTATATACATGTGTATGTGTATATACAAAAACCAAGCCCACTGCTGGCAAGTTGATTCCGACTCTCAGCCACCCTTCAGGACAGAGTAAAAACTGCCCCAGATGATTTCCGAGGCTGTAAAAAAAAAAAAAAAAAAATTTTTTTTTTTAAATCTTTATGGAAGCAGACTGCCACAACTTTCTACTGCGGAGTGGCTGGTGGGTTCGAACTGCCAATACTCCAGTTAGCAGCTGAGTGCTTTAACTACTGCATCCCTGGGGCTTCATATCTATCTATCTATCTATCTGTCTGTCTGATCTATCTATATCTGTCTATCTATCTATCATCTATCTATCTACCTACCTATCTAAAATATGTTCCACAAAGTGGGTTTATACTCTTTATAAAGTTTTATCACTTGCATTTTTCCTTAATATTATGTGACCATTTCCCAAGTCATTAACTTGTCACTGAAAACATTATTTTAAAAGTTGCATGAGAATGTCACTTGCATGGATGTACTATCATTTACGGATTAGTCTCTTATAGTGGCACACGTAGGTAATTTGCAAGCTAGTCTTCTCTGGTTCCATGTTTGTTGACTACACCTCCTTTTTAAAACTAGAAAATACAGTAGAGGCTAGTTATGTCTATATTATCCATTGGATTAAGCAATGACCAACCTGGTATTGTCTGCAGTTTTAAGATTTAGATGACAATTCAGTCATTTCAATCAATTGCGTGGTGATGGGGAACTTAAAATGACCAAAAATAGAATTGATTCACAGTCAATTTGGTACCCCTGAATAGAAACAGCTTCAATCGTCACCAGATTAATCAGTAAGGTGTTAACATAAACCAGTAAAGCAGAGGAGACTTCAGATTAAGAACTTTATATTGTCTAAAGTCTCAGCCTGTTAGCCTTTCTGTGCAGGTACCCTCAGGCTTTCAAATTAATTGCATGTGGTTTAAGAAGATTTAAGGTGAGGGCAATACACTCAGCAAGAGTGAACTGGACCACTGCTATCTCACTTTAATTAATCTCTTTATTCCCTATCTTTCAGTTCACCCAACATTTAATCCAAACGAAAAGTAAAATCATGTTCTTTTGAGTGGAGGAAACAACTGAGTTACAAAGTAATCTGATACAGCGAGGATCAAAGACTGTAAAATTTAGAATTCCTAAGCAGTGGAGCTGAATCGCAAGTCCTTTTACACCCGGTTTTTCATGCTTCAGTGGCAGACTTTTTTTCCAGGTTCCCTGGATCGTGCCCTTAACCCCTTGGGGTTTGTGAAGATAAACCTTTCTTCCTTTGACTTACAGCCTGGGCTGGCATTCTAAAAATGATAAGGTTCAAAAAGCTACTTTTTTTTTTTTAACCTCTGTGAGAATTTAAAGCTCCTTTAGAAACTGAAATCCTCTCAAGGATGACTGAAAAGTATCCTTTTTTTCCAGAGCAAACCTTTCAGTGCAGGTGGAAGGTCAGATTATAAGTGCTTTTGTGCATGTATTCATCAACAAACCCTAAGAATGTTTATTGACCATCTACTATGTGGCCAATACCATGCTATTGTTGTCGTTAGCTACCATAGCGTCGGCCTCTAATTCATGGCCAACCTATGCACGATGGAAAGAAACGCCGCCCAATCCTGCACCATCGTCATGATCAGTTGAGGATCAGACCATTGTGATCCATAGGGTTTTTATCGGCTGAGTTTTGGAAGTAGATCACCAGGCCTTTCTTTCCAACGCCATGCTATGTGAAATAAAACAACAGCTTCTTCTTGGAGCTTACTCTCTCAGGAAAGAGGCCTTAATCAAGTGATTAAAGTGAAATTACAATTGTGAGATGTACTAGGAGACATAGCTGATGCTAAAAATGCCTATACAAGGGGCATAACAGTCACAGAGAGCAGGGGGCTTCGGTGAAATCTGACTGATGCATAGACGTGAGTCAAGGGGAGGGGCAAGGGAAAGAAGAACTCTGCAGAAAAGGGAGCTACACCTGTAAGGGCTGTGAGGGAAGCAGTAGAGCAAAAAAGAGTGTGTGGCCTGATCAGATTCTCATTTACAAAAGATCATACTGACTGCAGTAAGCAAAATGGATAGGCCTCTAGGTCCCAAGGCTGAGAGCTTCTTTGGGTTGGTGGTGAAGTCTGGGCAGTAAACAGGCCCCAGAGGTGACACAAAAATTATCATATAAACATGCTGTTAAACTCATCCAACAGTATTATTTAAAGTGCATTTTACCCAAAATATTAAAAAAAAAAAAAGATTGTAACATTAAAGGTGCTATGAGACAAGCCAAATTTAACCATGAAATAACTTGCAAAGTCCGGTAAGGAAAGACAAAAAGTAACAGCTTCAAAAATATTCTATTCAGCAGCACTGTGTGTCAGATTAGGTTGGTGGTGGTGAAAAAGTTTTGAGAGAGGCAGTGCTCTAGGCACTAAAGATCCAGCGACTACAGAGGACAGAGCCCTTGCCCTCAGGGAACTCAGGGTCTGATGTGAAATGCAGACAGTGACCAGGTCCTTAGAGCCCACTGTGACATGTGTTCAGGCAAGTGAGCACATGGAGCACAGGGTGAAGGACACCCAGAGCATCCAGCTGTGTGGGCCATCTAGAAAAGTTTCCTGGGGGAATATCACGCAGAATCTGAGTCTTGAAGAGAGCCTGGAAATTGACCAGGTGGATGTGAGGATGAAAAGCACAAGAGGCAAAGGAACAGAAAAAGCAAAGGCATTATGGTATATTAAGGTAAAACCAGTTACTGAGGAGTTGCTTCTGACTCTTGGGGACGTCACGTGTGTCAGGGTAGAACTGTGCTCCAGAAGGTTTTCGGTGGCTGATTTTTCAGCAGTAAATCGCCAGGCCTTTCTTCAGGGGCACCTCCAGCTTTTCAGTTAGCAGCCAAGCGCATTAACCATTGCATCACTCAGGGCATCCTATACTAATGTAATTGTTCGGTATTGCAGAGCAGTACTTCCAAAAGTTGTTTTGGACTACATTTTCATCAGTTCATAACAAAATGAGGAAAAGAACAATGATGAAGAGCACACACATTTTCAAAGATACACAGTTTTCCCCAGGTGCTCAGAGTACAAAAATGAAAAAAGTCCCTGCCTTGGGAAGCTTAAATTCTAAAAGGGAAGACAACCAATAACCAAAGGATAAATGCTTTGAAATTTAGATAAATGCTTTGAAGAATAATAACTATAATGGAGAGTGAGTGGACGTGGTATTTTAGATAGTCAGGTTGGCATTTCTGTTGAGGTGACAGATGGAGACCTGAATTAAGTGAGAAGTGAGTCATGCCAATATCTGGGTGAGTATCTATTCTAGGTAGAGAGAACTAGCAAGGGCAGAAGCCCAGAGGCACGTTTGGCATGTTTAAAGAAGAGTAAGAAAATACTGGGACTGGATAAAGCGAGTAAGAAGGAGAAAGATAGCCTACGTGTATGAAGAGGTAGAAGCACCTAAATGGTGCAAACAGTTAGTGCATTTGCCTGCTAACTTCAGATCACAGAGGCTCTTCTGAAGAAAGGCCTAGAGATCTACTTCTAATAAATCAGCCATTGAAAATCCTACAGAGCACAGTTCTACTCTGACACATATTAGGTTGCCACTAGTTGGGATCAACTCGATGACAACTGGTTATGGTTACTTTCCTGCTACACCAACAGAATTGAATAGTTGAGTCAGAAATCTTGTGGCCTGCAAATCCTAAAGTATTTACTATCTACCTATACACAGGAAAAAAAAAAAAAAAAGTTTGCCAATCCTTGGTCTAGATGCGCTTTACTTTAAAAAAAAAAAAAAGTTCTAAATAATGATTTCTAGAACTATGCAAAAACCACATTGTGAAACAATCAGTGGAGAGTTACTCCTTTCGTGTTGAAGATTATTCTTCAATTAATTTGATTTCAAGATACAGTTTTTTGATAGTCACTTCACTCTTTTGATCTTCGAGTCAATTAAAACTCCCAGTCTTTGCCTTTTGGGTGGTAATGTAATACGTTCAAAAATCACTGGCCTGGGGCTCCAGAGATGACCTGTGGATGTATTGGGCTGTCACTACTAATTGAATCACTTTAGTCAAGTCACTCTTGAGTTTGGACATCTGTTTCCTTAGTTAAACTGAAAGGATTTGGAATAACTTTGAGACTGTCTTTAACTTACTAGTTTGTCATACAGTGGTGGCTTGGGTGTCGCTGTGATGCTAAAAGCTCTGCCACTGGTATTTCAAATACCGGCAGGATCACCCATGGTGGACAGGTTTCAATTAAGCTTCTAGCCTAAAACAGACTAGGAAGAAGGAACTGGCAGTCTACTTTTGAAAAAAATTGGCCAGTGAAAACCTTATGAATAGCAGTGGAACATTGTCTGACATAGTGCCAGAAGATGAGCCCCTCAATTTGGAAGACACTCAAAATATGACTGGGGAAGAGTAGAGTCAACCTTAATGTAGAGCCAACCTTAACAACGTAGATGGAGTCAAGCTTTCTGGACCTCCATTTGCTGATGTGGCACAACTCAAAATGAAAAGAATCAGCGCAAACATCCATTAATAATTGGAACATACAATAATTGGAACATGGAATGTATAAAACATGAATTTAGGAAAATTAAAATTTATCAGAAATGAAATGTAACACATGAACACCAATATCCTAGGCATTATTGAACTGAAATGGACTGATATTGGCATTTTAATTTGGACTATCATATGGTATACTATGCTGGGAATGACAAATTGAAGAGAAATGGCATTACATTCCTGGTCAAAAAGAACATTTCAAGATCCATCCTGAAGTACAATGCTGTCAGAGATAGGATAATATCCATATGCCTACAAGGAAGATCAGTTAATATGACTATTCAAATTTACACACCAACCACAAATGCCAAAGCTAAAAAATTGAAATTTTTTACCAGCTTCTTCAGACTGAGATTAACAGAACATGCAGTCAGGATGCATTGATAATTACTGGTAATTGGAATGTGAAAGTTGGAAACAAAAAAGAAGGACCAGTAGTTGGAAACCATGGCCTTCATAATAGAAATGACACTGGAGATCACATGATAGAATTTTGCAAGACCAACAACTTCTTCATTGCAAATACTTTTTTCAACAACATAAATGGTGACTATACATCTGGACCTCACCAGAGGGAAAACACAGGAATCAAATCGACTACATCTGTGGAAATAGACAATGAAAAATCTCAATATCATCAGTGAAAACAAGGCCAGGGGCCAACTGTGGAACAGACCATCAGTTGCTCCTATGCGAGTTCAAGTTGAAGCTGAAGAAAATTAAAACAAGTCCACGAGACGCCAAAGTATGACCATGAGTATATCCCATTGGAATTTAGAAACCATCTCAAGAATAGTTATGACTCATTAAACACTAATGACCAAAGACCAGACATGTTATGCAATGTCATCAAGGACATCATACATGAAAAAAAGAAGGTGGTCTTTAAAAAGACAGGAAAGAAGTAAAAGACCAAAACGGATGTCACTAGAGACTCTGAAAGTTTGCTCTTGAATGTAGAGTAGCAAAAGTGAAAGTAAGAAACGATGAAGTAAAAGAGCTAAACAGAAGATTTCGAAGGGCAGCTCTAGAAGACAAAGTATTGTAATGAAACACGTGAAGTCCTAAAGTTAGAAAGCCCAAAGGGAAGAATATGTTCAGGATTTCTCAAGATGAAAGATCTGAAGAAAAAATTCAAGCCTTAAGTTGTTATATTAAGGGATTCTACGGGGAAAATATTAAATGACACAGGAAGCATCAAAAGAAAATAGATGGAATACACGGAGTCACCGTAAAAAAAAAGAATTGGTTGATGTTCAACCATTTCAGGTGGTAGCTATGATCAAGAACCCATGATACTGAAGGAAGAATTCCCAGGTGCACTCTAAGGCATTGGAAAAAACATAAGGCTCCTAGAATTGATAGAATACCAATTGAGATGTTTCAACAAATGGATGCAGCTTTGGAAACACTCCGTCGTCTATGCCAAGAAATTTGGAAGACAGCTGTCTGGCCAACTGACTGAAGAGATCCATGTTTGTGCCCATTCCAAAGATAAGTAATCCAACAGAAAGGGGAAGTCATCAGAAAAATCATTAATATCAGTAAAAGTTTGCTGAAGATCGTTCAAAAGAGTTTGCAGCTGTACATTGACAGGGAACTGCCAAAAATTCCAGCCGGATTCTGAAGAGGACGTGGAACCGGGGATATCATTTCTGATATCAGTGGATCTTGGCTGAAAGCAGAGAATACCAGAAAGACGTTTACTTGTGTTTTATTAACTATGCAAAGGCATTTGACTGTGTGGATCATAACAAATTATGGATAACATTGCAAAAGATGGGAGTTCCAGAGAACTTAATTGTGCTCATGCGGAACCTGTACATAAACCACGAGGCGCTGGTTCAAACTAAACAAGGGGATACTGTTTCATTTAAAAACAGGAAAGATGTGTGTCCAGGTTATGTCCTTTCACCCTGCTTATTCAATCTGTATGCTGAGCAAATAACCTGAGAAGCTGGGCTATATGAAGAAGAATGGGGCATCAGATTGGAGGAAGACTCACTAACAACCTGCAATATGCAGATGGCACAACCTGGCTTGCTGAAAATGAAGAGGACTTAAAGCACTTATTGATGAACTACAACCTTCAGTATGGATTACACCTTAACCCATGGAAGCATCAGTCAAGAAACTGAATGATGTATTGCATTGGGAAAATCTGTTGCCAAAGATCTCTTTAAAGTATTAAAAAGCAAAGATGTCACTTTAAGGGCTAAGGTGAATCTAACCCGAACCATGATGTTTTCAATGCCTCATATGCATACAAAACCTGGACAATGAAGAAAGAAGACCAAAGAAGAATTGGTGCCTTTGAATTATGGTGTTGGTGAAGAACATTGAATGTATCATGGGCTGACAGAAGAATGAAGAAATCTCTCTCGGAAGAAATACAGCCAGACTGCTCCTTGGAAGCAAGGATGGCAAGACTTCATCTCACGTACTCTGGAAAAGGAAATTGTGTTCAGTAAAGTACAGGGTCAGCGAAAAAGAGAAAGACCCTCAATGAGATGGACTGACACAGTGACTGCAATAGTAGGTTCCAGCATAGCAAATATTGTAAGGATGGCAGAGGACCAGGCAGTATTTCGTTCTGCCCTATATAGGATTGCTATGAGTAAGAACTGACTTGACGACACCTAATAACAACAACAAGGTGTTTCTATGAGTCACTTGTAATGTACATCACCTCTTCTAAATTTGGGCAGTGTTTTAAAAAATTGTTTTCTTTAAGACTTAAATAATGGATTTTTGATCTAATTAAGCTTTAACTTGTTACAATTGGACATCAGTGGAGCCCTTTGTTGTATTTTGTATCCTATTTTGACACACTATATGGATTTGTTATCCATTTTAGTTTCATGGTACATGAAAAAATGATCAAATGCCATGAAAGTTTTTATACACAACATTGATTAAAATAGGGCATAAAAGGTATTTCATAATTTAATCCTCAGGAAAAAAATCTAAGACAGAAAATATTACATCATATAGTTCTGTTGAAATATTACATTGCAGTTTTGTGTTACCTCATATAACCTTGTTGATCAAACATGTATGACAATAACACATGTCTAATGGAGGAAAGGAGCCTTGGTGGTGCAGTGGTTAAGTGCTCGGCTGCTAACAGAGAGGTTGACAATTCGAATACACCAGGTGGCTGAAAGAAAAAGATGTGGCAGGTTGCTTCTGTAAAGATTACAGCCTTGGAAATGCTATGGAAAAGCTCTACTCTGTCTTATATGGTCTCTGTGAGTCAGCATTGAGTTGACAGCAATGGATTTATTGTGTTTTTTAATGGAGAAAACCAATGTACCTAAACAGGAAAACAAAACAAATCCTCAAAACAAATGAGTAGAATAAGATGCAAGAAGAGGAGAGCAATTAGTTTTCTTTTTTATGAATAATCATTTTTTATGAGTAACAATGGCAAATATTAAGACATAATCAATTAGTTTAAAATCCAAGAAAAATTTTTTATTCTGAATTTTCCAGGCAGTGAGATTTTTAGGAAAGTTTAGGGGAGTTTAATTTTTCTTCAGTGTCTTGTATCTGCCAACCAGCTCACTACTTCTTTGAATTTGGTTATACTCCCATATGAAGTAGTAATGTGCCACTCATGATCTCTATTTTAATGGAAGGAAGGATTTCATTAATACTCTTTTCTTAATACCTGCTCTAATTAGTACGTACAAGTCCAAAGACCTGATTTTCACTACCTGGGTTCCATAAAGAAGAGGAACTAAGAAGTCATGAAATAAAAGCTTTATCTAAATACCTAGTAAGATGCTCAACAATGCATACTAAAAGTGAATTTCTCATAGGGGAGCATCCAGCCAGAATTCCAGTGCCAAGCAATTCCACAGGCAGAATGTAAACTTGTGTGTTCTATCATCAGGAGGCTCAGCTGAAAAGAGAGCTCAACAAAATGAGAAATGTTTGAACGAAGGCCAGGTGAAAAGAAATGCAACTTCTATTTACAGGGACTATATTCAAACATTCCATCTCCATTTAAAAGCATTTCAGTAACTCTGGGTTTGTTTTTAGATTCTTCTCTCTGCCTCACAAATAAGCAATGGAAGAAAGATTGGTTACCCTTATTTCTTTTATGTCATATTCTCAGGAAAGCTATCTAAATTCAATTAAAAAAAAAAATTCCCTGATAGTAAGTCCATGACAACACCAATCAGATAAAACTAAAAAATCCAAATCTCTGCTTAATTTTAGGCTTATAGCAACATCTGCTAAAGAAAACCCTACATGTAAGGAAGTAAAGACATATCAGCTGTAACTACTCCGTGAAGGTGAAATTTATAGATTTTATTTTAAAGAAGCCTCTATAGTGTTTGGTTAAGAAAAAAAAAAAAATTTTTTTTTTTTAAGAAGTCACTATATAATTTTCCTTCATCTATCTTCTGAGAGCTGATGGTTTTGTAACAATTTCAAATTCATCTGTGAAGGAGTCTTAAATTCTCCGAGATGATAAAATCCCTATAGAATTTTCTGGAAAATTCACATGAGAAACTTATTTGATTTAATCCATCAAGATGTTATGCTAGGTGCTGGGGATGCTTAAAATACGATGAAAACGTGGCTTTTCCCCTCATGGATTGTACAAGTAAGGCCAGTAAGGGAGAAAAATAAACAATTAGTTAAATATAAATGAGAATGCACTAAATGCGTTAACAGATATATCTCATATTTTGAAGGTGATTTGTGAGGAAAGGGATTGAATCAGAGAAGATCAATGAAGGAAGGACATTTGGGTGGATCTGAAAGGAAGGGTTGAATGTGGAAAGATCAATAGAAATAGAAGGAATAACATGAGCAGAGGTGTAGATATTGGAAACTGTAGACTACCTCCAGAGAATTGAGAAGAATATGGATTGCCTGAAGTTTTGGGGGAAAGAAATGGGAAATACTACTGGAGAAATAGGTTGTTGTCAGATTTCAGATGGATTGCAGTGTGGCGATGTTAATAAATGGTGATTTGCATAAAATGATATTGCATGCAGATTTTTCCTCACAGGAAAGGCATGAGCAAAGCTATGTTTTACGAAGATTAATAAGAAACTTGGGATACGGTGGATTAAGGAAAGGGAGAAACTACTGTATAGGAGGGAGAACGATTAGGAGGCAAGGTGGTAGTTTCAGTTGACAGTAACGAGAACTAGGTTTAGGACGATGGCAATATAAATAATACAATATGTATCCACTGAAATCACTGCACCGTTGTAGGCCTGAAAACCTGATTTTAGAAAAGGCTTTGTGAACCTTGTCAGGTTGTATATTTTTATCCTAAAGGACAAAATTTGAAAAAAGATTTAGATTTTTTTGGATGTCTTCCTCACTCTCCTTTTAGATAGTTAAAAAGTTCTCAGTTTCAAAGAGGCTATTTATATCACAAATACAGCCCTGAAGAGCCTTTAAGTATTCAAAATATGTGTCATAGCTCATGACAAAAATGTAGGCCTTCTACTATTTTTATGGGTTTCTTTATTTCTATGCAGGAAGCATGAAGTCCTCTTATGATCACATCTTGTCTTTGCAAAGAAGTTTCCTTTTTGTTCTCTCCCAGGGATGATTATAGTATCTGAGGTGTATTTTACACAGTACCAGTCAGTGAAAATCATATGCTATTTGGAGTCCAAATGCAGCAGTTCAAATGATATTGATTGATTTGCTGTAGGTTCCTATGAAGAAAATACTTCAACTCAATTGTTCTGTTACTAGTGAATTAAACGCTGATACTTGCAATGGTCACAATTTGACCACAAGTGAAACATATCAAAATTACATTATAACCCAACTTAAGGATTATAAAAAATGACTGACGCCATGTATTTTTCAGTTAAATATTTGTATGTGGATAATCATCTAACTAAATCCATTACCGCTGTTACAATGTGACAGAATCATAATTCCTTAGAAGTTGCCATTGCAAAACTGTAAATGGGCTGTTAAACTTTGGCTCAAAGGCCCAATAACCCTCACATCAACATAATTTAATCATCAACACAAGCTAATGGAAAATTAAATTTGACGTTTAATATATTATAATTCATGCCTCATACATCCCATGACTATAGATTTTCTAAAATGGGTTAATTTTATATATTGAAATGTCACATTATTCATAAACACTTTTATGTATTCTTTTATAACTTTATTATTTTCGGTAAGGAATTATTTCATTTCTCTATCTACTTGGTAAGTGGTTTTTTTTTTTACTATGTTAAAAAGTAATTCTTTCTTGAATGTATAATTTGTTTTTCTAGATACACATATAAAGAAAAAAAAATTTAACAATTGGAAATTTGAGAAATCAAATTAACGTGTACTTTACAGTTTATAGGAGCCCAGATGCTATGGTGGTTAAGAGCTCGGGCTGCTAACCAAAAGGTCGGCAGTTCAAATCTACCAGCTACTCCCTGGAAGCCCTACGGGGCAGTTCTCCTCTGTCCTATAGAGTTGCTGTGCATCAGAATCAACTTGATGGCAATGAGTTTGGGGTTTTTTGCGGGGTTACTAGTTTATATAATATTTTATTCAATTTTCATAACTCTGATGAGAAACAATTTTCCTCAAAATTTAATGAAGCATCTGTAGGAAAAGTGAATATTTTTGAATGCCTAATGTGTGAGTCATATATAACTTATTTTGTCTAATCTTCATAAAAACCTGTGTTATTGTTAGTTGCTGTCAAATTGATTCCAACTCTTGACGATCCATGTGTGCAGAGTACAACCGCTCCATAAGGTTTTCAATGCAGCAACTTCTGGAGGCAGATAGCCAGGCCTATCTTCTGAGGTACTCCTGCATGGGTTCGAACCACCGACCTTTTGGCTAGTAGTTGAGAGGTTAACCATTTGTGCCACCCAAAGACTTTCATAAAAACCTGTAGGGCAGATACCAGTTTCTAAATTTTAAAAACTAAAGAAACTGAAGCTCCAAAAAGCTAAGAACATTTGCTGTAGTCACACATCTCTTTTAGCTTTCGAACCTGGAGTTCTTTCCTTTACATCAAGCTGTTGTAAAGTAGTATGTACTGATAACAGGTGAAGTTCCAGCCATACCTGGGTGCTTCCCTGTAGGAGCTGCTGTACAAAGGAATCATGTGTTAGGTGAGATGTTAAACAAGATGACTTCTGATCCTGGGATTCTAGATCAGCTCTGCCAGATCTAGAATTTGGGCTGCTATTGGATTTTAGAGCCCTCTACTAAAACCCAGGGCTCTTGACCAAAACACATAGGCTGTATCCTCAGACAGCACATAAAGTGCAAACTGCCAACCATTTGGCTAATGGTTGAGAGCTTAACTGTGTCACTCAGGGACCCCCATAAAAACCTGTAGGGTATCTAAATTTTAATAACTCACAGAAGCAGCACTTAATGATAACACAAGTAGTCAATCAGATAATTTAAGCTCTGACCACTTTACTATTTACTATACTAAGCCTAAGTAGCCCGGTGATGTAATGGTTAAGAGCTTGGTTGCTAACTGAAAGATCATCAAACCCACTAGCCACTCTGTGGGAAGAAGACCTGGCAATCTGCTCCCATAAAGGTTTCAGCCTAGAAAACCCTATGGGGTAGTTCTACCATGTCCTATAGAGTCACTTTGAGTTGAAATTGACTAAATGGCACACAGCAATGACAAAATACTAAGCATAGCAAAATGTTCTTGGTTATAATTCTATGTTAGCTATGTAGTGCCTTTATAACAGAAATACCACAAGTGGGTGGCGTCAACGAACAGAAATTTATTTTCTCACAATTTAGGAGGTTAGAAGTCTAAAATCAGGCCATTGGCTATAGGGGAAGCCTTTCTCTTTCTATTGGTTCTGGGGGAAGGTCCTTGTCTCTTCAGCTTCCGTTCCCGGGCAAACTTCACGTGGCTTGGCATCCCTCTTCTCCCATCTCTGCTTGCTTACTTGCTTGTTTAATCTCTTTTATATCTCAAAAAAGTGACTGACTTAAGACACACCCTATGCTAATACAATCTCATTATCATAACAAAGAAAACCCATTCCCAAATGGGTTTATAACCACAGGTATACAGGTTAGGATTCACAACACATTTTTGGGGGGGGACACAATTCAATCATAACAATTTCTAATTGATGTAATGATTTTTAAAAGTCATCAGTCTCTAAATGGAAATCCCCAGATATCAAAGCTCTTCTTTATTATGTGTCTAACTGATGTCTAAATTTCTATATCTGTATAATGTAAAAAGTGCACCTGAATTAGGAATCAGAAGGCCTAGATTCTAATTTTGGTTTTGCCACTAACTAGCAAATGATGTAACCTCTCTATACTTTGGTAGATAGATCTATAAAGTGAGAGAGGAAGGTTATTGTTACTTATTCACCAAATATTCATTGAGTCCTTAATATAAACCAGGTTGTGGGAATGGTATGACTTATAAGGCAAAGAATGAAGAAGACAAATATGACGATATGTTTAAGTGCTATCTGTAACTGTGTTAAATTTTTTCTATCGTTTCCTATTCTAACATTCTGTAATGTTCTGTATATGTGAAAACAACATTCCCTAAACTATATTCTACTGCTACATTATTTAAACAGAAGCACTATAAAAGATCTTTCTCTCAATTAAAAAAAAAAATCACAGATATTTAAATAGGAAAGATAGGGCAGCCCATAATTCACTGACAAACACAGAGAAAACTATCGAACATGGTAGAGTTAACACTTTGAAACCAGCATTTGGGTAAATATTTATTCAGTATAATTTTTATTTATGTAGCATATCTGAGGTTGGGGTGGTGCCAAATGACTCAATTTAAAATAAAAACAAAAAACAAAACAAAAGAAAAGAATTTTAAATCACATCTGAAGACTCAGGCTAATTTACAAAATGAAAAGAGAACTTGTAAAATTTTCAGTTGACACTTCAGATCAAACTGGGCCAAATAGGGAGAATGTGAGTAAGGTTTAGATGACATCTGTCCTCCTAGTTGCAAAATTTCCAGTGCTTGAGGATGTTGAATTCTGGTTGCCTTCCAGAAAGTGGAGAATATGAGAGCTAGGAGGAACCTCAAGAAAAAATCATCTGTCTAATTCCTCAGACAAAATGTGTGAGGCCCAAAGTGGATTAGATTCACTCAATGCTTAAAAAAAACAAAAAATGCCAAGAATGACAATGAGGAATGATAGGTATCTCTGTCTCTTTTCAGGTGGAATGGTAGCAATCTATTTTCTGTCCACCAGCCTTGTGAGAGGCAAGAGGGTTGCCTTTTTTCCCACCATTTTTTACATATAGGTGTATTTATCTATTGAGTGTCATACATTTTGGTGCCAAAATTCAGAAAACTCTTTTATAGCTTTTCCCAACGTAATAATACAATTTCTCAGTTCTTCAATCATCCTATCAGGTTGACTTTATGATCTAGCTTGTGACCTCTTGCATATTTTTCCTGTGATTGTGCATTCATAACATGACATCTGTATTTCCATAATATTTGTTGTATACATATTAATATGACATGAATTGTGTGGCATTATCAATTAAACTTGTGATAGCTCTTATATTAGTGCTTAATTCTTCTCTGATTTTTATCTGGGTAGCCGTTTCTGTATTCACCTTGTTCAACTCATTGCATCCAGTAGATGCTTGGTAGAAGGTGTTAAAAACATTTTTGACGATATTTAAAGGTATATTTATCCAAAGATAATGCCTTAGTTTATTAATAGTCAAATAATATACACTATCTCAATTATAAAAATGACTAACCCATCAAAAGGTAATAATTTCCAGAAATGCAATTTCTTTGTGTTAGGCAACTATCAAACAGCAAATACTATTCTATTTAAACCATTATCTAGCAGGGAATTGTTATGGTAGTTTGAAAAACAGTAATATATCATTATATTTTGAAAATAAGTATGTACCTATTGTTTTCATAAGGCAAGTGACATGTAAAATTGGGCAAAATTCTTCTTGACTTAGTAGGAGTATATAGAAAACATTGATTTTTTCAGCTGAGGGAGTGACCTCCTGAGGATTTTATCTAAATCCCTAAGACTTTCTGAAATATTATGCTATTCAAAGCAACTGTAGGTTTAAAGAAATTCAGAAGCCCTGATTTACTGCTGGAACGTAAATTAGAAACAAAAAACCTAGATTTAAATTGGCCAAATCTTCAATGAACAGTTTTATAAGGAAATTATAAGTTTTAGAGAATTTTGGACATACTTCTCCAAAACTTAATATGCTAGTAAAAGCAGACTATTAATATTTAAATGAGATCTTTAAAATAATTGTAAAATAATGAGAGCTCATTTAGATTGTCCAAGCCAGGTGGGGACTCATTAATATAAAAAAAAATACTAACCTTTAAATATCTGGATGTGAATTGAGAAAATATCTTTTTAAAATATAATAGATTAGAGATCTTACATCAGTAAGAAGATATCAACAATACAAAAGATCTTTTTCATGTTAAATTTTTCTGTTTCAAAAAAATAGTATAAAGTAGGCCCTAATAACCTCACCGATCAGAATTTAAAATTTATGGACTACTGGAAGATGTCAAGATTATAGGTTAAAGGATTATAATTCATATTCTAGCCCTGTCATTCTGAGCAAATCCTTAAACCTTGTGCTGCTTCAGTTTCCTCTTCTGCAGAATGGGTTTAATAATAATTTTTGCCCACTTACCACAGGGTTATTTGCCACAGGATTATTATAGGGCTTACTGTGATATCTGTCACAAAGTAGGTTTGTGATAAATGTCTGAGGAACGTGGATGAACACATGCAGAGGGGTAAAAAAGTATGCAAATAACATGCCTATCTATCAAAATCGCTGTATATCTGAGTGATTTTTAAGTGTTGAAACAGAAGAATATTCTCCTTTAGATTCCCTAAGGCTTTCTGAGTATAAAAAAACCCCAAACCAAACCATTGCCGTTGAGTCAATTCTGACTCTCAGCGACCCAATAGGACAGAGTAGACCTGCCCCATAGGGTTTCCAAGGAGCACCTGGCAGATTTGAACTGCCAACCTTTTGGTTAGCAGCTGTAGCTCTTAACCACTGCGCCACCAGGGTTTCCTTTCTGAATATATCTTCTCTTAATTTCATATTTGAAGCAACAGCTGGAGATTCCTGAAGGAGTCATTCCACGCCTGCACGCCAACACCGTGCCAAGAAACACCTGGTTTCTTACAAACATCTGTTTTCACTTGGGACATATGCTCAAGTGTAGAGTTCAGTGATTCATAGCTGAGGTTTATATACCTATGTTCTTAGGGCAGGTAATTGATCCCTTGACTTTTACGATGCAATATACACACATACATTATTTATTTGGCTCAAACTTTTACAAGTAGGGGTCAAGGACTGTGAAGACTCTGAAATTTTATCTTACTTGAAAACTAACAGCTTAGCCTGCTAGAGTTTCACGGGTGTTGGCAGAGGACACACGTCGTCTCGGTCAGAAACCAAAAGCTTTATTGCTCACACCCCACCAGGCAGCATGAACTTCATGTATGCATTGGTTCCCATTGTCCCCACGTTCCAAGGGGGTGACACAGAGGCAGACCAAGGGGGATGTTATGCATGCAGTAGGCTTACATCGCAGCTGAGAAGCCCCAAACTTAGGAAACAGTCATATTTTATAGGGGAACTGTAAGCAAATCTGCTTAACTTTTGTCCCAGAGGGAGACGTTATCTCTGTCTTCCAGGGCTGTTCACTATAAAACACCAGCTGCCATTGATTTGATTAGAACTCATGGTGACCCCATGTGTGTGAAAATAGAACCATGTCCACATCGGTTTTCAATGGCTGATTTTTAGAAGTAGATCACCAGGCCTTTCTTCTGAGGCATCTCTGGGTGTACTCGAACCTCTAATCTGTTTGTGTCCATGCTCACAAGGTGTGTGGAAACACAATAGTCCCATTGAGAACTGCATCGTAGAAATAGGTTGCAGGTATCACCACTTTCCATCACCAAACTCTTCAGTCTGCATCTCCTAAGATCGAGGCCTTTACCCTATGCAGCCATGTTACCATTATCATTCCTAAGTAAATTAGCATTAGTATCTTTTTTGTTGTTGTTGTTCTCTTTTCTCTTATGCTAGAATATTAGTATCCTTAGTACATGCAAGTATATATGACGGTAACTAATTTACTAATTCACTAGTGCTCTGTTTACATGTGAGATGGAATTGAGTCCACGGCAATTTTTTTTTTTTTAGTGGTAACATGAGTGGTTCAAAGGTAGAATTTCTGCCTCCTGTGGGGGAGATTCAGGTTTAATTCCCAGCCAGTGCATCTCATCCTGTTGATGTATCCTATGGGATTATGAGAAAGAATTAAATAAAAAAAATTTTTTTTTCTTTTTTTGAAATGAAAAAGCATGATATTGAAACACAGTTGCAAATATAATAATATCAACATCAGCAATAATCGCTGGCCTTTATAAAGCTTCTATTATATATTAGGCACTATGCCAAAGGTTTTACATCATTTACTTAACTGTCATAGTAATCCTGTATAGTTTTCATAGATGAAGAAAATGAAGTAGCATCCTAAAGGTCAGTTCGTAAACACCCGAACTAGAACTTGAGCCCATGTCTGCCTAACTCTTAGCCCATGCCCTTAGCCACTACTCTATAGTATGTTGTTCACACTCTGCTGCTGTAAGCTTAGCCAGTGTGAGAATGCTTGTGCTCCATTTGTACAAATCATTTACATAAACCTGTCCACTCTTTGCTGGTGGGGCTGTATATCTCTTGGTTCCATGGCTTCCCATACAATTTAAAGGCATAACCACCATATTCGGAATGTCAACAAGAGGGAGGCAGTGTAGTACTAGAAGAAACTGTTTCAAAATGGTTCAAGACTTAAATCCTGCAGTCAGACATAACAACATTCAAATCCCAGTGTGTGGCTTTCGCAGCTCAGCTAACTTCTGTATGACTACACTTCTGTTAAATGTGGATGAAAACGTCACTCTTGCCTTGAACAAAGTTGGTGCTCAAAAATGTCATTGTTGAATCTTTACTTGGGAGGCCCTACTCCAGCCCACTGGGGGAGAGTGAGGATAGTGAGAACAACCTAAGCCTGAGGCTGCCGAGCTCGCTGGCCCCAGAAGAGTGGGTGTTCATGTTTCCAGGCAGTGATGTTGACAAGCAAAAAACATAGATGTGTGATGACATTTGTATAGACTGCATTTCTGTGACTTCGGTTAGTGGTTGAATCAATGTGGGTCCATGTGTCCAGCACTTAGAAACCCTCCTGAGAACTGACTCAAAAATTTCTACTTTATGACTTTGTTTTTGTTCTATCACACGTCTAATAATAATTTACTTTACTTTGTCTTCTCGAGCTGCCATTTGAAATCTTCTGTTCAGCTCTTTTACTTCATCATTTCTTCCATTACCCTATACCGAGGGGTTTAATTTCACAATCTAATTTAATGTGGCCAGTGTTTTGATTAAAGTTTGTTTAGGGAACTATGGGACTACACAGTTGTGAAAAAGGGTCCCTGCAGAAGTTGATCTGATGGTCAAGTTGGCTCTTCTACATCAGAATCAAACCACTAGAAATGTAATCAGGACCCTGAATGTAATTGACTGGAGTAGAGTTCAGAAGCAAAACTTTAGAATCAGGATAACTTGGCCTCACTCATAGCCACTATTTACTAAATAAGTAAACTTAGACTAGAGAGACTTGACCTCAGTATTGCCACTTGTAAAATGGTGATCACACTTGACTAAGGGTTTTCCAAATATTAGAGGAGATAATGCATGAAATGTGCTAAATCTGGTGTCTAGGACATGGTAGTTGTTCAAAAATTCTTCAGTCATTCCCCTCCTGTCTCAAACCCATGATTTTGGGTAGAAGAGAGACTAGTTTCCAGGCATACTGCCACTAAAAAGGAGATTGTACTTTCTAAAAAAATATCTTTAAGGTGCTACTATTTCAAAATTGCCACTTTATGCCCTTTAGGGAAAAGGATAAATGCTTCATAAGGTATAGGCTTCTGGAGTTACTACTGACACAGCAGAAAAGCCTTTTAGTATTTAGAATCCTTTACCTACCCTCTAAGCTTGGGTTGCTGGAGAATAAGCCTATGTCATGAGTCATTTTCACAGTATTTTCCCCTGTATTTTGAGAGGCACTTAAATCCAGGAGCAAAGGTCATCTACAATAAAAGGAAGTGGTTGATTGGTGCACATGTGTGTACACATACGCATACACACACGCAGATGCTATTATCACTTAATGGGATTCCACTGTGGATGCTTACACGTCTTCCATTACAGGGTGATTTTAGTTCCTTATTTATA
Source organism: Loxodonta africana (assembly GCF_030014295.1). Lineage (NCBI taxonomy): Eukaryota > Metazoa > Chordata > Mammalia > Proboscidea > Elephantidae > Loxodonta > Loxodonta africana. The sequence goes on from NC_087349.1 coordinate 39,174,252, forward strand.
TATTTTAATCCACGTCTTAAACAGATGAAACTGTTGAATAGCTATCAAATTTTTTAAGAAATATTCAGAAATATGTAACATGTTGATGCAATAGACTATGTTTCGGACTGGAACATTTGTTCTTTTCAGTTATTTTAAATTTATGACCAGGACTAAAACAAAAGTCTACAAAGGAGTCTTCCTTTTTTTCTTTTTTTTTTATAGAGAAGGTGAGTAGTACTGTCCAGTCACCACTCGGGGCAATGTTTCTTATGAGTGACTGATGAGGATTTCATTTGCTGCTACTTTCCCCCCACTTCCCATCAGTTTGCAATAGATGTTGAAGGATGCCCCTAGGTATATCTTAACTGTTTCCCATCAACCTTTTAGCCTATAGGTCTCTGTGGTGTATCCTTATTAAATAAATGTTTGTAAAAGTAATCTTATCATCCTGATTTTTACCCTGACTTCACTAGCTTGATTCTTCATCATTCATTAACATCTACCAAACATGCCTCAAGCCTTTCATTTGAAGTCAGTGATTCTTGCTCAGAGGAAAATAAATTAATCTATTACTCACGGAAGCTTTACCAGGGATTTGGCTTTCTTTGGAGCATGAATTCTTTCTGTTTTTCAGGAGGAGTAAACTACCTACTCTGGAAGGGATTACCCAGTAGATTTTAATTTTCACCTCTTCTCAGAGTGTCTTTAAATTCACACATCCTCACCTCAGTTTTCTTAGCTGTATTTTAAAGGCTGGCTTAAAAATTCTTTGCTTGCGTTTTCTTTTCTGCTTCTATAGTCTGAACTAAATGACACAGAACAATAACTTAAGTGGTTGTACTCTTTGGTTCTTTTCACAGTGGACTACATTTAACATCTCTTCCAATGACATTTCAGAACTTCTTTCATATTGATCTTCACTTTGGATCATGCCGAAGCAGTACAATGGGTTCATTCCAGCCTATTCCAGGAAATGGGGCTCCCAAGCACAAATGGACAGCAAAATACCTGTTTACAGTAAATGCTTATTTTGTGACTAGTTCATAAACCCTGTCAAAGTAGAGAGACAAAAAAAGTCTGATGAAAACATCTGTTCATCCAAGAGAATTCCCCTCGCTCCTCTCTAATTCCCACTGGGGATTGTTCTGGGAACTAGATTTATTTTTTGATTGTCAGACTCTTTCAGCAAAATTGTGATCAAGGCTAAATTCCACACTTGAAGAGTTCACAAGTAAGTACTCTGCACTCAAAATAAAGAAGCAGTTGGTTAGCTTTTTTCATACAGTTTGCTCCATTATATCATTATTGTTGGTGCTGTGCTTGTTGAAAACAGAGGCAAAAGGCAATCAAGACATCCATTTAAAAAATTTACCTAAACATTTATTTGTTGGGCAGACCATTCTATAATAAAGCTGTTTAGTTCAATATGAACTTTACAGGTGAGATGTTTTTCTGTGAGATGGAGAATATTTTTGAATGGTTCAAAATTTATTATAATCTTTGCCTTTTTTCCCCCATAATAAGAGGAAACAAAATTTTGGGAGGGTAGCCATGGCTATCTTTAAGACTTCCTTCTAATATGTTGTGTTACTGAAAGGGCAGAAGGGGGATGGAACATTCAAAAATATAAATATATTCACTCTTTCATGCAACAAATTATGTTAAGTGCCTACTGTAGACTAGGCACTGTATGGAATATTGGAAGAAGAGAAGTGAATAAGACAATTCCTGTCCTCTAGAATTTCTCAATAAAGAGAAAGACCAAATAAGTAAGTCAAGAGTGACTATACAGTGTGAAGAATGTTTTGTTAGAGCTGTGAATCGGTGATCTGGGAGCAAAGGAGGAACAACTAACTCAGCCTGCGAATAGTTCAGGGACAGGCTAGTTCTTTCCAGAAACTTCTAAAGGGCTTGGTTTCTTCCTAAGACTGTCGTAACAAAATATACCACAAATGAGTAACTTAAAAGAACAGAAATTTATTTTCTCACCGCCTGGAGGCTAAAAGTCCAAATCTAGGTTGTGGCCATGTCCGTTCCTTCTGTGGAGCTTTCTCCTAGTTTCTGGTGTCTTTCGGCTATACTGGGCATTAATTTATTTATAGGGACAGGTCCTCACATGACATTTGTTTCCATCTGTGTGTGTGTGTCTATGTCTATCTGCTTTTTTTATAAGGTACCACTCAGAGTGATTAGGTTTAGGACCCACACTACTCAAGTATGACCTCATTAATGTAACAAAAGAAAACCCCTATTTCCAAACAGTGTCATATTTACAAGTACAAGAGTTAGAACTTTAAAATACTTTGGGGGGGGTACAATTCAGTCCATAACACAATAGCTAACACTTATCATTGAAAGACAAATGGGAGTTGTAGGGGTCATTGAACAGTGGGTCAATGACTGGGGCCTATCTTCTAGCCTAATATTTGACAAACTTTGGAATAATGTAAACAAGAATATAGAATATGTGGTGGAAAAAACTGAAAATAGGTGAGAATTGAGACATGAGGCTATGAGGGCTGAAGGGACCATTCCATGAAAGGCCATGAACATGATTTAAAGGATTTGGTATACTATCCTGGAAGGCTTGGGGAGCCACCATAAGATATTCCTTCCTTCCTTCCTTCCTTCCTTCCTTCCTTCCTCCCTTCCTCCCTTCCTTCCTTCCTTCCTTCCTTCCTTCCTTCCTTCCTTCCTTCCTTCCTTCCTTCCTTCCTTCCTTCCTTCCTCCCTCCCTCCCTCCCTCCCTCCCTCCCTTCCTTCCTTCCTTCCTTCCTTCCTCCTTTCCTCCCTCCCTCCCTCCTTCCCTCCCTCCCTCCCTCCTTTCTTTCTCCTTCCCTCCCTCGCTCCTTCCTTTCTTGCTTCCTTCCTTCTTACTTATTTCTCTTTTTAATGTAGTGTGGTTTTTATTTTCCTGCTTCTTTGCATGCCTAGTAATTTTTGATTACATGATAGACATTGTAATTTTTTATCTTGTTGGGTACTGAGTAATTCTTATTCCTAAAAAATGTTCTTGAACTTTGTTCTGGGACATGGTTAAATTACTTGAAAACCTTTTGGTCTTTTTGGATCTTGATTTAAATCTTTGTTAGACAGGTACAGATCAGTGTTTACTGTAGTGCTAATTTTTCTCACTAAATGAAAAAACCAAACCCATTGCCATCAAGTCAAAGTTCCAGTTGGTTCATATCCTCCCATGGTGTTGTCAAATACTTTCATTGTATTGATTTTAATAGCTGTGTAGTCATATCTTGTTGTAGTACTCATTTGCATTTCCCTGATGACTAATGATGTTGAGTACTTTTTCAAGTAGTTATTGGCCACTTGCATATTCTTTGTGAAGTGTCAGTTCATATATTTTGTCCATAAACTTATGAGAGGGTTGCCATTTTATTATTGAGTTGTGGGATTTCTTTTTATAATCTAGATACTAGTCTGTTGTCAGTTATGTGTTTTGCAAATATCTTCTTCCAGTGCACCGTGTTTTTGATAAGCAGAAGTTTAAATTTTGGTGAAGTATGATTTATCAATTTTTTTCCTATTATATTTATAGTTTCCTGGGTCCTGTCTAAGAAATCTTTGCTTGCCCTCAAGTCTCAAAGATATTAAGAATGAGCAATTTATGTTTTCTTGCTCTAACATGTGTATTTGCATTCAGAATTTAAGAATTATCGTTAATGAAAATGATTTGTTTGGGAAAGAGTCCAACTGAATGTCCGTCTCATCTGTACTCAAAACTAGATGACAAAAATTGGAAGGGGGAGACATTTTATGGTTTGTATTCCTCACTGAAACTAGCACAGGGTCTTGCACGTAATAAGTGTTCAAAATTTTTGCTGCTTGTTTTTAATTTGAAATATCTACTCTTACAGTGACAGACATGACTTAAAACTTTAAACTCTGAAAATGCTTTATACAATATGGTGCCTATTCTTACTATATTGTGCTTTCCCAAAAGGTAAAAAAGGAAAAAAAAAAGAATGATTGACTTACTCCCTCACGGTGTGATAGGCTTCTTCAGTGGTTTTTGTTTTTCTCTCTCTCTACTTTTTTTTTTGTTTGTTTTTTGAAGAGAGCCCAGGGGAGAGAGAAGTAGGTTTTTCTGTCTTGGAGTAGACTGTGCCTGGGGTTGTAATTTCAATGTTACAATTAAAACGTTGAAGAGAGAGATTTTTATAGTCGGGCTCCTACCGCCTTCAGAGGACTGATTGAGCTGTTAGAAATCACAGAGAAGCCTGACAGCTCTTTGTTATAAAAGGATATCAAGACAATAAGGTTTTGTTTTAAATGAATTTTTCAAGTCTTGACTGAATGTTTAATTATAGTAGTCCTAAGCATCATTATGATCAGGGTACATTTGGGGGAAGGGGGAATTTACTATAACATACATATAATGCATTGATGTCCTCCTTCAATAGACGTGGGGTTTGAATTGAGGATAGGCTTGCTAGTTTTGGCTTGCATTCTCTCTTGCTTCTCAGAAGCCTGGAGAACAAAGTGTGCAGGCACAATATTTGGTGATACTGGTGAGAATGAGCCTGAAGCAGCACAGCATAGAGGACTTGAAGCCAGGCAGTTACTGGTTTGGATCCTAGCTCTATCACTTGCTTATTCTTTGATCTTTGAGAACTTACTGAATCTTTGTGAGCCTGTTTCCTGAAGGTAGTGGGGATGGTGATAGTGTTCATGTCATAGCAATGCATGAGGATTAATGAGATGATACATATAGAGCACCTGGTACATATATGTTGTTGTTAGCTGCCATTGAGTCAGTCCCTGATTCAAAGTGACCCCATGCGCAATGGAATAAAACACTACCCAGTCCTATGCTATCCACCTGATCGATTGTGGATGGGACAGTTGTGATCCATAGGATTCTCATTGGCTGATTATCAGAAGTAGATCACTAGGCCTTTCTTCCTAGCCTGTATTAACCTGGAAGCTAAGCTGAAACCTATTCAGCATCATAGCATCATAGTATCATATTATCCATCACTGATGGATGGTGGCTGCACGTGAGGTGCACTGGCTGGAAATTGATTCCAGTTCTCCTGCATGGAAAAGGAGAATTGTATCACTGAACCACCAATGTCCCCTGGTACATATATAGGCACTCTATAAAAGGTAGTTAGTGTTATTAATGCTTTAGTAGTAGTAGTTGCAGCAGCAGTAGTTAAAACCAAGCATTTCTGGCGATGTAGACAGAGTGACACAACATTTCTCTTTCCTCTTAATTTGTCCTTAGATAGAGATCTACTGGTTTATCTTGAAGCCTTCCTTCCCTCTCTAGTCTCCACATCAGCTCCCATGGTCACACTCCCTTCCCCATGATAATTTCAATGCCGACCCCTCTGTCTGCCCTTCTTCTGAAAAATCAGCTGTTATAGATTCAGCCCCTCTGGTCCTTGACTTGCATTGTCAGCATTCTTCCACCTCTGAGGATCATAAAACCTGAGGGAAATGAAAAATTGTACCTTGTCTGAAAAACGCAGAGGCTCCTGTCATAATACTCCCTTCAGGTTTATAATTAAACCTGGCTTAAGGGGAGGGATGCTTCACAGAAGTCAGGGACATTCACCCTAGACAGGAGAGTTCCCTTATCCTTGTTTAAAGGAGAGACAAAAGAACACAGAGAAAATACTGTGAATGACCAAGACAGAGGCAGGGAGAAGCCGCTATGTCAGAGGTCTTGCTCCTTCTGGATTGCCAGGGCTGCGATGTTGCAATGTGACATTGTCCAGCCCACATCTGATGAACTATATAGGATATTTTCGTAAATGCTAATCTGTTACCTTCAGGTCTTGCCTGAAGTTTGGCTCAGAACAAACTTGAACAGCCTGAACATGTCAGAAAACCAGTTGCCACTGAGTTCATTTGTACTTATGGTGACCTCATGTGTGTTGGAGTAGAACTTCTACATAGGGTTTTCAATGGCCAATTTTTTGGAAGTAGATTACTAGGCCTTTCTTTGAAGGCACCTCTTGGCAGTCACGAACTCCAATTTTTTGGTTAGAAGCCACGGGCATTAACTGTTTATACCCCCCAGGGACTCCAAACATGTCAGAAGCTAACACAATTCTGCCCCTGAGTCAGGTGGCTTTGAAGAGTGCATGCGTGGAAGGGGAGAGAAGGGGAAACCACATGGGCTACTGGTTACTCACTCTTCCCTGAACTAGGGTCTGTCCTGAGCTATAGAAAAATTCCTTTCTGATTCTTCTGGATTCAGAAAGGAGCTTCTTAATATAAAGAAAAATTCTTCCAGTGGCCCAACTGAAAAATTATCATGGCCAATATAAAAAGAGGTTAACTAGATGCTTTTCTTCCAGTAAATAAAACTGCCAGGGCTAGTGAATTTGTGTTTTCTTTCTTTTCATCTTTTAAAAATAATATGAGAATTTTCTTTCCAACATCTAATTATGTTCTGTAGGATCAGGAATAAAGAATTTACTGTTTCATTTCATGACCCAGAATTTACTATTATAGAATAAAAGCAACTAAAAGAAAGAGACACTAGCATCAAATGAGGAAGAAAAGAATAAATTACATGTTCATTTGGACCTGTGCTTTCAATAGCCTTGCCTGAAGGATTTTTGAGTTTAAGATAAAACAATAATTCAGTCATTAATCTAGTTTCCCACTCCACCCTGCTTTCCCTGCATGGTAATAATAAGATCTACCAAAAGCAATAAAGTTGCTAAATTAAAAATTAAAGTATTTGATAAAGAGTAATCATTTGGGACCATAGTATCTCAGAAATGATTAAACTTTCAAAAATAATAATTAAGTAAATAATGTCCTTGGCATTATTATTAGCAAAATTTTGCTTGGCCTTACCAAATACTGTCTGGTCTATAATAATAACAATATCAGGGGAAGTCCCTCTAGGTATGAAAACAAATTCACTTTGATCTGAGGGAATGATCAGGGTTCCATGAAAACATAGCACTAATGACTTTCTTCCTGAAGGGGATACTAGAGGCTTCTAGAGGTCATGTAGATAGTGTGAGTCATTTCTTCACAGGTACCCAGCGTTCCCAAGATGAGAAAACTTTTGGAAGTAGAAACAGTGTCACTGAAGCATAGAGATAGAAAAGTGCAGCCATGTCCAGCAGTAGATGAAGCTTTTTTAAGCCTCAGGTTTACCTTCTGGTGGATTACTTCAAAGCTTAAGGAAAAGCCTCAGGCCTCAAGGATACCAGGGTAAAGGGCTACAACCCTTTCTATTTCTCTAGTTCTATAACTAGAAGTTCTCATCATCCCTATGGTTTTTCAATCTCCTTTCCTTGAACTTTGACCTGGAGTTTTAGATAAGTTGAGAGGAATGCAGAAAGAGCTTTTGTCCCAATTCATGTTTAGAGGGAGATTGTCTCAAATGTGGCCCCTAGCAATAACCTGGGGGGTGACCATATAAAGGTAAATTCAGTGGTGTGGTGTAATTAGACAGTAAAGGTCAAACTTGAAATTCTTGAGAATCTCCCAGTTCTTATAGGGAATGTATAAAAAACAAAACAAAAAGCAAAACCTATTGTCACCAAATTGATTCTGACTCATTGTAGGGAAGGTATGGGGTGCATATTTCCCCACAACCTCTTAACAATGACTAAGGATAGCTGAGTTGAGAGGCAGCAGAGTTTCTATGAAGACTTCCATGAAGAGGGTCAAATTGATTTAGGGTGGATTCTCTAATGTGTATAGTTTAGGCCAGAAGAGATAGAGGAGGAAAAAAATACAGGATAGGCTATGTTTCCAGGGCCAGGGAGCATTGAGTTATGATCAAAGTAGCGAGGAAGAAATAGGTCTTAAAATGAAAGAGATAAGACCTTTAATTCTACCTGCATAACATGCAGTAGTGACCTTACTATAGAGAGTAATGGCACCAAAAGTCACTACAGATGTCTCAAAATGCCTCCCTATTATTCCCTTTCATTTGAAGAGGACAGACTAAGTTCCATGATACTAGGTATCATTTTGAACAACAAAAGTAAAGGGGGGTTGATCTATATAATACTGGAACATTTAGGTAACCAGAAAGACTGCTGAAACTGGACAGAGAGTACCAGACTTGAAGTCTAATCTTTTTTTCTTTGATTACTCAGTTTGTGTGTGTGTGTGTGTGTGTGTGTGTGTGTGTAGAGGGGAGGTATTTATAGTATTTCTTATTAAAATGTTATACGAAGAACATCGAGTTTTATTATTTTAATCACTATTTTAAACAATGTTATATTTAATAATGTTCTAAAAATAGATCTATGTACACATGAGATAGAATGTCTTTAGTATATATTTTTAGACATGGAATTCCTTGGCCAGCCGGAGATTATATGCATTTTCAATTTTGATCTATTATGCTAAACTGCTTAACAGAAAGACTGTACCACATTACTGTTTACAGTACTGTATGAGAAGGCCCACTCCTTTATCCTTTCTGGCAATTTCCAGTAAAGTTGAAAATGTTCATAGTCTACAACACAAGCTTAACTTTTTTAGATTTATAACCTTGCGGAATTATTGCCCATGTTTACCAGAAGACATACATAAAGATTGTATTAGTTTCCTAAGGCTGCCGTACAAAGTACCACAAAGTGGATGGTTTTAAACAACAGAAATTTATTGTCTCATAGTTCTAGAAGCTAGAAGCCCAAATCAACATCTCACCTAGGCCACATTCCCTCTGAAGGTTATAGGAAAATACCCTTTCCTTCTCTCTTTCAGCTTCTGGTTCCTTGTATCTTAGTTTTCTAGGGCTGCTATAGAAGAAATATCACAAGTGGATGGCTTTCGTAAACAGAAATTTATTCTCTCACAGTCTAAGAGGCTAGAAGTCTGAATTCAGGGTGCCAGCTCCAGGAGAAGCCCTTCTTTCTCTGTTGGCTCTGGGGATAGGTCCTTGTCATCAATTTTCCCCTGGGCCTAGGAGTTTCTCAGCATAGGGAACCCAGATCCAAAGGATATGTTCAGCTCCTGGCCCTTTCTTAGTGGTAAGAGGTTCTCTGATCTCTTTAATATCTCAAAAAAGATTGATTCAAGATACAATCTAATCCTGTAGATAGTACCCTGCTTCATGACATAACTGCCTCTAATTCTGCCTCATTAACATCATATAGGTTAGGATTTACAACACATAGGATAATTACTTCAGATCAAAAACTGGAGGATAATTACATCAGCTCACATAATGGAGGATAATTACATAATACTGAGAATCTTGGCTTAGCCAAATTGACACATATTTCTGAGGGACACAATTCAATCCATAACACTTGGCTTGTAGATGCATCTCTGTTTATCTCTCTGTGTCTCTTCTCTTTTATGAGGACAAAACTCAGATTGGATTCACCCAATTCTAATATGACTCTGTATTAACTTAGGTGATAACATTTTCAAAGACCCTATTTCTAAACAAGGCCACGTTCACAGGTATTAGTTGTTTGGGCTTCAGCACATATTTTGGGGAACACAATTTACTCCACAAAAGAGATATTCAATGTTGTTTTTGAAATGTGAAATATTTGCAATGTAAAAAATTGTATGTAAACCAAATATCCACCAATAGTAATGGAAAGGAGCCCTGGTGGCACAACTGTTAAGCACTCAACTGGTAACTGAAAGGTCGGCAGTTCAAACACACCCAGTCATTTCACGGGAAAAAGATCTGGCAATCTACTTCCATAAAGATTACTGCCTAGAAAACCCTAGGAGGCAGTTCTACTCTGTCACATAGGGTCACTATGAGTGAAACCGACTCAACGGCACACAACGATAATAATAATAACAGCAAAGTAATGGATAAAGGGTGAAACAAACAATGGGATGCTATGTAAAAGTTCAAATGAGTGTACTAGTATGACATGAATAGATCTAAAAAAACATAATAAGGAGTAAAAAAGAAAGTTTCAGAAGCTTACTATTATATATTATTTATGATATGTATTTTTTATGGTATTAAATAATGAGAAATAAAAAATTACTGGAAGTATATTCACCAAATAGGGACAGGAGGGCCATACAAACAGGACTTGTACTTTATCTTTTATATTTGTTTATTATTATGTATTTTGTTCATCTTTAGCAAAATTATACTGTTAGCATAATTAATTCTGGGTAATGGGTATATGAACATCGATTGATTGTGTCTCACACATTTTTGCACGTTTTAAAAGAAATCCAGTTCTCTTGGCTCAGCCTCTTAGGAGCATCTTAACCCAAGAGCACCTAGGAGCACACACCTATTTATTTTTACAAAAGTTGTACATACAGTGTAAAATGATTAAATATCTGCTGAAGCACTAAGGCTAGTATTAACACTCTAGTCCCCCTGGACTGCTCTATTCTTCTTGGACTGCCTTTCCCCAAGTGGAATTAAAAAAAAAAAAAAGACTTTGAAAGGGATTGATCATTTTCAGCTTTGAGTTAAATCATGTTTTTACCTACTTTGCATTCCTAAAGTGATAATAAAGAGTAGTTTATTCACATATTGTTGTTGTTGGGTGCTATTGAGTCCGTTCCATTCACATGCTAGATACCCAAATTCTCATTAATTGAGGAATTGGCCAAGTAAAGTTTTTAGAAGAAAAGTTTGTAGTAAACTGAACTAGTTCTGGATCAGAAGACCAAAATATGAGAGGACCTTATGAAGTGGGTATGGATTGTGGCATGTGAAAATTCTCTTTGGGGTTACAAAGGACACTAAATTGCCAATTGTTTCTTCTGTTCTCTTACATTTGACAAAATTACTTTCTTCTAAGTACAGTGCCAAAAGTGGGGAGTAAATAGTCTAGAAATAGCTTACACACTGAGAATCTAATTTAATTAAAAAATATTGAAGAGGGAGGCCACTGTCCCAAAGGGATAGCTCAACTGGTGCTCTTATATGGGCTTATCATCTGTACCAGTGATATTCATTGAGCCCTTGCTGTGAGCATGGTACTAGGTTAGACTGGTGAGATACATAGAAATGCATTACATTTGTGGCATAATGGAAAGAGTATGAGGTTGGGAGATACACAGGTAGTCGGACTAACTATCTCCTCCAATAGACGCTAACCCCACTTTCTACTCTGGCCAGATTACTCTCCAGATATCCAGCCTTACACTACCTGCAGAGTAGGAGAGTTCCTGTTGGCTTCAACTTCCTTAGCATTTGGCATGTTGAATTTTTTTTTTTTTGGATGTCAATGGCATTTTCTTATTGTTTTTATTTGCATTGCTCTAATTGCTAATGAGGTGTAACATCTTTCTCATATGTTTATTGACCACTTGGTTTCTTCCTCTATGAAATGTAGCTTTATATTCTCCTTCCATTGATTTGACCCTTTCTTATTGATTTGTAGTTCATTGGTAGTATTCTAAATGAAAATCCTTTGACTATTGTTGTTGTTGTTGTTAGCTGCCATCGAGTCGGTTTCGACTCGTAGCAACCCTGTGCACAACACAACGAAACACTGCCCGGTCCTGAGCCATCCTTACAATCGTTGTTATGCTTGAGCTCACTGTGGCAGCCACTGTTTCAATCCACCTCATTGAGGGTCTTCCTCTTTTCTGCTGACCCTGTACTCTGCCAAGCATGATGTCCTTCTCCAGGGACTGATCTCTCCTGACAACGTGTCCAAAGTATATAAGATGCACTCTCGCCATCCTTGCCTCTAAGGAGCATTCTGGCTGTACTTCTTCTAAGACAGATTTTTTCATTCTTTTGGCAGTCCATGTATATTCAATATTCTTCACCAAGACCACAATTCAAAGGCATCAATTCTTCTTCGGGCTTCCTTATTCACTGTCCAGCTTTCACATGCATATGATATGATTGAAAATACCATGGCTTGGGTCAGGCGCACCTTAGTCTTCAGGGTGACATCTTTGCTCTTCAACACCTTAAAGAGGTCCTTTGCAGCAGAGTTACCCAATGCAGTGCGTCTATTATATACATTGCCATCTCTTCTCTCAGTCTTTATTATGCCTTCTAACTTTATTAATGAAATCTCTTGTGATGCAGAATTTTTTTTTGGTTTTGTATAGTCAAATTTATCAACCTTTTCCCTTTATTCATTATGCTTTTTGTGTTCTGTTTAAGAAATCCTTTACTGTGTCAAAGTCGTAAAGATAGTCTTCTATATTTCTTCTAATAGTATCAAAGACAATGCTTGCTTTCTTTTTTTTAATGGTTGTTAGTTGCTGTAGAGTGGGCTCTGACTCATGGCAACCTCGTATACAACAGAACAAAGAGCGTCCAGTCCTGCGCGATCTTCACAATCATTGGTGGGCTTGAGCCTATCGTTGCAGCTGCTGTGTATTTTGAGTGTCTTCCAATCTAGGGGGCTCACCTTCCAGCACTATATTGGACAATGTTCCATTGTGATCCATAGGGTTTTTTTTTTTTTTTTTTCACCCTGAATCTATCCTTTTTAATACTTTTACGGCAAAGAAATTTCAAACAATGAAGAGGCACATAAAATCTACAGAGACTGCAGGAACCCTCAAGTCTATGGCCCCCGGACACCCTGCTAATCCAGAACTGAACCACTCCCGAGGTTTAGACGAAGATTAGACAGGCCTATAAAACAAACAATAACACACATGAGGAGCACGCTTCTAGTTTCTATCAAATACACAGGACCAAATGGGCAACTCCCACCCAAGAGCAGGACAAGAAGGCAGGCAGGGACAGGAACTGGGTGATGGGCACAGGGAACCCAGGGTGGAAAGGCGGAGTGTGCTGTCACATTGTGGGGATTTCAACCAATGTCACAGAACAAGATGTGTATAAAAATTTTTTTTTTATTAACTTTTATTGAGCTTCAAGTGAACGTTTACAAATCAAGTCAGTCTGTCACATATAAGTTCATATACATCTTACTCTGTACTCCCACTTGCTCTCCCCCTAATGAGTCAGCCCTTCCAGTCTCTCCTTTCTTGACAATTTTGTCAGCTTCCAACTCTCTCTGTCCTCCCATCCCCCCTCCAGACAATGGTTCCTGTCCTGTGCCAACAGAAGGTTTGGGGACCATAACCGCCAGGATTCCTCTACTCTCAGTCAGACCATTAAGTATGGTCTTTTTATGAGAATTTGGGGTCTGCATCCCACTGATCTCCTGCTCCCTCAGGGGTTCTCTGTTGGGCTCCCTGTCAGGGCAGTCATCGATTGTGGCCAGGCACCAACTAGTTCTTCTGGTCTCAGGATGATGTAGGTCTCTGGTTCATGTGGCCCTTTCTGTCTCTTGGGCTCTTAGTTGTCGTGATCCATAGGGTTTTTATTAGCTAATTTCTGAAAGTAGATCACTAGGGTTTTCTTTTTAGTCAGTCTGGAAGGCCCACTGAAACCTGTCAACCGTGGGTTACCCTGCTGGTATTTGAAATGCTGGTGGCATGACTTCCAACATTATAGCAACAGGCAAGCCACTACAGTACAATAAACTGACGGAAGGTAGTGGCTTTTATGTGTAGATGTGTAAAATATATGGATTTCATTTCAAAATATAGTATAAGGATCTAATTTTTTTCTTATGGATCGTCAATTATACTAATACCACTTCCTAAAATTTAGCATTTTTTATTTGATATTTAGTTCCAGTTCTACTATAAATATCAAGTTTTTATATATTTTTGGTTCTATTTTGATAGTAGTTTTTCTGTTGTTATTTTGTTATATCTATTTAAATTTCATTGTGATATATTCTTGAACCCATGCATTATTTACCAATGGGTCTTTTAGTTACACGCTTATTTTAAGTACCTGAGATATTGGTTAGTTCTAAATTAATTGTGTTGTAATAATTGGACATGGGCTCTACAATAGCCATTTTTGGAGTTTTGCTGAGGTTCTCTTTATGGCCGAGTAAGGGGAAGCTTTTGAAAATCTTCATGTGCACATGAAAATTAGTTGAATGTGCAGTCCAAAACATACCTAATAGATAAAACATGGGGATGTGTGTTCTTCAAGTCTTCTGTTGCTATCTTGTTGTTATTGGGTGCCATCGAGTTGATTCTGACTCATAGTGACCCTATAGGACAGAGCAGAACTGCCTCATAAGATTTCCTAGGCTATGGTTTTTATGGGAGCAGATTGCCAGGTCTTTCTCCTCCAGAACTGCTGGGTGAATTTGACTCACCAACACTTTGGTTAGCATCTAAGCATTTTACCACCGTACCTCCAGAGCTCCTTTCTACAGCTATACTAGCTTTCAAATGCTTTATGTATCAGTTTCTAAAAGGTGATTTTAAATGTTCTACTTTGATGGTGGATTCCTGAATTATTTCCTGTAATTCTGTCAATTTTTACTTTATATGTTTTATATAGTGTTTTTACTTGCATAGAAATCATAATTTTTGTATGTGTATTATTGCTGTCATCGTATCTGTGTGCCTCTCCTTAGTGGATTTTTGTTGTTTTTATTTATTTTTTGTGGGGGTGGTTCCCTGAGAGTGAAATTAATCCTATAGGGTAGTCTCTCATTTTTTTCTGTCAAGCCCCATGAGTTTCACCATTTTTTGACCTGTTTTTATGCTAACTTCTTGGCTTATGAGCTCAGTTAATGACTTTAGCCTGAATTCCAATCTCTTGTAGTCAATTCTTTTTCCATTCACGGCCCATGTCCCTGTGTGAATTGTAAGCCTCTTTGTAGATTTGCAGAGTCAGTTGGTGGAATTTTTCAAGTCCCACATCAAGTTTCTCTTACAAACATTTTGTGTCTCTCAATATTATGCTGCCAGATCAGCTACAACACCAAGGGTGCTTTGAACCATTAGTGTTGATTCTCCTTTTCCACAACCCCTTAACTTTAGGGTTTATATCTGCCTCTACTACCTTGGGACCATTTAACTTCAGCATCAGTTCACAACTCTGTGAGTTTCTTGTTGTTTACAGCTCCTGAGGATTTCTCTTTTTAAGTTTTAGGTTTAGCTATGTATTTTCAATTTTTAATGTAATTTCATTATATTTCACCTTTATTTCTACGGAATTAGACTGTGTGTGTGTGTGTGTGTGTGTGTCAGTATGTATGTAGGGAACCAAATTCTAGATGACCAATCCTGTTAAATTTACCATGTATACACAAATATGTAGGAATATATTTTGCCATGAATTTTTCCAAAGATGATGTCATATATTTTTCTCTTTCAAATATTTTTGATCGTCTGGTCCTAGGCATATTGACAGATAGTTAGGGTATCATTATATCTATCTATCTATAACATATAGTCATGTATGTATCATATATAGTGACTTAATATTACATTAAAATATTACATAAGCTCGTTGCCTTTGAGTCAATTTTGACTCATAGCAACCCTATAGGACACAGTAGAACTGCCTCCTTAGGTTTCCAAGGAGTGGCTGGAGGATTTGAACTGCCAACCTTTTGGTTAGCAGCCATGTTCTCAACCACTGCACCACCAAGTAAAAAGAAAAAAAATTTTTTTTTCACCAGGGCCCTGAAAATAATATCACATAGTAGGGGTAAAAAAATACTTAAATCTACTGTTCCCCTATTGATAGATAGTTAGGGTTTTATTTTATCTTATTGATACTACATACCATGCTGTAGTAAAAAATATGAACAGTTTTCATGTATTACATATTTGTATGTTTTAATTTATAGGATAGATTCAAGAAATAGGATTCCATGGTTTATACGTATGTATAATTTTTATTTTAATAGATATCTCCAGGTCTTTTTTTTTTTAAATAAAATGTAAAATTTACATTCTCATTAGCAATGTTTGATATTACCAGATTCTATGCATGTTTTCAGTACTGTATGTCATCTCTCTTTAATTTTTGTCAATTTTATTACTAGAAAACGGTTTTAATTGACATTTTCCTGGGATCAGAGATCATTTCATAGAAATCGTTTGTATTTCTTTTTTCTGTGATTTGTCTGTTCATATTCTTTGCTCTTTGGTCTTTTCTCTATAAATTGGTAGCTCTTTGTATGTTGAAGCTGTTCATGTGGTCAATCATGTATACGTTCTTTGAGGAAACCTGGATTTCTTGTCTTATTTGAGGTGTTCCCAACACCAAGTTTATTCAAATATAAATTTTTATCATTTGATTCTTTTATATCTCAATCTTTTACTTGTTTTTCTACAGGATAGAGTTAAGGGTCTTTTTTTGGGTGGTGGGAGTGGCAGATAGCCAAGTGCGTCTATATCATTTATTCTAAATGGGAGAACTGACTTTGACTAGCAACCCTTGGTATTAAAGTAGATAATTATTTCACGTGAAAAGAACTAATCTTTTATCCTCTGTCTTCACTCTCTCTCCACATTTGTTTTCCCATCATGGAAGTTTGAGCTACATCAGTCTGTCCTCTGCTTTTAGACTTTGGTCCAAACTCCCAGACTAATAAGGACTTTCCTTAGATCCTCTGCTTCACTTAGAGCAGTGGTTATCAAACTAGTGTCCATTGGAATCACCTGTTAAGCTTGATAGAACAAGCTTGTTGGACACTATCCCTAGTTTCTGATTCAGAGAAATTTGAGAATTTGCTCTTCTCACAAGTTCCCAGATGATGGTGATGCCACTGGTCTGCGACCACGCTTTGAGAACCTTTAGCTCTATTAGCTTAGAGAAATGGTCCTTCACCAGATTTGAATATCTTAGCCCCACCCTAGACCAATTAACTCAGCACCTAATTTAGATACTGTTTCTTTGACTTCATCCTGCAGACAAGACCCACAGTCAGTTCTTATTACATATTGGGATGGGGAGTGACCTGACTTTCTCAGTTTTTTAGGAGATTGTCTCTAATTAGTTACTCTGAAAATTACCCCATTTTTTTCACCCCTGTTCTTTATAGTTATTGTTTCTAAACTCAGAGTTTCTCAACGGCTGCATTTGGAAGAACAGCTCTCACCTTTGTCAGTTCTCCCCTGCACCTGTTTTGCAATGGATTCTTAGTTTTGATTTCACCATCAATCTGAGTTGATCTGGTATTTTTAAATTTTCTAGTTATTATTTATATTTGAAAATAGGAGTAAAAATGATAATAATAAAAAACAGCAAAAATAATTATTGCTGCATTAGGTAGGTAGCTCTTTACAGATAAGTAAATTGAGTCTCCAAGGAAGAAAATGATAATGTCCATGGTAAGACAAGTAGCATGTTTATGAGTCTAATTTACATACTCAGGCAGTATGTATCTAGGTGGGTACACTCAGGGCCAGATTACCCAACAAGCCATGCACACACGAGCCCAATAGTGATTACTCACCAATCTGAAGTGCAAAATTTCACCGGTCCTCCACCACATCAAAGATATGGTAAAATTCCCTTCAGCCAAAGAGTGGACAGGCCCATAAAACAAAACGAGACTAAAAGGGAACACCAGCCCAGGGGCAAGGCCTAGAAGCTGGAGGGAACAGGAAAGCTGGTAATAGGGAACCCAAGTTTGAGAAGGGAGAGTGTTGGCATGTTGTGGGGTTGTTAACCAATGTCATAAAACAATATGTGTACTAACTGTTTAATGAGAAACTAGTTTGTTCTTAAACCTTCATTTTAAATCATGTAAAGCACGACTTAAAAAAAGACACCAAAAATATGTGGTGAAATATCTGAAATTGCTCACCACGGATTAGCAAGTAAATACAATTAAACCATGAGTTATCTTATTCAATGCAGGCCAGTGCATACCAGGCTGCTTTATCTGCCCCTAGGTGCACTGAATTATCTTAGTAAACCTTGATTGGTCTATCACTGTTAGGGTGAATTGTCAGAGTGATCTCTTTCCCACCCTGTATGAATTTACTCACTAGTAGCAGGCACCAAAAAACCAAACTTGTTGACATCAAGTCAATTCTAACTCATAGCGATTCTATAGGACAGAGTAAAACTGGCCTATAGGGTTTCCGAGAAGGAGCTGGTAGATTCAAACTGCCAAACTTTTGGTTAGTAGCCAAGATCTTAACCACTGTGCTACCAGGGGCAGGCAGATAAGCTAAAAACACCCTCCTGGATTCTATGCAGAGTTTCAATAGGTTCTAACAAGTTTCCAGGAAGTTATACATAAGAATCACCTGAAGAGCTTGTTAAACTGTAGATTCTGATTCATGTACCTGGGGTAGAAATGCAAATTCTCAGCAGAAACTTGTTAGAGATGCAAATTCTCAAGAGGGTGAGGGGCGGAGTGTGGGTTTCAACCAGAGCAACTGGGTCCAGAAATTCTGATTCGAACCAGGGAGGCTGTTTTTGATAGGGTTAATGGGTGATGTAGGAGAGAAATAAGAGTGTGCTCAACATGAAGACAGGTCAATTCAAGAAACAGGTAAGCTCACTTATATTCAGAAATTTCTTGCCATTTCCATTTTGCTGGTGATACCCTTTTTAGTAGGGTTGCTATGAGTTGGAATTGACTCATTGGCAATGGGTTTGGTTTTTTGATTTGGTTTACCCATTTTAATTTTCTAGCATAATTATGAAATTCTTCTTCTTCTAATATCTTTTCTCTCACTTTATGGTATGTCGGGAGGGAACAAAGTTAAACCTGAGTCCAACACCCATTCCTGATAAAAACTCTCAGCAAAATAGGAGTAGAAGGTAAATTCCTCAACATAATAAAAGGCATTTATACAAAACCAACAGCCAACATCATTCACAAGAGAGACTAAAAGCATTCCCCCTTGAGAATGGGAACAAGGCAAAGATGCCCTTTATCACCACTCTTATTCAACATTGTGTTGGAATTCTAGCTAGAGCAATAACACAAAATAAAGAAATAATGGGCACCCAAATTGTAAAACTATCCCTGTACACAGATGATATGTTCCTACACGTAGAAATCCCCCAAAGAATCCACAAGAAAGCTACTGGAACTAATGGAAGGTTTCAGCAAATACAAGATTAGCATACAAAAATCAGTTGGGTTCCTCTACACCAAGGAGAACTATGAAAAAGGAAATCAATACCATTTACAATAGCCCATAAAAAGATAAAATACTTAGGAATAAATCTAACTAAGGATGTAAAAGACCTATACAAAGAAAGCTTAAAATGCTATTGCAAGAAACCAAAAAAGACATATGTAAATGGAGAAATATGCCATACTCAGGGACAGGAAGATTCAACATTGTGAAAATGTCAATACTGCTCAAAGCAATGTACAGACATAGTGCAATCCTGATCCAAATTCCAACAGCATCCTTTAAGAAGATGGAGAAACTAATCAATAACTTTATATGGAAAGAAAAGAGGCCCCAAGTAAGTAAAGCATTACTGAAGAAGAGAAACTAAGTGGGAGGTCTCATACTACCTGATATTAGCGCCTACTATACAATCATGGTAGTCAAAACAGCTTGGTACTGGTACAACAGACACATAGACCAATGGAACAGAGTTGAGACCCCAGACATAAATCCATCCATCTATGGGCAGCTGAAAATTGACAAAGGGCCAAAGTCCATTAAATGGGGGAAAAGGCAGTCTCTTTAACAAATGGTGCTGGCATAACTGGATGTCCATCTGTAAAAAAATGAAACAAGATCTATTCCTCACACCATACACAAAAACTAAGTCAAAATGGATCAAAGTCCTAAATATAAAACCTAAAATGATAAAAATCATGGAAGAAAAAATAGAGACAATGCTAGAGGCCCTAATACATGGCATGAATACAATAGAAACCATACCTAACAATGCACAAACACCAGGAGATAAACTCAATAACTGGAAGCTCTTAAAAATTAAACACTTATGCTCATCGAAAGACTTCACCAAAAGAGTAAAAGGAGAACCTACAGACTGAGAAAAATTTTTTGTCTATGATGTATCCAACAAGGATCTAATCTCTAAAATCTACAAAGTACCTCAACCCCTTAACAACAAAAAGGCAACTAATCCACTTAAAAAATGGGCAAAGGGTAGAAACACACTTCACCAAAGAAGATATTTAAGCAGCTAGCGGACATAATGGAGAAATGCTGTGATCATTAGCCATTAGAGAAATGCATATCAAAATTACAATGAGATACCATCTCACCCTGATAATACTGGCACTAATTAAAAAAGTAGAAAATAATAAATGTTAAAGAGTTTGTGCGGAGATTGGAACTCTTATACATTGCTGGTGGGAATGTAAAATGGTACAGCCACTATGGAAAATGATACGGTGACTCCTTAAAAAGCTAGAAATAGAAATATCATTTGATCCAGCAATCCCACTCCTAGGAATATGCCATAGAGAAATAAAAGTTATCACATGAATATATATATGCACACCTGTGTTCATTGCAGCATTTTTCACAGTAGCAAAAAGATGGAAACAACCTAAGTGCTCATCAACAAATGAATGGATAATCAAATTGTGGTACATACACACAATTGAATACTATGAACAATAAGGAACAATGATGAATCTGTGAAACATCTCACAACATGGATGATTCTAGAGGGCATTATGCTGAGTGCAATAAGTCAATCACAAAAGGACAAATATTGTATGAGACCACTATTATAAAAACTCAAGAAAAGGTTTATATACAGAAAGAAACAATTGTTGATAGTTACGAGTGAGGGGAGAGGAGGAGAGGGGAAATCACTAAGTAGATAGTAGACAAGCATTAACTTCGGTGAAGGTAAAGACAACACACAATATAGGTGGAACTTAGCACACCTTGACCAAGGCAAAGTCATAAGAGCTTCCTAGACACATCCAAACATCTTAAGGGGCTGAGTTGCAGGGGCTGAAGGCTGGGGACCATTGTCTCGGGGGACACCTAGGCCAGTTGGCATAACATAGTTCATAAAGAAAATGTTTTGCATCCTATTTTGGTGAGTAAAGTCTGAGGTCTTAAAAACTTCCAAGCAGCCTTCTAAGATACATCTATTGGTTGCATCTCGTACAGAGTAAAGAAGAATGAAGAAAACCAAAGACACAAGGAGAATACTAGCCCAAAGGACTAAATGATCACATAAGCCACAGACTCCACCAGCCTGAGCCCAGAAAAACTAGATGGTGCCCAGCTACCACTGACAGGGATCACAATAGACAGCCCTGGACAGTGCCGGGGCGGGGGCGGGGGCAGTGATATAGAACAAAATTCAAATTCACAAAAAAAGTACAGACTGGTCCAGTAAAGACTGGAGGAACCCCCAAGACTGTGACCCCCAGACACCCTGTTAACTCAGCTGAAGCCACTCCGGAAGTCCACTTTTCAAACAGAGATTAGACAGGCCTATAAAACAAAAATAACACATGTGAGGAATGTGCTTCTTAGTTCAATCAAACATACAAGTCCAAATGGGCGACAGCTGCTCAAAAGCAAGACAAAATGGAAGGAAGGGACGAGAAAACTGAACGAATGAACACAGGGATTGCAACTGATGTCACAAAACAATCTGTGTCTAAATTTTTGAATGAGAAATTAACTTGCACTGTAAACTTTCACCTAAAGCACAATAAAAATATAAAAACAAAGGTAAACCTGGACTCAGCCCATTATCCTGAAAGGTAGAAAAGCTGGATTTCTAGTTTTACTTCTACCACAAATAGCTCTATGGTCTTGAAAAGAAAATAACTTTATATGATTGTGCCTGAATATTTTTTTGGAAAAAAATTAGTAATTTGAATCAGGTGTTTTTACAGGCTCTTTTCAACTCTGACATTATAAAATGAAATGATTTTGTCCAAAGTATGACCATGAAATCTTGTAACAGCAATGAACTGTTCCTACATGATTATTCCCAGATTAGTTATAAGTGTCTCACTCAGGGGATTTATTGTGATCATGCAATAATTTCTCAGCTCCCAAAATAATCTATTTACCTGGTTTTTTATAAGAATATGAGAAGGAACAGAAATCACTCCCAAACAAAATAGAGGAGAGGAGAAAGACAGAGAGAGAGAGGGAATGAGAACAAAAAAAGAGGGAGGAAAAAGGAGAGAGAGAGAGATCTGCTTTTGAGATGCTTTGAACCAAGTAGATGAGAAAAGAAATAATTCCAACTCACTGCATTTCAATTTTATTCAAACTGATTAATCTGTCTGTAAAGTACGTTGTAGTGCATATTTAAAATTGGCATATCTCTGTCATGTATAATCAGGGTTACTGCTATTACTAGAATACATCATATTATAACCCCCCCCTTCTGTTTCCAGGGAGATGAACTGACAGTGGCATACAGATGTCTCCAATGGTAGGCAATGTTTCTTTGTGTTTAAAACACTTTACGAAAGAATCCCCAGTCAAGAGAGCCCTTCTAAACATGTTCACCTATGAATAGATACAGCCTGCAGATATGAACTTGGACTATATATTTATATATGTATGTATACATTCTCCTTTCTGTAAGAGGCTTTGGAAACATTCATTTCATTAATGGCTGAGTAGCTGAGGAACCTAGAGAGCATTTTTCAAACACAACTGTCATAATTTCCTTCCAAAATATATAAATTCTCTGTTAATTATGTCATATATATCTGACTTCTAAGGACAGCTATTTTTTAACTGTGTATGTGTGTTTGGTGTCATGTTCAGGGTAGAAATTTTTTTTTTTCATAGAAAGCTTAGCTGCTTATTTTAAAAGGTTTTTTCTTAAGGTAGATAATGAACTAACATTGTAAATACTTTGGAGACTAGATCAGAATTAAAGTTGAAAATAGTAGTAGTTAGAAGTTATTATTTTGGTAAGTATACTTTATTTATTTATTTTTTTTTGGTGGCTGATATTTGGCTGTACCTGTTACTTGTGGCAACTCCATTCACAACAGATCAAAATGTTGCCCAGTCCCGTATCATCTTCACCATCATGGGGAGGCTCAAATCTGTTATTTGGCCATTGAGTATTTTTTAATGCCCTCTAACCTAGAGGTTCATCTTTCAGCACTATACCAGACAATACTCTGTTGTAATCCATGGGGCTTTTATTGGCCAACTTTTGCAAGTAGTTCATCGGCCTTACTTCCTAGTCTTTTCTGCTGAAACCTGTCCACCATGGGTGATCCTGTTGGTATTTGAAATGCTGGTGTCCTAGCTTCCACCATCATAGCAACATGCAAGTAACCACAGTTTGGCAAATTGACAGATGGGTGGTGGTATGTAACAATAGAAGCAGAGAAATTTTGAGATTACCAAAGCTTTCCCAGAGTAATTTCATCTAATACTGGTAACCAAGCTAATCTAGTTCTTTATCTAATATCAAAATACCATGTTTGCCTCAGTTACTGGAGACAGAGAAAGGAAGAAACATAAGTGACAGAGGGTCCAACATGTAGAACGATAGCACAGAAAAAGAAAATGTAAGATGGCAAGTAGGAGGTCTGGGCTTTACCTTTCTTGTACTCCTTTTGTTGATTCTGAATTTTTGACTACTTCCCTATTGCTTTTCATCGCGTCTTGATTTTCTTCTTCCGTTCAAAGTACATTCTTTTGTTCCTAGGCTTGAGACCAAAAGAGGTAATCTTCTACTAACATAATGCAGATGGAATTGAACAGATGGGGAAGACAACAATGTTAAATTTGGGGCTTAGTTAGCTCCCTAGATTTTTCATTTTGCTTTATTTTATGGTTGTTGTTGTTTATGTTTAGTGGATCGTAAGCACATGGAAATATTATTGTTTAGGACTAAAAAATAACCCCCTGAAATAGGTATGGCATAGGAGGAACAGAGTTTTACAGGTTTCCACAAATTATGGCAGTCCAGTAGAGGGTCAATGAAAAAGAGAAAATCCCCCAATGAGTTGGATTGGCACAGTGATTTCAACAAGGATCTCAATCAACAACAATTATGAGGATGGTGCAGGACCAGGCACTGTTTCATTCTGTCTCTATGAGTCAGAACCGACTTGATGGCACCTAACAACAGCAATGAAGCAACATATGCCCAGAATCTAACCCTGTCTCACATGTTCAAACCATCAAAGCTTTGGTACAAAACTCATTTTCTCTTAACTGGATTATTGCCTCTCACCTCCTCCCTTCATCCTTGTTCCTTGTGTAGTTTGTTTTCATCATTTCAACCTCTGTGATCCTGTTAAAATGTGAGTAAGATCATCTAAGTACTTTGTTTAACATCTTCTTCTAGGTCCCCACAGTAAAAGCTAAAGTCCTTAAAATGGCCTCCAGGGTCCTACCTGATCTGACCTCTGACCTCTGTTCCTCCTAATCTACCTGTCACTTGCCCAGCTCTGGGTACACTGGCCTCCTTGCTATTCCTTGACCACGCAGAGTCTGAGAAACTTTGCACTTGTTATTTTCTTTGTCTAGAGTGACTCTTTTTCGAGATTATCACATGGCTTGCTTCCTCAAGCCCTTTAGATATTTACTCAAAAATTATCTTCTCAATGATTTTGCCCACACTCTCACACCCTACCTAAATTTCAACGACTCATCCCTGACCTAATATATCTGGCTCTTTTCTTTTCACCTGAGCATTTATCAGTATTTAAAGTTGTTTTCATTCTTAGTTGCTGTCTATTCTGACTCATGATGACCCCATGTGTGCAGAGTAGAACTGCTCCATAGGGTTTTCGAGGCTGAAAACCTTTCAAGTCTGTTTGGAAGAAAATCACCAGGCCTAACTTCGAGGGACCTCTGGATGGATTTGAACTGTTAACTTTTCAGCTGGTAGTTGAGTGCATAACTCTTACCCCACCCAGGGACTCTACTCATCACTGTTTAGCATGATGTATACTGCAGTGATTAAGAAGCTGGCTGCTAACTGAAACATCGGCAGTTTCAAATCCACCAGCTGTTCCTTGGAAACCCTATGGGGCAGTTCTACTCTGTCCTATAGCTGTGAGTAGGAACAGCCTCGATGGCACCAGTTTTGGCTTTAATTTGGTATATTTTACCTATTTTTCGTATTCATTACCTGTCTCCCCTACTAGATTAAAAATTCCATGAGGGCAGGGATTTTTGTCTTTTTCATTTATTCCTCTAGCCACAGCACCTAAAACAGTGCTTGGCACATACTAGGCACTCAATAGATCTTTGTTGAATGAAAGCAGATTTAAGTGAAAAATGTGCATATATAGTTAATGCTTTTATACAATTGGCCTCCACTATCAAGTTGCTATAAGATAGAGCTAACACAGGGAGAAAGATGAAAAGAATTTCTCTTGGGCCAGCGCCTTCTGCTTTCTCCAGAGATTAGAAGTTTTCACATGTAAAGAACTGTCTTTAATTAATGCTAATTATGCTCCAGACCTTCGTATATGAGTTGACCAGAAGGCTGAAAGGAGAGGTAGTTCTCTAGAAACATGCAGGCTTGTTTACACCCAACCGTGAATCCATGAGACAATGCTATCCTGTGGGTGTCAAGAAGAAGAAACTCGGGCTAGTGAGAACAATAAAAATGTCATGCTTGTTATCAAAAAACTATTACTATTTTTTTCTTTCCAAAATAGTCATTCCCTAGTTCCTTTTTAAAACAGGACAAAAACTCTCAGATCAATTTAAAAGAAATTAGCTCTAAGTCAAACCCAAAGGCTGCTTTCTATGAACTATTTTCTGAATTCAGCATTTAACATGTTTCAATGCCATTTGCTGAATAAGTGCAAAAAACATTCTTATGGAAATTGTAAGAGAGATGCTTTAAAATGTGAACCATTCCAACTTGTTTTCAAAAAGGATGCTGAAATTTGGTTTTCAGTTTTTTGGTAACACCTTTGGGTGACAAGTGCAAAACATGTCTCTTGCGTGTGACATCTGTCAGTTTTATAAATTCCACAGGAGCTATGCTGCCAGATGTCAGCTCTTCCTGCATCACCCTTCTAGGACCAACACAACATCAGAAAAAATAATGTCTAACTAGTGGTAGGCCACCTCGAGGCATAGTGGAAATCATCTAAGAACAAAGAGTATGGCTGCTAACTATATCAGGCACACATGAGCTCTACCTTCTCCATGTGTTATCCATGGCGATCATAGTTACAATCACTTCAGGACTCCTGTCAATGAGGAACTCTGAGACTACTTTCAAGAGCACCTCAGGCATTAACCAGTCAGTGGCCTCTTCAAGATCACTTTGGATGCTATTCCAAAGCCATCAAATATAGTAGGGTCCTCCTGCAAGTCTGTTCTGACAGCCAGGCATAAGAGATGGCTTATGGTACGGTCCTTCTAAGTCCTGAATACTAAAGATGGAGTGTGCTGCTCATCCACTTTGCTTTCAGCAAAGGCTCAGAAAAACCAGAATAGCTTATGGCCCATTAAGATGCAGGTGGTATAGGATGCTAAGCACCTCATCACTGTGGCTAAGTACCCAGGAGCAAAATCATGATTTACATGTTTTTCAGGCTTCTTTGGCTGCAGAATTTTGAAGTTTGGGTGCTCAGCAGAGATTGGATTCAGATAAGCACAGACACGGATTCAGTATTCCAGTGCCCTCAGATGTTCAGTTTCATGCCAGTCCATTCTATTCTCTCAGGAAGGGTACATGAGAAGGCCAATAAGAAAGTGGTTTTATTTTAAGGCAACAAAGAGAAATCATTAAAAGGCTATCTGGCTTTATTAAAAATGGGTTTTAGTGTCCAAGGGTGACACTGAGATAGGGTGATCCTCTGTCTGCATTCTCACTGAGCATGTCCTGGCCCATGGGAACTGCTATAGCATCATAATAGCCAGAGTGGGCTGATGGCTCTTAGTGCCCAAAAGAGAGGATAGATCCACTATGCCCAGGCACTGGATACTTCTGGCCTTCTAAGCTTTGAAGAATTGCAGGCAGACATATGCCAGTCAGGAATCTAAAGAGATGTACCATAGATTGAATTGTGTCCCCCCAAAATATGTGTCAATTTGGTTAGCCCATGATTCCCAGTATTGTGTGGTTGTCCTCCATTTTGTGATCAATGTAATTTTCCTACATGTCGTAAATCCTAATCTCTGCCCATGGCTAATGAGGCAAGATTAAAACCCACTGCCATCGAGTCAATTCCGACTCATATCAATCCTGTAGGACAGAGCAGAACTGCTGTGTAGAGTTTCCAAGGAGTGCCTGGGAATTTGAACTGCCAACCTTTTGGTTAGCATCAGTAGCACTTAACCACTACGCTACCAGGGTTTCTAAGGCAAGACCAGATTATGTTAAAGAGGATTAAGTTGGGATGTAACACACTTACTCAGGTCACATCCCTGATCCAATGTAAAGGGAGTTTCCCTGGGATGTGGCCTGTATCACCTTTTATCTTACAAGAGATAAAAGGAAAGGGAAATGAGCAGAGAGTTGGGGACCTCATACCACCAAGAAAGCAGTGCTGGGAGCAGAGTACATCCTTTGGACACAAGGTTCCTGTGCGGAGAAGCTCCTAGTCCAGGGAAAGATGATAAGGATGTTCCTCCAAAGCCCACAGAGAGAAAAAGGCTTCCCCTGGAGCTGACGCCCTGAATTCAGGCTTCTAGCCTACTAAACAGTGAGAGAATACACTTCTGTATGTTGAAGCCATCCACTTGTGGTACTTCTGTTATAGCAGCACTAATAACTAACACAAGATGGGATGTTCTCTGTCCTCTCTCAGTCAACAGAGCAGTTATAACCTCTCTGTGGGATGCCAGAACATCTCAAAGAAAGAAAAAATTTTAGTCAAGCTCGTGACTCTTTTTGTGAACATAACTCCGAAATCATAGAATTTTGGATATTTGTTTGCATTCTGCTTTTTCTCTGAATTTTTTGCCGTTACATAGACAAAGTGATGATATGGCAAGACATGCCAGTCTTGAACATCTGAATATTAAGCTGGAAATGGCAGTATGTTCTTTGTACCTTACCAGTCATCTATCTGTTCTCCAAGAAGCTGCAAGCTGTATGAGTGGGAGCCACTAAAATTTTCTCTTTTTTCCTCTTTATACCCATGCATATCAAAACACCATTATTTGTAGCACTCCTTCTTTTTTCCTTGCCAAAGTCCCACTCAAGTGTGGGATAATTAGGTCTCTTAGTGGTATGTGGGAATGAGACATGGAATACTTGGGAACACAAACTTTACAGAGAGTTCCACACATTCTATGTGCTTTAGACCAAAAAAAAAAAAAAAAAAAAAGGCATTGACAGAACAGGATGATGCAAGGATTAGAAAGGATTAAAGCAAAGCCAAGCTGGAGGAATCTGCTAGCCATGTGACTCTGAAGGTACTGTGAGCCTCTCAGACAAAAGGGTGAGGTACTCGCCACTGTATCCTTCTGAGAACACCAATACTGCTTCTCTCCTAGGCCTTCTCATTATTTCTAGTTTAGGGACTCCATAGTTTCCCTCTGGAAATGGTGGGAGAATTCTCCTGTTGTTTCCAGAAAAATGTTCCACTCCAAGCAAAGTAATTTTTTCAAATGCAAAAGCAATTAGCTTATTGAACAGTTCAGCTTCCCTTTTTATGCAGCCAGCCTGATGCTTGTCATTGATACCTCCGTGGAAGGGCTCAGATATACTCTGACTGCTCTCATTGAACCTCTCACTGGTGATGCTGATAAAATCCACTGTAAAGGACACAAAGACAATGTCATGGCAATAAAAAGAAATTATTCTGAGAACCCTAGACCCAGTAAAAGCAGAGGCATATTACACTTTGTCCTGCTTCTGTGTTGCTAGCCTTTCAATGGTCCAAAGCTGAAAGTTGTATCTGTATTCTTGTGACTGGGGAATGTTCCCTACATTGAGGCATCATTTGACAAGGAGATAACAATCTGTGTTAAGAAAGCTATAGCAACTCTTGGAAGACTGGCAGGAATGGTAACAGCAATGTGCTCTAGAGATTAAAATCAATGCTTCAAAGTGAAAATGGTATTGAATTCTATTTGGAGACAGGGTGATATTCTTAGTAAAATGCAATAGAGTTAGTTTTGCTCTTTGTTCAAAATCAAATGGTGGAAGAGAATATCTGATAGAATGGTGCTAGACTATTATAGATGCTATTGGGTCAGTTCTTCTCTCCTTCTTAGGCACAGGCAATGCTCATTCCCAGCTCCAGGCTTTGGGTGATGCTATTTCCCTTTCCAGCCCACCCTTCTGTGTAAATACCACCCATCCATCGTAGTGAGTCAATGGTAGTTTTTCAGTACTTTCTATGTCCCAGCATTAAATTAAAACTTTACGTAATGATTACGACTCCATAAAGTAAATGCTATTATTATTCTCAACCGCAAATGATTAAATTGTTGCTCAGAGAATTAAAAAATTTGTCCAAGCCCATTCAGTTAGTGGGCAGAGGAATCTAAATTTGAATCCAAACTCTCTGACTGAGCCCTCCCATGCTCTTTACCAGTATGCTACAGTGCTTTGTATAGTAGGTCAAATAGCTTTACTTGTTCCATAAAGCCTTCACCATCAATTCTTGTCTGCAGTCATACCCTTTCTTTTAACTCTAGTGGCATACACATATTCTTTACAGCATTATTTTAGCATTTGACCTTATACTATCCTAGATAATTATCTAAGGTGTTTATTAAATGAGACATTTTTCTCATAAGGTTATAAGTTCTTTAGAGGCTCTCTCTCTATATATATGTATATTAATTTATCACAGTAATTTTATGCTGGCATGATAGTACATACTCAGTGTTGTTGTTTTTGTTGTGTGCCAGGTAGTTGATTCCAACCCATAAGACCGTGTATGACAGAGTAGAACTACCCACAGGTTTTCGTATTTTTAAGAGAAGATCTCCAGGTCTTTTCTCCCATGGAGCTGCTGGTGGGTCCAAACTGTGAACCTTTTGGTTAGCAGCAAGGTGCTTAATGATTGCTCTACCAGATATCATTAAGCACTCAGTAAAAAACTGAAACCAAACCCACTGCCGTCAAGTTGATTACAACTCTTAGTGACTCTATAAGACAGAATAGAAGGCTACAAGTTTTACAGGAGCAGACCACCACATATTTCTCCTGGGGAGCGGCCGGTGGGTTTCAACCACTGATCTTTTGGTTAGCAGCAAGCACTTTAACCCGTTCACCACCAGGGCTCCTCAAGTACTCAGTAACACCTATTAAATGAACTAAATATCAGTTGGTATAGATGTAATAAGGAAACCCTGGTGGAGTAGTGGTTAAGTGCTACAGCTGCTAACCAAAGGGTCAGCAGTTCGATTCTACCAGGTGCTCCTTGGAAACTCTGTGGGGCAGTTCTACCCTGCCCTATAGGGTTGCTATAAGTCAGAATCAACTCTATGGCACTGGGTTTGGTTTGGTTTTGGTTATAAATGAATGAAGTAACAAAAGATGATAAAATACTGCATTCATTGTCCCAAGGCCCATTTTCTTAACTATTACAGAGTAATAACTGTGGAAACTTCTACCACATCTATATGATCACCCCTTTAGTGTATTAAGCTGATCAGAGTACTGTAGAAATTCAGCTGTATTGTGCAGGCAGGGCAAGTGAGTACACTCCTGAACAATAATTCAATAGTGAATAGGTCAGAGGGCTGTCAAGTAAGACACTGAAGTGATATGCTGAAAACAAGCCAGAAGCAATGCAGAAATCAATAAAGACATCTGAGAAATAGCTGGGGTTGGCCTGACTTTCTGGGAAGGCCTGCCAGGCAGAAGTGATCTAGTTTATCCATTAAACCAACCACTACTACAGAGACCAAACAAAAGAGATGTAAGTTGCATTAGGCTCTCTTTCTTGAGGCTCTTGGGAGACATAACAAGATAAGCGCATATGTATAATTGACACTTCCGAGAGCATTAGTTGGTTATCACTAAGCCTGTAGGCCAATTCTGAGCCTCCAGGGGAGCACCCTTGACATGGAACAAACAAGAGTAGAATTACTATTACAGAAGATGCCCTTGAGTTTAGAGATTATGAAGATGAGTTCTGAGATGAGGCCACCTGCTTGATCGCCACTCACAGATGTGAGACCTGGCCTTGTTTCCTTATATGTGTGCATATTACTAGCCATATTACTGTCATCAGAGATTCTGAGAATTGGTGAGATAAAGCTGGGCATGTTGTAAATGCTCTATAAATATTACCTTTTACTACAGTAGTTTTCATTATTAAAAAATTTGAAAATTTCACAGACAGGATTTCAGAGAATTTTAGCAGTTGTAGAAACATAGAAACTATTTTTTTTAAACTAATTTTTAGAAATGAGCAAATTGAGGCCTGAAGATATGTAATGACTTATCCAAAGTCTGATATCCTTATAGAGATAGAGCTAAGATTAGAACTCAAATATCACTTTCATGTAACTGTTCTTTCCATTTATTCTGTATTCTAGTCTTCCATGATAGTGAACCAATGCAGCCCAGATAGATCACAACATGAAAATACAGAGAAGAAAAAAGAAGGGGTCAAGTTATGCTGTACCATAATTCTCCTGTATTTTTCACATGTGGAGTTTCAGTGCTGCATCCTTATTGAATGTTAGAGCAAAAAGAAGTCATATCATATGAGCTATTTTAAACAAGGTAACACATATATGCATAACAATTTCTTAGCACAGTTCCTGGCTATGCTTCATATGTGTTCAATAATGATGGTATTATAGTGAGAAAGAAGGGTATGTGTGGCAGATACAGGCAGCAACAGAGTACAAAACTATCATCCATTTATTTAGTAAATATTTATTGAGCATGTACTCTGTAGGTGCTGGGTAGGAAGCTCTAAAATCAACGTGGGTACTGCTTACATGGAGCTTAAAATCTAGTAAAGCAGATAGTCCATAAACAAGTAAGTAAATAAATAATTGTGTAGTGCTCAATTATGAAAATGTGCTGTGGAGGAAAATTAGGGGGCTAGAGAGAACTTGTTTTAAATTGGATTACAGGGATAATCTTGTTGAGAGAGTGACGTTTAAACTGAGATTTTACGGGGCCAAGAGAAGACTGTGATGCCAACAGGATGGATTGTAGAAGCTGCCAGGCAGAAGGAGTAGCACAGGCCAAAGGTCTACAGAAGGAGAAAGACTGACTTGGTGTACCAATTGAAAGAAGGCTGATGTGATGGAACAGAGATGGAGAGGGAGAGAGTGGCTCAGAAACAGGTCGGAAGTGGGAGAAATAGGCAAGAGTAAGTTTATTCATGAGTCTCTAAGTGGTACAAATAGCTAATGTGCTCAGCTGCCAACCAAAAGATTAGAAGTTCCAGTTTACCTAGAGGCACCTCAGAAGAAAGACCTGATGATCTATTTCTGAAAAGCCAGCCATTGAAAACCTGAGGGAGCACAGTTCTACTCCGACACACATGGGGTTGCCATGGGTTGGGATCATCTCAACGGCAACTCGGACTGGGTTCAAGTTTGTTCAGGGATTTAGGCCATAAAGAGGGGTTTGGATTTAATTTTAAGGGGAATAGAAAGTTATTGAAATGATCCAATTTAGGTTTTCTGCTTTATGGCAAATGGGTCTCTGGAGAAAGAGGAAAACCAGTTAGGCAATCATTCTGGTAGTTCAAGGCTAGGAACGATAGAGGCTTATGGCTTGTGATATAGGCATGGGTGGGAGTGGTGGATGGGAACAGATGTAGACAGAATTAAGATGTATTTTAGAGGTAGTATCTAAGGGCACACGCACAGAAACCACATCTGTCTTTGATATTAAAAGGAGTGTAGTTAGGTGGACCCAGGAAAACACATGTTAGTTTTAAACTGTGTAATATAAAGGTAGAGAACGTGTAAGTCACTCGATCTGCTGCAGCCATTGCCTCTAAAGTATCCCATTTCATCAATCCTAAGAGACATGTTGAAAACAAACATTGCAATCTCTGTGAAATCAGAAGGTGTCTTATAATTAAAGATATTTTAAATAAAATGCCATATTTGCCATTGTTTTTTAAAACACCATGAGAAATCCCCAGGTTTAAAATATATAACATTTGTCCATGGGTTATTTTAAATGTATCCAAATGAAAGCATCCTTCAAAGAAATCTCCAAGCTCAAGCTGAACAGAACTCTGAAGCTGAGAAATTCAGAGTCCTTACATCAAAGCCCACTACAGGTGACAAAACACGAGAAATGTATACCAAGTATTTCCGCTGTAAATTAACTCTCATTAGCTGAGAAAGCAAGATATAGCTGACAAAAAAATGTAGTGGAGCCCATAAACTCAAGGCCGTTATTTATTTCATATTACAAAAATTATTCACCAAGGAAAAAATTTTCAAAGCACTTCTTGGAGTTGGACGGTAGAATCCCTCTCTGTTGCTTTGAAAGTTCACCCATAATTTAACTACATTCATAATAAAACTAATTCTTTTCTGACTGACTTCAACCCATGTTTATTTTTTAACAATATTGCATTTTGCACCGTGATTAACACTGCCAGTGCCCTCCTAACAGCTCACCAGTCCTGCCTATGTGTGACTTGGTACTTTGCTAGACCATCAGATGGCACGCCCTTCCCGAGTTCATGTGAGGTTCTAGATAACTGAGCCCTGGGGAGCATCCGTTCACACATCATGCCTAAGAACTCACCATTCTATGCCAACAGAGTACTGGGTTCCTGCTGAGTCTCAACAGCTGACAGACTTATCTGGACTGTAGCCATCACAGATAGAGAACTCATTTTGAAGAAATGGACCATGTCATCCAGGTGGCAATGAGCTGGAGTGGCAATCCAGAGCCAGCCGTACACATAGACTGAATAGGCAGCAGCGTTTTTACTGGGATTTAAAATAAGCATAAAGAATTCACTGCCCGAGCTTGATCTTGAATATTCAATGCTGCCATATTGGCTAAAATTACATTACTCACCCATTGCATTATCGTATTAAACGCTCCACTAAAATGCCTGTTTCTTACGGAACATTGTCTTTAGATTCCTAGGCCCTCCACAGCCAGCCATACAGAAAAATTCTTCTGGTAACATTGGGCCATTCATGGGCTCTATCCTAAACTCTTTAACTAAGCTGACTTGCTCTCTGTTTTCATACTTATTTTTTATAATTTCCTGATTTGAATTTAAATTTTCCTTCTAAATGTAAGGTCCAGATAGGAGCAATCAAAAAACCAGTTGTCATAGGGTCAGCTCTGACTAATGGTGACTCCATGTGTTTCAGAATAGAACTGTGCTCCATAGGATTTTCAGTGGCTGATTTTTCAAAAGTAGATCATCAGGCCTTTCTTAGGCACCTCTGGAGTTGACTTCAAGGCAACTGGTTTTATAGTAGTTTCTATCTAGCGCATGAGCCATTTGCATCATCTACCAAAAAACCAAAGCCATTGCCATTGAGTCTATTCCATTAAGGAGTCCTGAATCTTTTATTACTCATGATTAAATTAGAGATTTACTACTGTATCACAATGGAGAATCTTATTTTCTTAGTAAGAGATTTTGACTAGACTACTGTGAAGTAGAAAAATGTCCAAAGATAGGGCCTGGGTTTCTAGTGGCGAAACAGTATTACTTGGCATAATCAAGGGGATTGAAAGAGAGGAGAGTTGGGGCTAAGTAGGCTATTGGGTTAGACAGACGGGGAGAAGAGACGAGTCAAATGAGACTGGTGAGGAGAAACCAACCCCTTTTCTGTCTCCCGAATGACATCTTCAGTAAAATCTATATTTCTCAATAATGCTTTCAGTATGAGTGGCATTTTTCCTTTTTGAGCTTCTTTCTGGATGTTCTGTCCTTCACTGAAAGTGGTGCGTTGAAGTCTCCTACTATAATTGTGGTGTTGTTTATCTCACTTTTCAATGCTGTTAGAGTTTATGTATCTTGCAGCCCTGTCATTGGGTGTATAAATGTTTAATATGGTTATATCCTCCTGGTATATTGTCCCCTTAATCATTATGTGGTATCCTTCCTTACCCTCTGTGGTGGATTTAACTTTAAAGTCTATTTTGTCAGAAATTAATATTGCCACTCCTGCTCTTTTTTGATTGTTGTTTGCTTGATATATTTTTTTCCATCCTTTGAGTTTTGGTTCGTTTGTGTCTCTAAGTCTAAGGTGTGTCTCTTGTAGGCAGCATATAGATGGATTGTGTTTTTTAATCTGTTCTGCCACTCTCTTTATTGGTGCACTTAGTCGATTTACATTCAGTGTTATTATGGATAGGTATGAGTTTATTGCTGTCATTTTGATGTCTTTTTTTTTGTGTGTTGTTGACAGTTTCTTTTTCCCACTTAATTTTTTGTGCTGAGTAGTTTGTATATTGTCTTTTCCTCTTATTCATTGTAGTTGATTTTGTTTCTGCTGAGTCTCTATTTTTTTCTTGTATTTTATTTTGATGAGTAGTATTGTTAGTCTTTTTTTTTTTTTTTGTGGTTACCTTAATATTTACCCCTATTTTTCTAAGTTTAAACCTAACTTTTATTTCTTTATATTGCCTTGTCTTCCTCTTGATGCGAAAGATCTATTACTACATTTCTTAGTCCTTCTTTACTGTTTTAATGTTGTCTTCTTTTACATAATGACATCGCTGTTTCCCTTTTATGAGTGTTTTTTTATCTTGATTTAGTTTTGTGATTTCCCTATCTGGGTTGACATCCGATTGCTCTGTCCGGTGCTCTAGTTTGGGTAAACCCACTGCTGTCGAGTCGATAGTCTTGGGTTGATACCTGACATTGTTGATTTTCTAACCAGAGAACTCCCTTTAGTATTTCTTGTAGTTTTGGTTTGGTTTTTATGAATTCCCTAACCTTCTGTTTATCTGGAAATGTACTAATTTCTCCTTCATATTTGAGAGACAGTATTGCTGGATATATGATTCTTGGCAGGCAATTTTTTTCCTTCAATGCTTTATGTAAGTCATCCCACTTCCTTCTTGCCTGCACGGTTTATGCTGAGTAGTCCGAGTTTATTCTTATTGACTCTTCTTTGTAGGTGACCTTTTGTTTATCCCTAGCTGCTCTTAAAATTCTCTCTTTATCTTTGGTTTTCGCAGGTTTGATATAATATGTCTTGGTGACTTTCTTTTAAGATCTACCTTATGTGGAGTTCGATGAGCATCTTGGATAGATATCTTCTCATCTTTCATGATATCAAGGAAGTTTTCTGCCAAGAACTCTTCAACAGTTCTCTCTGTATTTTCTGTTATCCCTCCCTGTTCTGGTACTCCAGTCACTTGTAGGTTATTTCTCTTGAAAGAGTCTAACATGATTCTTAGAGTTTCTTCATTTTTAAAAATTCTTTTATCTGATTTTTCTTCAACTATATTGGCATTGAGTGCTTTATCTTTAATCTCACCAATTCTGCCCTCCACTTGCTCAACTCTGCTCCTCTGATTTTCTATTGATGTTGTCTACTTCTGTAATTTTATTGTTGATCTTCTGAATTTCTGATTGCTGCCTCTCTATGGATTCTTGCAGCTTATTAAATTTTTCAGTATGTTCTTGAATAAGCTTTTTAATTTCTTCAAATGCTTTATCTGTGTGTTCCTTGTATTTTTCTGCATATTGACTGATCTCATTCCTGATGTCTTGAAGAGTTCTGTATATTAACCTTTGTATTCTGCATCTAGGTGCCAGAAAGGGACCTTCATACAGAAGATCCCTTGATTCTTTGTTTTGAGAGCTTGTTGAAGTGATCAAGGTCTGCTTCTTTAGGTGATTTGATATTGACTGTTGTCTCCAAGCCATCTATAAGTCATTGTATTAGTTTATTTTATGTTTGCTTACTATATCCTCGCTTCTTACTTTGTTTTGTTTTGATATGTCCAAATCGGTTGCTTAAGTGAGCTAGCTTGATTATTTTCGCCTTTGAAGCTCTAACGTCCTGTTACCAGGTATGTGACCCTAGGAATCTATTCACTTTTCTTATATGGATTCAGCTCAGGTGTCCAGGTAGTTAGTCATCAAGTATGTGGTACAGGCTCTGTTCTACAGTCTTAGAGGGGCAGAGGTGATTGGTTTAGGTACTGGTGTCTGGTTGCAGCAGGGGTCATGCTCTTAACAAGGCAGGGGGATGACAAATGCCCCCCAAGTGTTTCTGAGGAAAGCTCATCCCTGTTCCCTACAGCATGCAGGTGGGTAGGTTCTGCAGATAGACCATGGACACCCAATACTTTTGGTTGTAAGTACTGGGAGGTACCAGTTATCCTTGGGCCCCTGTCGTGGGTGGCTGGGTGGCCTGAGTGGAGCCAACAGTCCTTAGGCCCCTGATGTGGGTAGGTGAGAACCCTATTTAATAGGCAAAGTGGCGTCAAACATCAAACACCCACCTCTCCACTGCACAGCTGAAACAGTTGCAGTCTGCTAACAAGGGCCTATTCTGGAATAGGCCCACACAGTCCGTGCAGGGAAGAAAGGTATTCAAAGTCCGTGGATCATTTATGCCTGGATAGGACTCGCTTCTGTCCTGAGCTCCCCATGTTAGTGGAGCTGGCAGATTCTCTTTTCCCCAGTTGTGAATTTATTCCTTCTCCAAGGCCAAGAGAATGGCTCAGGCTGCACAACAGGACCTATCTAGGCCCAGTGAATTTGGCAGCCACTTCACCTGGCTTGGGGGCTGGGGGCACAGTAAAATATATGCAAGTACTTAGCTTTTTCCAAGAGTGCTGTCCTTCTCTGGTTCTAGAGGTGTGGGTAGGCCGTGTGGTTGGCTGTTTTTCCCTGAGGAAACTGTGGCTGAACACTACCACCAGCCCACCGTAGCCTGAGGGTTTCCAGCTATTCAGGTCTGGCACCTCCTTTCTGCTTCTGAACTGTCTTTCCCTCCCCCTGCTGCTCAGCCCATTTTCTAACTTTGCCTTTGATGTTCAGGGCTAGCTTGTCATAAATGTAACTGTTTCACTTGTTTTTTCAGACCTTTGTTGTAAGAGCGTTCACCAGAAGCATCTGATTACTCCATTGTCTTGGTCCCATCTCCATTTTTCCTTTCTGAAAAACTCAAAGCAATGCTAGGTC
This sequence comes from Loxodonta africana, assembly GCF_030014295.1. Lineage (NCBI taxonomy): Eukaryota > Metazoa > Chordata > Mammalia > Proboscidea > Elephantidae > Loxodonta > Loxodonta africana. Next base: position 39,211,934 of record NC_087349.1, read on the forward strand.
CTGCAACAAGGCTTATGAGGAAAGAAAACAGCTATATTCGGGGGGGGGGTGGGGACTAACTATGGTTTACATAATACCTACATCTTAAGGTTTTCATAAGAATCAATCAGGATGGTATTGGTAAAATGACTAGTACAGCACCTGACATGTATTTTTGATAAATGGTATCTATTGTTCTTGCCACATCAGCCAATTTTCTTGTAGGAAAATCACAACCCCTGTGAAATATAATTAAAACTTCCTTTTAAACATACAGTAATGAAAAAGCACTCTTGGTATATAATAGCAATAATTGAATAAAAATCTGCAAGGAAAAATAATATATTCAGCAACACATATTTAAGTGAGAAGTGCAGTAGTCCTTTGGGGATGATAAAAAAAAGAGAAACTTAAAAGAAAAAAAGTTTTAATAAAGGAAAGATCAAGCAATTCCCAGGAATTATGTAGAAAGGGGTGAAATCTCACATTAACAATCTTGTAGAACATTATAGATTGTCAGTGAATAAAATCTTAATAATAATTGTCATTGTAGTAAGTAAAGCTGAGTTATTGGTTTCTAAGTTATCCCAAGCTACTGAAAGATTCACTACTTATCCCATCAACACTTAAAAAAAATTCCCAATGACAAAGTGTCACAACTGGTTAAAAAATGTCCCCATCTGGCATCATAGCTAGAGCCTGTTTTAGTGCCAAGCCATGGATATGATAAAGAAGGATTTGTCAAATTGCCAGAAAATGATTAAGTGGTAGTTAGAAGAGAAGCAAGTAGTCACCAGGAAGACAAAATTTTAAAACCCTCAGAGTACTGGTAGGAGTGAAAGTTTGTACAACTACTTTGGAAAAAACTTTCAAGGAATATCTGCTAAAATCGATCATCTGTTTACCTAATGACCTAGCAATTCAACTCTCAGTTTCATGCCCAACAGCAATGTACACATATGTTCTCCAAGAGACCTGTGCCAGAATATTCTTGGAGTCATTATTAATTAAAAAAAAATCACAATATCCATCAGCAGTAGAATAGGTAAGTAAATTGTATCACAATAAAAATGTATGAACTATAGCTATATGCAACAATCTGACTGATTCTTACAAACACAGTACTGAGTGAAAGAATGGATATTGTATGAGCCCATTTATATAAATTTCCAAAACCTCAAAATGACCTACAGTTAGAAATCGTGATAGTTGTCAGTTAGCTTGAGAGAGGGAGAGTGTAATGGTTAGGGAAACTTTAGAGCGTTAGGCATATTTTTATTTCATGACCTGAGGTTGGTTCCATTGGTAGATTTACCTTTTGATTCATTGAATTATATATTTATGATTTGCATTTCTTTTCTGTACGCGTGATATGTTTCAATAAAAAACGTTTTTTAATAGAGCGAGAATGGGAGGAAAAATGTAACACATGGTAATAATTGTAAAAAACACATATAATACTTTGTGCCAGATACCATTTCAAGGGCTTTATATATGATAAGAATATGTAATATTTAATTCTCATAATAACCCTATGACATAGTGGTCATCCACATTCTAAGGAAGAGAGACCAGAGATGTACAAGCATTAAATATCTTGCAGAAGCTCTCAAGCCAGTAAGGCAGAGCTGGGATATAATCCAGGTGGTCTGGCACCTGAGTCCATGCTTTTAGCACTACATTAGAAGGCTTCTACTAGTTCCCAAGTACATATCATGCAGCAGAAATTCTGTCAAGTCCTTTCACGTATATCACACCTGTCTGTACACAGGCAGTTATATTGCTCTACATTCAGTTGCATCACACCTTATTGTCAGGGCCAGGTTCTGAAGTTAGAGCATCAGACAAATATTGCACAGATCGAAACTACTCTTGAAAATCCCTTGGGAAGGCCTTGCATTACACCAACACACCAACTTTGAGTAAATCCAACACTCCGTTCTATCTTCAGTGTGGGAACAGGTGGCTGTTTTTTCAGTTGAGCATGAGAAAAAGTACTGGGCTTGTGTTCAGAGGCTTTGTTGTATAAAAAGTTGTATGTCATGAAGACTTAAAATTAATTTGACAGGTGAGATATCTCACACTATGAAAAACTTGCAAGAACAGAGACTAGCTAAAGAAACAAGAGATTTAGTGCCCAGTCTTACGTTCGATCTGAAGTTTATGCAGAATCACTCACACAATTGAAATTTTGATGCACCTTTCTATTTTCCTTTCCCGGAGCCCATATCGTGTGGTTGAATTAACACAAGTTAAATGTGATGAAATCCCTTCTGGGTATTACATGGAACTTGGGGCTTTGCAACACTAGAAGAACTCTAAAGTGGAGGTCAGAGAAGCCACTGCCGGAAGTGCCTGAATGACAGGAGCTGACCTGGATCTCAGGCAGTTGGGAGCATGGGAAGAAGGGCCAACATGATGATCTTAGCTGTGTAAAGTATCAAAGAGGAGGTAACTCTCAGGACTATCACTGAAAGCTGCTACAAATCTCAAGGATCTTATTTGCCTGGGACACCAAAGTGGGTGATTTCTGCACCCGCTGCCAGCAAACAGTTCCCAAGAAGTTCCCAAGCCAGTAAGGCAGAGCTTTTCTTCTGCCTTCCAAATGGAGTGCCTATTATTGGCCTACTTTAATCCAAGATTATACGGGGAAGAGAATTCTAAGCAAGGCACTCGTAGGACACTTGGCAGTAATGCTGAGTTGAAATCAGGAAGCCTAGTACAATTGGTCCTCTAAAAATCGAGGAGCCTAGAATATCTAAACATTGAAATTCTAGAAGCCTAAAAAGCTGGAAATCTAGGCAAAATCTAAGTATCTGGATGTTCTCTTTATTTCTCCAGGATAAAAATGTGTACAGATGAAACTTGCCGTTTCTAAAGGTAAATTGTAAACATGTAGACAAGAAAAGAGGCTATGCAGGAGTGATTGTGACATAAGCTACAGCCGGAAGGGAAGACGTGTCTTTAAGACAGCATTCCAGACCCAGAAAAACAAGGCAGTCCTGTCGAGTTCCAGCTCTCACACTTCACTGTACAATAGAAAAGAATTAGTTAGGAAAGAGTATAAATGTGTGTGTGGGGGGGGCGCATACGCACCTTGAGCACGCACTATATGCAGTTTACTAAACCATTAATTGGAAGTAGATATGTGTGATGTATGTACATAGACCCCCTACAGTTAACTAAAAATAGTTTAATGTACGTTTTGAATGCTAATTTCTAATTCTTCCTCACAAAAGAATTGGTTCTATCCTTGAACAGAAGTAACTAAAAAGGTGTGATTTTCCTGTCCGTACTTTTTTTTAAGTATAATTTATCTTGTTTTTGTTATTGTTGTTGAAAATATACACAGCAGAATACACACTAATTCAACAATTCCTACACGTACAACTTAGTGACATGGATTACATTCTTCAAGGTGTGCAAGCACTCCCACCCTCCTTTTCTGAATTGTTCCTCTACCATTAACTGATAGCTTCCTAAGCTTTTTGTCTAATCTTTCGAGTTACTGTTGTCAATTTGACCCAGTGTAGATAGATCTTAAAAGAGTATAATGCTAAAGGCACACATTCTTTACTAAAACCAAAAACCCACTGCCGTTGTGTCGATTCTGACTCATAACAACCCTATAGGAGAGAGTAGAACTGCCCCATAGAGTTTCCAAGGAGCCCCTGGTGGATTTGAACTGCCAACCTCTTGGTTAGCAGCTGTAGCACTGAACCACTATGCCACCAGGGTGTCCCATTTTCTTCTTTACTAGTTAAGCTAAATTAGAATTTGTTTTTAAGAAGACTTGAGGTGATACTTCTGGTTTAAGGTTTAAGGATTATCTCAGGGCAATTGTTTCAAGGGTTCATCTAGCCTCTATGGCTCAAGAAAATCTGGATTCCAGGAGAATTTTCAAATCCTATTCTGCATTTGCCCCTTTCGATCAGGATTCTTCTAATTTTGCTTCATCTTTCATCATATTTTGTGAGCATTGAAAATTCACTCCCTTGTACACAATACCATGCTAATTTCAAAGAATATGTCCATAATTTTGAGGTTCACACATCACATATAATCTTCACCAACAATTTATTTTTAAACTCTCTGGGTAGTCTCTGTTTCTATAAATAATGTCCGGCTCTGTGAAATGCTGAAGATTTAAGAAGAGCTTACATACGCTGTGTTTTGCTTGCTGTAGCCTGTGTTTTGTAATGGGGCATGCCTTTTCCCTCTGCCCCTGTGGTATGCTCAAGAGAGAGATGAACTGTCTTAGACTGTTTTGCCTCAGGATCAGAAAAGAACAGCTGCTTTAGGGTACCTGTAATGGCATAGCCGTCCACCTTCCTTTGCTCTAGTGTGGAGAACATAATCATGGTTTCATCATGCCAACCTGAAATCATTTTCTTTTTGGAGTGAATTTACTACGCTGGCACAGCAGGAACATGTACTATTGTGCTTCTCATGATATCTTTGTAAGCAAGTGGGAAACTGGGGATAATTGTGAACCTAAGGAATGGAAGTTGGTTGAAGAACCATGATCAGAGTGTTGATGAATGGATTGACATTGTCCCAAAAAGCACGCTGTAGAAACGGCTTGACATCATGTTATGTGACCTTCACCAACTCTGTGATGGCTTTGCCCATGAACGGAAGGGAACTATTCAGGGTACTGTACCTTGTTTAGATACTCACAGTCTAGTAGGAGAGACTGCACACAAAAAATAATTAGACAGTGGTGGGTACAACGATAAAGACATATGTATGTGTGGGGAACATGGGCTGAGGTGGGTAGTGAGGAGTGAGGGTCAGGTAAAATTTACTGAAGAAGGTAAACTCTGAGCTGACTCTTAGGTTCTGGGTTTCAGTCACTTCGTGTAGGTACTTTCAACCAAGTACTTCTTTTTGGGAGGTTACATGAGAGTATTAGAGAGATACATACACATACGCATACACTTATACACGTGCAAATACAAATATATACATATACACAAACAACCCTTTGCTCACTCCTCACAAAAAAAGCTGATACGTGCGTAGAAAGATTGTAATAAAGACTATGGTAATTGTCAATGGTAATATCTAAGTACAGTATTATGGGTGGACTTTTAGTTTCTAAACTTCTGTATCATTAGCGTTGTTTTCCATAAGCTTTTACTACTTTCATAAAATCAGAGAAACTGGTCTCTTTTTAATTTTAATGAGGAGTAGTCTATAGCCAATACTGAATTTGAAAAGAGAGCTACTGCTCCTCTCTATAAAAATGCCATAAGGGGCTTGGCTTCTCTTACCTCATTTGTGTTTAAACATCTCTGAGGAAGGGCGAGTGTTTGCCAAAGGATGCACTCTATCAATCTATCCACAGGCAATTGGTATGATTGTTCTAATTAATTGCAGAGACTAGTTGAATATGTGGCCCTTTAAAATTACAGCACTAGCTATGGAACTACAGTTGACATTTTTGAACCAAATGTCATTATTTTTAATTGACCAGATGCAAGCCCTTCCCTCTTCCTTATCGAAATCAGGGTGCTTTCAAATCAGGTGACTTCAAAATACAGCTGAGTGACTTGGAAATTTCATCTGTGTCTCTTACTGCTGGTAACACTAGCCTTACTGAAAACTATTAGAAAGCAAAATGATTCAAAAGAATGTGTCAATTTCAATAGTATTCTGTAACATCTTGTTTACATTTCCCCTTCTCTTTAATAATACTGGTTGTTTTTTGCTTGAGTTCACTAGATTAGTGCTAAGAAAATGAATTTGTCAGGCATATGGATAATAATTGATGGCAATCAAAATGCAATTGAATTTTATTCTTTTGGGATCTGGAGAGAAAAAGGTATGTCTAGCTACTGTTGCTTTTAAATAACTTCTTCACTTGATCTTAAAGGAGTTTATGAGTCATAGTTCCTTTTCTGCCCACCCCCCCTCCATTTCATTCCATACATTCCAAGCCCACTGACAACATGTTTATGGGGTTAAACAGCTTTTCTGAAGAAGGCCACTTAAATTCCTCTGGTTCAGAGTACCTTCCCTCACTTCTAATTTAAGTCTGGTGCCCCAGAGCTTCTAGATCTGATTGTCTTACATCTAAGCATGGCACGTCTGGAATAATGAAACAGTCAGAAATCCCAAGGTGCACAAACCAAGCCAAAACTGAATCCTTTGCCATTGAGCAAATTCCAACTCATGGAGACCCCATGTATTACAGAGCAGAACTGAGTTCCATGGGGCTTTTTGGCTCTAATCTTTATGAAAGCAGATCACCAGGTCTTTCTCCCATGGTGCCACTAGGTGAGTTAGACCCACCAACCCTTCAGTTAGTACGAGAGTAGAAATCATTTATACCACCCGAGTACCCCAGCGGTGTACAAAGAAGGGTGAAAGTCATGGGTTCTCATCTATTATCGACTTTCTGGTTTGGTTCAGCCAATGCAAATGAAGGGGTCTTTCTGACCACACTAGGACTCTGAGTACTTTTTTAATAATTTTTATTGAGCTTCAAGTGAATGTTTACAAATCAAGTCAGTCTGACACATACAAGCTTATACACACCTTACTCCATACTCCCACTTTCTCTCCCCCTAATGAGTCAGCTCTTCCAGTCTCTCCTTTCGTGACAATTTTGCCAGCTTCCAACCCTCTCTACCCTCCCATCCCCCCTCCAGACAGGAGATGCCAACACAGTCTCAAGTGTCCATCTGATACAAGTAGCTCGCTCTTCATCGTCATCTCTCTCCTACCCACTGTCCAGTCCCTTCCATGTCTGATGAGTTGTCTTCGGGAATGGTTCCTGTCCTGGGCCAACAGAAGGTTTGGGGACCGTGACTGCCGGGATTCCTCTAGTCTCAGTCAGACCATTAAGTATGGTCTTTTTATGAGAATTTGGGGTCTGCATCCCACTGACCTCCTGCTCCCTTAGGGGTTCTCTGTTGTGCTCCCTGTCAGGGCAGTCGTCTGAGTACTTTTAACATCCACTCAGTTATATTTATTCAAACCTTAGGTATTCCAACAGGATAAAATTTGCTGTCTCCATCCTGTTAACTGTTTTTGTGAATACCTTGTAAGAAACATTATAAATCGTTTAAAAAAAAAAAAAAAAGGCCCCTAAATCTTATTATCCTGGTGACAATTAATTAGTAATTATTTTAAATGTAGGATCCTTGGTGGTGCAATGGTTAAGCACTCAGGTGCTAACCAAAAGGTTGGCAGTTCAAACCCACCAGCTTCCTTTGCAGGAGAAAGATGTGGCAGTCTGCTTCTGTAAAGATTTACAGCCTTGAAAACCCTATGGGGCAGTTCTACTCTGTCCTATAAGGTCACTTTGAGTAGAAATCGACTGGATGGCAACAGTCGATTTCTACTCAAAGTGATCTTATAGGACTTGAAAAAATTACATCATCATGATGATAAATAAAAGACTGCAGGTCCTTGTACATACGCTATTGGACTCTAAATGTCAGACTTTTCTTTGCAAGTGAGAAAGAAACAAATAAATTGTCCCCCAAACGGCAGATGACATATTGCTCACTTGTTTCCAGTTTCAAAACCTCATAAACACCTGAGAGTTTATGCTAATGCGGTGACTAAGGTGAGGGCTGGCTAGGCCAGAGAGACCACAATATGATATCAGCCCAGCCTCAGAGGAGGGAATGCTGGTTCCATCAATCATGACTATGTAATGAGCCCCTAATAAAGGCTCTAGACAGGGAAGCTCCATGGGCTTCCTGGCTGATGAAAGGCCTGATGCACCTGAAAGGGTAGCGTGTTCCTTTTTGAGATACGGAGGCTTCATTTTGGGAACCCTCCCAGACCTTGCTCTACTTTTCTCTTCATGTGTTTCTTTTGTAATAAAATTGTAAGTATGGTATTTTCCGTGAGTTCTATGAGTTGTTCTAGTGAGTTATCAATCCTGAGGGAGTAGTGGGACCTAGTAGGTCAGTGTGAGGTGGCACTGGGGACTCCTGAAGAGGTGGTGAGAAAACCCAGAATTTGTAGCCAGCAGGTCACAAGTTAGGGTGTCTTGGGTGTTCCTAAGCCTGCAGCTGGTTTCTGAGGTCTCGGGCAGACTTGGGAGTCTGGAGGACTTTGTCCTATAACTTGTGTGATCTGACCTAACACTGGGTGATTCAAAGCAGGGGAAGAAGTGCTCCATGTGCAGCTGCTGTCAGAACAGAAGGGAACAGAACTGATAATGAATTGATCTGATTCTTCCACATAGGTGACGATTTTTTAAAATGATACGATAGTATTAAACAGGTTCGATTTTTGTTTCTTATGTTATCTAGGACCTATGGGTAGAATGAGGTTGACCTAAAAGGGCAATTCAATATTGCAGGAAGTCCCAGGAAACTTCTAGGAAATGCTTTTAAAATATATGTATGTATATATATATATATATATATATATTTATACATTGTACTCCCCTGAAACCATAAGAAAGAAAAAGGATTCACGATTCAATGCAATGAAAGACTAATGTGTTTTATGCTGGTAATTTGGCAGGTTTACAAAGGTAACTATTAAGGTTTTTTTTTTTTTTTTTGAACAAAATGAATATGGTCACACCTGGAGGAAGCATTAAAAAAGAACCCTTTAAAAGTAATTATTCAATTTTTGAAAAGAGCCATTATGGAACTAATGGTTTAGCTGAATTGATACCTGGAAAATAATCTCCATCTAATAGAAAATTGCTTCAAATGCAGAATGCCTACCAGGAAATTGCTAAAAATAAAATAAATTAAACATGCAGAGTCATATCTATTTTCTCCTTGCTGCTCTTGATGATATTACAATAACATATTTCCAGAATAATAGCCATTCTGGATATTTGCAACATTGGGGAGTTGAAAATACTTGTCTTTAGGAAATGTATACTCAGGAGCCTGAAGGAAGTGGTTAGTCATGTGATGTGATATATTTTTATATACATATGTAAATGCATATAAACACAACATAAAAATACCTACAGTACTTGGATATTAAAATTTAAACTTGAGAGTCAAGAAATACAAGTGTTAGTATTGTATCGACCTTCACATACGCAGATGTTGTATAAGGAGCTTTTCTGAGATGACTATCACTAAACATGAACATGAACATGGTGAGTGGGAGGTGGGAGCTCACACTGGTGATCTCATAAGGAGCACAGACTGTGCATGTTGGCGGGCCTGGAGGTGTACAGAGTCATCTAGGAAGGGCTGGAGATATCAAGGAAATGAAAGACAATCACCTTCCATTTCCTGAGTCCTACTCTGGGCTATCTTTCCCATCTCCGTGAAATGGCATTTTAACATTTCGTAGTTGAATTTGTTCTGTAAAATAGTTCAAGTTTTGAGTGATGTCAGTTTATTCAGTTAAGACCTCGATGGGAGGAAAGGAGAAAGAGCCATTTGAATTCATGCATTCAACTTTTTTAAAGACCACATTTGACCACCAAGCTTTTGTTTGGTAGTCAATATGTAATTGATTGAATTAGAACATTTTGGAGGCCTGCTCAGTGACTGTCCTGTGCCCCCGGCCTCCCTGCTAAGGTTAGATTTCCATACACTTGACTTTAAAGGAGAAGAGGTGGGTTAGGTGTGCCTGGGTTGATGCTACACACTTGCCAGATCCAATGGGCCAGTGGGTGGTTGAAAGGGGTGCTGGAGATGGAGAGAAAAAGAAGGTGGGCCAAGTGAAGACTAGACGTAAGGGTGTATGGTCTCACTAGAACCCTAGTGCTAAACTTTCATTGTTATTAGTTGTCATCAAGTCAGTTCCAGCTCACGGAAACCCCGTGAGAACAGAACATAACATTGCTCAGTGCTGGACATCTTTACAATCATTGGAATGCTCAAGTCCATTATATATTTTAAGTGCTTTCCAACCCAGGGGGCTTATCAGCCAGCACTATAATATTATCGGCCAGCACAATAGTCTATTGTGATCTACATTTGCTATACCCGGTCAGTCAATTATGCCTCTTCATCTACTTTTTTTTCTATTATTCTTGCTATCGCTTAGATCAGTTCCTTATTACCATCGCACCGATGGTAATTTAAATAGAATCCTATTATCTTTCTCTGGCTTGATTCTTTTGCCCAAGCTAGAGCATTGTGTGAACTCAACACATGATAAATACATACAGACTTCAGGAATTGAATTTTTTTTTTTTTAATTCTGTCTTCATGTATTGCTAGGTTTAGTACCATAAAAAAATAATGTCATATAATATTTTTAAAAAATGTATAAGAATGCTTCCTACTTATTGAAGAAAACCGAGACTCTTTACCCTGGACCAAAGTCCTCATGAAATTTTCTGTTTTATATATCACCATGGCCTGCGGAATTATTGGCCATTTCGGGTGCCTCAGTTATCTAGTGCTGCTATAACAGAAGCACCGCAAGTGGATGGCTTTAACAAAGAGAAACTTATTACTCTCACAGTCCAGGGGACTAGAAGTCTGAATTTAGGGCGCCAGCTCTAGGGGAAGGCTTTCTTTCTCTGTTGGCTCTGGAGGAATGTCCTTGGCATCAATCTTCCTTGTTTCAGGAGCTTCTCAGTGCAGGGACCCCAGGTCCAATGGACGTGCTATGCTTACGGTGCTTTTTTCTTGGTGGTTTGAGGTCTCCCTGCCTCTCTGCTTGGTTCTGTCTTTTATATCTTGAAAGAGATTGACTTAAGACACAACCTAATCTTGTAGATTGAGTCCTGCCTCACCAACATAACTGCTTCTAACTCTGCCTCATTAACATCATAGAGGTAGGATTCACAACACTTAAGAAAATCACATCAGATGACAAGATGATGGACAATCACGCAATACTGGGAATCATGGCCTAGCCAAGTTGACACGTATTTTTATGGGACTCAATTCAATCCATAACACCTAGTGTGTCCTGTGGGTTTTCCTCATTCCTTCTTTTTTTTTTTTTTTTTTTGTTTAATGTGTCTATGGGAATCCTATCCATCCTTTTTGAAAGACAGAAAAATAAAATAAATTATATATAATATTGTAACAAGCGCCGTATTCCCACTACTCAGAATGGACAAGAGTTAATACTTTTTTTTAATTGTTGTTGTTGTTAAATGAAAATAATCATTGTAGAAAGAGTAAAAGGCCTCTTAACCATCACCTCTAATCCCGTTATTCCAATCCATCCACCACCATAAATCATATTCTCATCTATATTTGTATATATTATCCAGGCTACTTTTTTTGTACCTATAAACAATATGTAGTTGAGCACATTCCCAACTTTTATCCTCTCTGGAACAGAATCAATAGGAAAGGTTTCTGCACGAATTTATCTGTCACATAGACAAAAATTCCTATCCATCATCTACGGTGTGTATTTAGTACCGTGTGTCCACGATCCATCTTCGTATGCAGAACTCGCATGCCAAAGTACTTAGAAATCTTTCTTCTGCTATGCGCCGTATCTTTCCTTCCTTGTACTGTACTTACTTAAGTGTATTTCTTTTGAAGCTTGACACTATCTTTTGCCATTTTCATAGCCTACAAATTGCGTAGCAAAGCGTACACGCATGCACACGTATATACTTTTTCTTTGTCCACTTCTTCTACAGTAATAATATATGTATATATGTATAAATATATATTACATACACACACGTATGAATAGAAAGATTGACTAAAAAACATGTGATGCTTCAAATTCAGTAGGTGCTCATTATCTAAATGATGTTCTATACTGCTAATATTTCATTCCTTTATTACACATGGCACTAGTAAAAAGTAATAAAGGGCTCTTAGCTACTTGAAGCGTTCCCATAACCTATAGGAGCATCATTAGTCTTGGTGGCAGCTAGGAAAGGAGCAAAGAACAGTTTGCCTTTTTTTGACTCATATTTCCACTTAAATGTGAAGAGATAAAAAGCAAGAGACAGCTTGTGCTAATTAGGAAGAGAAAATTTAAGAGAATATTGCTCTTGGCAGTGTTCAAAATACCAAGGTCAAACATGTACCTTCTGTAACTCTTTGCTTCTCAATAGAATAGTGTGTTAAGTATGAGGATTTCATGAAGGTATCTTTTTGAATTCTACAGCAAGAGTCTAGCAATGTAGAGCCGAGACGTAGCATGTCAGTTTTTAAATGGTCACTGGGAAACCATAAGATCCTGTTTATTCATTAAACATAGTTCTTAAGAACATTAATTGAAGCCTGAAAGATGAATACATCTGGGCCTACTGTTCCCTTGGGGTCCTATTCAGTTGCTCTGTCACTTAAAAATGGCTTAGACAATAGTTTCTGAAGAGATTCAAGGGCTCCTTCTCCTTCCACTTCTATCCCTTTATACATCATATAATTTAGCAATGTCATGACTTTTTGATTGACTTGTGGCTCCTGTGTATGGAATAGCCAGTTACTGATTATCTAGTTCCTTGCTGCCACAGAAAAACACACTGACTAGAAAAACCCATCTGTTCAATGTGTCTTGGTCATTTATTGGCAGATTAAGAAATAAAATAGATGTTAGGTAAGGATTCCATAGTTCTTATTTTTTTAATCTGAAGCTCAGTTATTTATGTAAAATTACTCAGCAATACTATCTCTTTTATAGCAAAGAATTAATACACCAATTTTCTGAAATGTAATACAAGATTAGCTACATAATACTATCAAAATTATCTTATGTAATTGAAGCTAAATTGCACCTGTCAAAATAAATGAATAAAATATATTTTGGCATGCAGTTCCCATGATTTCTACTGTCTGCTTCAGTGAACTTCTAATTTATACATGTTGATAACCCACAATGGATCCCTTAATGCCTTACTTCTGATTATGAAGGTTCCTATGGAGGTTGTAAACCCTAAGTAGAATCAAATACAAGTTTGTTTTTCATTCTAAATTGTTAGTATTTCCATTCTCTTTGTTCAAAGGAGGTTTTTTTTTTCTTTTTCCAGTTCCATTTGTTGTTCTTATTTTTGCTATTTAGTGTTGCAAAACAATAGGAATATGTTCTGTGTGGTTGTACCTCATTACGACAAGGTCCTTTTATCATTAAAATGATTTAACAAAAAGAAGCAGGCATATTACAGCTCTCACAAAAAGAGAGAAATAACATAACAGGTATTTATTGTTTTTCTTAAGAATTACATTTTATTTTACTTCAGGGTAAGCTCTGTTTGGGTAGTAGCTATTTCTGTCTTGTTCACTAGCACAGTGCTTGACATAGTAAGTGCTCAGTAAAGATTATGAAATAAATGATGCAGCTGACCTTGTTTTACTCATCTAAAGTAAACCAAGTTCTAGGATAAAAGCCAAAAATATTTGCCTTTAAACAAATTGGTATATCCCTTTTTTTACGTACCAACCTTGAACATTGACATTAACCCTTCTAAATTAAGCATACCTTAAAATTGTGTTTTATATTCTGCTGTAATTCTTCTACATAAATCCAACATTTAAGAGACTGGATATTGTTATAAATCAGAAATAAAGGAACACCCTGCCAGGTGGATATCATTCCTTTTGTCTCTCCAATTGGAAGAATAAGGTAAATCCCTATTTCAGTGGACAAACAAGAAAAAGAGGTTAGCTCATAACTGAGACGTGTAGTTTTTCTTCACTTCTATATCATATTTGGATTCTTCCACTTGAGATACATTGGGATTTTCCTATTTTTTAAGACATTTATTCAGGTCCTTAAATCTCTGTATCTGGTGTGTTGTCTAACAGGCTGTCATTTGGCTTTTCTTTAGAGAAGCAACTTTTGAGAATGTCACAGACTCTAGCTTTTCAAGCTATATTTAGAAGATAATTTGCTGCACCTTCTTGGATCGATTTTGCTATCTCAGTTACTTTGTGAGAGATAATTGACATTCTTTGTGCTATGACAACTGTATGTAATGGATTAGTTCTAGTGGTTGACACTGGTTAGCTTCATATCAGTCACAGAATTTCATGAGCAGCCAGGCACAAATCCTATGCAAGACACAAGAGATTTCTAACAATACAGCCAAACTGAACTTTAGTAAAAGAGCAAACATGTTCTCTCATTTGAAGAAATCTTCAATTTTCAAAAATCATGAAAAAGATGAGGATTCAGAAAATTGTTACTAAAATCACTGTCTAATGGCCAGCATATATTGTAATTTTAAAATATCATATTGTGGGTATAGTTAAATATTTTGATAACTTTTTTTCTTTTTAGCAAAACATTGTTGTTATTAGGTGCCATCGAGTTGATTTTGACTCATAGCTACCCCACATACAAAGAAACGAAACACTGTCTGATCTTGTGCCATCCTCACAATCGTTATAACTGAGCCCATTGTTGCAGCCACTGTGTCAATCCATCTCATTGAAGGCCTTCCTCTTTTTTGCTGACCCTCTACTTTATCAAGTATGGTGTCCTTCTTCAGGGACTGGTCCCTACTGATAATATGTCCAAAGTATGTGAGACAAATCTCGGCATCCACACTTCCAAGGAGTATTCCAGCTGTACTCTTCCAAGATGGAATTGTTCTGGTATATTCAATATCCTTCAGCAACACCGTAATATAAGGCATCAATTCTTCTTCGTTCTTCTTTATTCATTGCCCAGCTCTCACATGCATACGAGGTGATTGAAAATACCATGGCTTCGGTCAGGCTCACCTTACTCCTTACAGTGACATCTTTGCTTTTTAACACTTTAAAGAGGCCTTTTGTAGCAGATTTGCCCAATGCAACAAGTCATTGATTTCTTGACTGCTGCTTCCATGGGTGTCGATTGTGGATCCAAGTAAAATGAAATCCTTGACAACTTCAATCTTTTCTCTATCATGATGTTGCCTATTGGTCCAGTTGTGAGGATTTTGTTTTCTTTATGTCGAGATGTAACCCATACTGAAGGTTGCAGTCTTTGATCTTCATCAGTAAGTGCTTCAAGTCCTATTCACTTGCAGCAAGCAAGGTTGTGCCATTCGCATATAGCAGATTGTTAATGAGTCTTCCTCCACTCCTGATGCCTCATTCTTCTTCATACAGTCCATCTTCTCAGATTATTCATTCAGCATGCAGATTAAATAAGTACGGCGAAAGATACGACCCTGATGGACACCTTTCCTGACTTTAAACCACACAGCATCTGCTTGTTCAGTATAGTTTCACATGAGCACAATTAAGTGTTCTGGAATTCTCATTCTTCATAATGTTATCCATAATTTTTTATGATCCACTTGGTCAAATGCTTTTGCTTATTCAATAAAACACAGGTAAACATCTTTCTGCTAATCTCTGCTTTTAGCGAAGATCCATCTGACATCAGCAATGATATCCCTTATTCCACATCCTCTTCTGAATCTGGCTTGAATTTCTGGCAGTTCTCTGTTGATGTATTGCTGCAACTGCTTTTGAATTATTTTTCAGCATAATATTACTTGCGTCTGATATTGATGATGTTTTCTGATAATTTTCACATTCTGTTGGATCACCTTTCTTTGGAGTGGGAACAAATATGGATCTCTCCCAGTCAGTTGGCCAGGCAGCTGTCCTCCAAATTTCTTGACATAGTCTAGTGAGCACCTCTAGTGCTGCATAGGTATGTTGAAACATCTCAATTGGTATTCTGTCAAGTCCTGGAGTTTTGTTTTTTGCTAATACCTTCAGTGCAGCTTTGAATTCTTCTTCAGTACCATCGGTTCTTGATCATATGCTACCTCCTGAAATGGTTGAACTTTGACCAGTTCTCTTTGGTACAGAGACTCTTTGTATTCCTTCCATCTTCTTTAGATACTTCCTGCTTCATTCAATATGTTCACCGTAGAATCCTTCAATGTTGTGTCTCCGGGCTTGAATTTTTTCTTCAGTTCTTTCAGCTTGAGAAATACCGAACACGTTCTCTCCTTTCAGTTTTCTAACTCCAGGTCTTTGCACATTTCATTGTAATACTTTACTTTCGAACTGCTCTTTGAAATCTTCTGTTCAGCTCTTTTACTTCATCATTTTTTCCTTTCGCTTTAGCTACTTGATGTTCAAGAGCAACTTTCAGAGTCTTTTCTGACATCCGTTTTGGTTTTTCTTTCTTGTCTTTTTAATGACCACTTGCTTTCTTCAGGTGTGATGTCCTTGATATCATTCCACAACTCATCTGCTCTTCGGTTATTAGTGTTCAATGTGTCAAATCTACTTCTGTGATGCCCTCTAAATTTTAGGTGGGATATACTCAAGATTGTATTTTGGCTTTTGTGGACTTGTTCTAATTTTCTTCAGTTTCACCTTGAACTTGCATATGAGTAACTGATGGTCTGTTTTGCAGTTAACCCCTGGCCTTGCTCTGACTGATGATACTGAGTTTTCCATTGTCTGTTTCCACAGATACAGTCAATTTGATTACTGTGTATTCTATCTGTTGAGGTCCACGTGTATAATCACGGTTTATGTTGTTGAAAAAATGTATTTGCATTGAAGAAGTCATTGGCCTTGCAAAATTCTATCATGTGATCTCCAGTGTCATTTCTATCACCAAGGCCATATTTTCTAAGTATTGATCATTCTTGTTTGTTTCCAACTTTCACATTCCAATCACCAATTTTTATCAATGCATCTTGATTGCATATTTGATCAATTTCAGACTGCAGAATTTGGTAGAAATCTTTGATTTCTTCATCTTTGGCCTTAGTGGTTGGTGTGTAAATTTGGATAATAGTCTTACTAACTGATCTTCCTTATAGGCATATGGATATTATCCTATTCCTGACAGCATTGTACTTTAGGATAGATCTTGAAATGGTCTTTTTGATGATGAGTACAACAGTACAGCACCATTCCTCTTCAATTTGCCATTCTCAGTGTAGTAGACCATATTATTGTTCAATTCAAAATGGCCAATACTTGTCCATTTCAGCTCACTAATATGCCTAGGATATTGATCTTTAAGTGTTCCATCTCTTTTTTGACAACTGCCAATTTTCCTAGATTTGTACTTGTACATTCCATGTTCTGATTATTAATGGGTGTTTGCAGCTGTTTCTTCTCATTTTGAGTTGTGCCACATCAACAAATCAAAGTCCTGAAAGCTTGATTCCATCCATGTCATTAAGGTTGACTCTACTTTCAGGAGAGAGCTCTTCCCCAGTCGCATTTTGAATGCCTTCCAACCTGAGGGGCTTGTTTTCTGGCACTACGTCGGTGTTTTCACTAGTCAATTTTTTCAGAAGTAGACTGCTGGGTTCTTCTTCCTAGTCTGTCTTAGTCTGGAAGCTCAGCTGAAACCTGTTCACAAAAGGTGACCCTGCTGGTATTTGAAATACCAGTGGAAAAGCTTCCAGTGTCACAGTAACATGCAAACCACCACAATATGACAAAATGACAGGCATGTGGTAGATCAAAGCATTAGAATCTTAAAAATAATATAGTTAGATGAGTTTTTACAGATTGATCAAGAGTTATTTAGCTAACAAAAATTAGAAATTTATGCCAAAGAATGCATTAAAAAATGGCATAAACTTTGTTTACAGTAATGCATGATGGGAATGCTATTCTAGAGACAGTTTCCTATTGTAATCCTGCAGATTAATGAAAAGCTGCTAAAAAATAGTAATATCTATTAACACATTGAATTGCAGAAGGCATGTCCATAAGAGTTAATACCTTTTTAGGGACCTCAAAACTTTTATGAGTTGTATTTTCATTTGTGATCATTTAGCTGTTTATCTCCTCCCAATTATTTTCCCAAAGCTTATTTTTCCTGTAGTATTTCCGGCTTAAATATAATTTAAAGGAATGGTCTCTATAACTCTCAAAATAAATGTTATTCATTCTCTTTCATTTAAGTGGTTTAGTAATACCTTGCAGTTCTTTTACCCTGAGCTGATATTCCTATATTCAACCTCAGATTGTTCTTTTAACTGAAAAGGGACAAGGGCTGTATTAATATGTTCTTTATATTAATGATGGGACAGGAATGAATTGAGCCAGAACTGATGTCAACACAATGACAAAATACCCCATTATAAAGCACAATTTATATCACTCCCAAGTATCCAAGCAATAGTGAGAATACTTTACTAATATACAGAGTAGTGAAAAACAGATAACACAACTTACTAATTGGTCAAATGCTTACTATTTGCATTTCTAAGTTTTACTTCTAGGTAGCCAGGTGACTCATCTTGTTCTTAATCTTGTATTATTCAGTACCTCTTCAAAGGCATTCAAAGCCATCTCTCTACTCTTTTTTACTGCAAGATACTTACACTCAGACTTTGTGGTTCTTGTTTCCTCTAAGTGTATCTCTGTGCCACTAACAATATTGCTCTTAACTGAACCAAATCACCTTAAAATATCTTCCATACTTTCAAATGTTTTCTACAGTTTTTTTAACTTTACTCTCTTGCTCCTTTTTAAAGTTAAGCACCTTCCTTCTTTCTTCCCTGCCTTCCTTCCTCCCTCCCTCCCTGCCTCTTTTTCCTTTTATTTTTTCTCTCTTTCTTTTCATTAGTTCTTCTTTCAATTAACCTGTCTTACCAGAATGTTTTCCTCAAGATTGAATTCTCATTTGCAACATTTTCAAAACCATATACATAGGGTATCTTTTCTGTGTCCCAGTGAACTAGATAGATAACAACATAACTCATCCAAAATCACAGACTTTGTTAGACCGTGTTGGTTAAATTATGCTTAACAGTGATAGGGCTCATTTGCTGTAAATCCCTTCCCCAGGAAATGGCTAATTTTTGTAATTATATAGAATAGTCACTGTGGTGAATTGCCCTATTCTCTGAGGCAAGTTTATTTTAGGTATCTCAGTTTTTATTATATAAGGAGCTATTGCTAATATTTGTCCCTGTAAACACGGGCTCTATGAAGGCCATTTTTACAATAGATAGCAATTAACGAAAAAAATCATTGAACATTAAAGAAGTAGATGTTGTTGCTGAGCATAGAGGAGCATGTTCAAAGAAGTGATGGGGTGAAAAAGAATCTAGGGTATAGAGGGACACCTCAGAATTAAGGGGCCATTGTTGAGTTGAATCACCTTAATTCAACAGTAAGAACTGGAAAGAGCATTTGAATAAGTTGTCTTGGATTGGGAATCTGGAGAGAGAGAAAACGGTAGAAAGAGTGAAAAGAACTCACCCAAACACACACATACACACACACACCTACACATGTGGATACACACATATCAGGAAAGCATAGTGGAAATTGAGTGGTTTTAGCCTCAGTCTGGACACTAAACTAGTCAGAATAAACTCAGTTTCCTAAAAAATTAGGGATTTATACCATTAAAGTTAGCTTAGGTGATCTAGCTGTGGCCACTAAGTTGAGAATTTAGACTTCTTTCCTTATATTGCCTGTCTAGAGATTCCTCACTTGGAAAAACACAGTAGACTTCTTCATGCTAAATACAAGCCAAATGTGAGGTGAAAATCAATGATTTGAAGGCTTTAGTTTTAGATAGGTAGATAAATATATAAAAAAAAGATAGACATAAAAATTATATATATGGATTGGGACATATCATAAAAAACATTAATGTACATTTTTACTGAATAATACTTAGCTTTCCAGGATTAACAAAATAACCCTTCAGTTTTGGACTACCTTAAATTATTTCTTGAAGTTATTCAAGGTAGCTTACAAATAAATATCCAAAATGTATAGTTCATTTAATTTCAGATCCAGAAATTTTCATTGACTTAGTGTTCTTTTATTTCAGGGCAACGAGCACAAAAATAGCATAGGGTAACTATGAGTCAGAACTGACTCGACAGCAACGGGTTTTTTTTTTTTTTTAGCACAAGAAACCATTCTCAGCTGGCATGGGGTGAAGAAAATTTATTTTTTTAGGACTTTTGAACTGTTATGTTACTGTAAATAAAAAGATTTTATTTGCTTTGAAATTTACAGGTGATTTCATTTAGTACCAGCAAGAGTAGCCACATTACCATTACTGCGGTTTACATCCTTGAATGAATAGAAAACAAAACATTTGAAAATTTAGAAGTCTCAGAAATGCATACTCCATTCCAGAGACTCTGTACACACTAACGTCTTTATTTGTTTTACTTCCATTCATCCTTGAAATTAACTTTTAACTTTGTGTGTGTGTAAAAACGAGGAGGCACAAAGTGAGTTTTGCTAGGTACTCTTTGCTTTTTCAGTGTTGGGTCTGGAACTTCCTAGCCCAGCAAGCAATCCTACCTAAAGCACTGAAAGTATCTGAAATGACTTGATAACTTTTGTCACCATTTTGCTACCATTTGCCCTTTCTGTTTTACATGTAAATAAGCATCTTTTAAAAGCTAAAGTTCATATAGTCACGTATGATCAGAAATCCCTCTGTAGCAACTTCATGAGGGTTGTGGAAGTTGACTCAGCATGAAGGCCTGTTTTGCCTTTCAGCCCCTGTGACCTGCCTATGTAGTAAATGGAACATTCAATTACTCTTACCCTTCCTATTTTCTAACCTTTGGCCATTGTGGGCCCTTCAATATGAATAACAAGTCCAGGGTTCCAAAGAGGAAATAAATGAGTCCAAAACATATCCATCAAGTATAATGTAGTTGCCTGGCCAGCTATAGACATAGAGAAAGGACAGCTCCCTGCTGTGCACTCTTGTTTGAGAAAAGAATTGCTGACACCTTTTGGTCTTTTCTCCATGGGAGTTTGGTTCCTTTTTCTCCATCCACAGCATTTCTAAGATCCACGTGGTCAAAGGAAGAAAACGAGAAGAAAAACTTGAAGTGGGAAATGCAGTTGTAGCCTGTATCCTGAAATCTATACTCTGCTACCAAGAAGCTAACAAGACACAGGTCCCAGGACCTCCTATCAAAGTTCAGTTTCAGAGGGTGGCCATATATGCCTGAGACTTTTGCTGCAACCAGTGGAGTCCCACCCATCAATTTCAGATGTCAAAACTGCAGCACTTTCTCTGATCTCAATAACAGATGACTGGGAGACAGCTTATAAAATATAATTGGCAGCTTTGGCTGAGGTGGAACACAATAGCTTGCAAACTTATGTAGCCCTGAAGTTCAGAACTTGTCAGGAATACGTGACTCCCTTGTTAGCTGTTGCTTATAAGAGTATTTGTCTACCAGTGTCAGGGAGCAAAAGGTCATGGGCCATGATTAAATGCCCTCAAAACAAGAAGAAAGCTTCATACTTTTCTCCAAACCCCATTCTTTCTCCATTGTTATACATTTCAGTGGACAGAAACCCAGTAGTGACCGGAAAACCAGTTGTAACTACTCCCTCTGCCATGTTCTTTCATAGGCAATCTCTAAATCCCACCATAATTAACCCATCCATTCACTTTTCTTCATCCCATTCTCCAACTCATGTCATTATCTTGCCTGCACTCCTAAAACTGCCCTCAGAACCACCTTCCTAGCTCTAGCTTTGGTCCCTTCTAATACATTCCAGCCAGACTGGTCTTTCTGAAGGGCAAAAATCCTTATAATCCTTCACTGGTGCAATTGTCCTCAAAAGCCTAAATTCCATAACATTGGTTTACGCTCTCCTGCAATATCTGATCCCTACTTATTTACCTCACCAACCTTCACCAGTCCCCCTTTATCTGTACTGAACTAATTATTCCAGGCTCTCTCACCTCTACCCCTACATTTTGAAATATGTTCTCCGTATCCTGTAACACACTCTTGTCCTATTGGCTTTCTGCCACTTTTCAGTTAGATCCTAGTCTTCCCTGATCCTGGACTTGGTTGTTCTCTTCTGCTACTACACCCTTATTCCTCTCTTCTAACCCACATTTTACATGTTGCAGTCACTATTGGTATGTTTTTATTTGGAAGGTGGAGGCTTTGTGATAGCTCTGAGAGAGCAGGAAAGTTACCTCAGCTATTTGTTCACTGTCATGTGCCCATGACTCCATAAGGTTTGTTGAAAAAAAAGCATGAATTACCTTTCCAATAGTCCTGGAAAGCCAGGGTCATAAATGGTCAGCTGAAAAGGCTGATAGCCTCTCCTAGTCTACTTGGAAATTGAATGAGTGCTAAACAAGATGAAGTGTCATGAGACAGCTTCTCTTTGTGTCCCTCACTGAGCAGGAACAGTGGGGACTTCCTGTCCAGAAAAGATAGGCTAATTTGAAGGACATTGCCCACTACCTAGCTTTTCTCTCACAGCTTGGAAATTGTGGGGGGGGGGGGGGGGGGCGGGGAAGGGCTGAGCATAGAGCAGGAAATTTCATTTCAGCCTGATATAAATGGAAAGAATGCTGGAGAAAATGGATATATAAGCTTTGAAATGCTGATTAAAAGTTCCAAACTTTAGGGAAGGCTAAAAGAATGCAACGTTAGCAGGACTGAAAATACAGAATCTTCTTTTATGTTTTATCTCCCATGCTAAGACTATTTTTAAATCCCTAATCCTGTTCCCTCTCTCCCTCCCTCATTCCTTCTCTCCCTCCCTCTTTCTCTCCCTCCCTTCATCCATCCCTCTTTCCTTTCTCCTTTCCTTCCTCACACAATTATCGCAAGCCTACAACATGCTAGGTACAGTTCCAGGTTCTGAGCACACAGTGGTGATGAAGTAAATGCAAAATCACCAGACTCATGGAGCTAATATTGTAGTGGATGGGATGACTAATAAACAAACAAATCAATGTGTAATATAATGTTAGGTAGTGATAAGTGCTATGCAGAAAAACAAAGCTGGCCAAGGGATAAAGACTAACGAGATTTGGGTGTGCAGAAGGTGGCAGGGATAGGCTATATTAGGTCTGGGGGTCAGAACAGACTCTCTGAGGAGGTGACATTCAAGCAGATATCTAAAGGATGTGAGAGAGGGAACAGTAAACAGACTCTGAGGATGAGCATTATAGGCTGAGGCAAGAGAGTACAAAGGCCACCACTGAACAAGAAGCTTGAAACTGGAGGAGTAACAAAGGCTGGAAGGACTGGATCGGAGTGAGCAAGGAGGAGCAAAGGGGCTGAAATGGAGGCCTGAGAGTCTGGCAGACTCCAGACCATGAAGGGCCTCACAGGAAAGAAGTTTGGATTTTATTCTGAGGACCCCGGGAAGCCATTGGAGTGTTCTAACGGGAAAGTTTCATAATATAATCCACATGTAGAGTGATCTCTTAGGCTGCTATGCTGAGAAATGAACACACGAACCCAAGAGTGGAAGCAGGGAGATCAGTAAGGAGGCTGTTGTAAAAATCCAGACATGACACTTGGACTAGGGTGGAAACTGTGGAGGCGGGAGGCTTGGTGTATATGAAGATGTCTATGTCTTGCTGAAGGAATGAGTATGAGGTAAAAATAAGAGTGAAGGGAGGCTTGAAGTTTCTGACCTGAGTAACTAAGTGAATGGGGTCCCTGGGTGGTGCAAATGATGAACGTGCTTGGCTGCTAACTGAAAAGCTGGAAGTTTGAGTCCACCTAGTGGTGTCTCAGAAGACTCTGACACTCACCGGGTTGCCACGAATTGGAATCAGCTTTATGTCTACCAGGTTTAACTCGGTTAATATTGGTGCTACTTATGGGATAGAAAAGCCAGAGTAAAGGAACGGCTTTGGTGGCTTGTGATAGCATAATATTAGAGCTCAGTTTTGAGCAAACTAAATTTGAGAACTCAAGTGGGTGTGTCGCCTGGGCAAGCTGGATATTTTACCTTGAAGCTCAAGAGTGATGTCGGAGCCAGAAAGAGAAATTTGGGAGCCATTTGATTAGAGCTAGTGCTTAGGGCCAGGTATGAACATCTCCAGAGCATGAAGGTGAGAAGAAAAAAAGTTGTTTATAAAATTTACTCTCAACTGAAAAGACTCACCTCAATATTAAAGAAAAACATCGCTTTGGATTAATGGCTACTCAGTTTTTCCTTCACTAAATCTTTTTTGTAATGCATCCAAGGTTGAACTAAATAGCAGACAGACTAAGCAAGTATAATATAATGTCAGGTAGTGATAAGTGCTATGCAGAAAAATAAAGCTGGCCAAGGGATAACGTGTAACTAGACTTGGGTGTGCAGAAGGTGGCAGGGACAGGCTATATCAAAGGCAATAGCAACGCAAGGGCCTGGAATATGTTTTAAACAATGTATTTGATATTTCAAAGTTTATGTTGAATATTAATAATTGGAAAAAAAGAATTTATTTGACTTTCTTAACCTTACTAGTATTTTTTTTTTCTTCGAATTGCGTGTATATGGGGTAGGTTCTTTAGCCAGTGCGAGGTACCGGCCACTATGAGAAACACATGTCAGATCACCCTGTTTATTTTTTTAAATGTATTTTTGGTCTCTTCTAAGCATTAAATAAAGCAAAAGTGACTATGCATAAATGACTGATGACACCGCTTTCTCTGATGATGCTCTTAGTTCTTTAATTAGTGGTGGATGAAACTTTTGGGATTTGAGAAATCAAGTAAATTCAGATGAGCTTCACAAAGAGGACATTTCCAGGCTCAATTCTATTATTTGGTCCTCGGGTATTTATTTTTATCTTTATGTTTCTCTGCACAGTTAATAATGTGTGGTCAAATGTAAGGTCAGGGATGTTGAGCACCCACTGCTGTATGTGGCATGGCTTTAAGTGCCGGGGTCAGCCATTTATGAAATAGATTAAAAGTCTACTCTTTTTGAAGCAAATAAGTGATAAATAAATAAATAAAATATGTATGCTAAATGGTAATAAATGCAGTAATAAAAACAAAACAGGGCTGGGGGATAGGGGGTGCCGGGTAGCGATCATAAACAGGGTGATCAGAGAAGGCCTCGTTGAGGGAACACTGGAGCAGGATGTGAAGGAAAGAAGGGAGGTAGCCATGTGGACACTTCTGAAAGAGCACTGCAGGTGGAGGGGACGGTGAGAGCAGACATTCTGAGGTTGAAGCATGCCTGGAATATTGAAGGACCAGCAAGGACACCAATGTGACTGGAGTCAAGTAAGGGAGAGGGAGAGCAGTAGGAAATGATACCAGAGAAATAGTGGGACCAGATTGTATAGGGCCTTATAAAACTTTGTGGAGACTTTCACACTGAATTTGATGGAAAGCCATTGGAGGCTTTTAAGGAGAGGAGTAACACGAGCTGACTCACATTTTGAAAGAATCACTCTGGCTGCTGTGTTAAGAACAGACATTGAGGGGCAAGAGTGAAAGCAGGGAGAATTCTAGGATGCTATTGCAATAACCCAGGCAAAGTGATAACTAGAGATGATGGGGGGCCAAGGTGTTAGCAGGGGAGGTGGTGAGGCTTGAATAGATATATTTTGAAAGTACAGCTGGGAAGACTTGCCGAAGGACTGTATTTTCATCTTTAAGTATATGGAATGTGAGAGAAAGACGTTAAGGTTGATGGCAAGGCTTGAGGCCTATAGAATTGGACGAATGGAGTTACCATTTACTGAGATAGTGAAGACTTCAGGAAGGACAGTTTTGGAGAAGAAAACAAAGACATTGTTATTGGACATTTTATGGTTAAGAGCTTGGCTGCTAACCAAAAGGTCGACGGTTCGTATCCACCAGCTGCTCCTTGGAAAGCCTGTGGGGCTGTTCTACTCTCTCCTATAGGGTCGCTATGAGTTGGGATCAATTTGATGGTAACGAGTTTTTTTTTTTTTTTTTTTTTTAAATATTTGTTAGAGGTCCAGGTTGAGTTATCAAGAAGGCAGTTAGATATATGAGTTCGGAGTTCAGGGGCAAGGTCTGGGACTATCTATTCTGGGATTCATCTGCATATACTTGGTATTTAAGTGAGTGAGAAGTCATCCAAAGACTGAAGCCAGAGGTGCTCCATCTATCTTTAGAGATTGGGAAGATGAGGAAAAACTAGCAAAGCAGACTGAGAGGCAGTGATATGAGGCAAGGCAGCACACCGGGGAATTCTGGAAACCAAGTGAAGAGAGCGTTTGAAGGAGCTATCAACTGTGACCAATAACACTAACTGGTTTAGTGAAATGAGGATTAAGAATGGAATGGGGTATTTAGGGGCATGGAAGCTGCTGGTGACAGTGACTAAACAATTTCAGACGAATGGTGTAGCAAAGCCTTGAATATATAGAGTATAAGAGAGAATGGAAGGAGAGGAGGTGGGCATCAATGAATATAGGAAACTTCTTTTAAGATTCATTATAAAGGAGAGGAGACAAAAGGGATTTTGTCCGGAAAAGACCTGAAGTCAATAGAGTTTTGTTTGTTACATTTTAGAGTTTAAAAAAAGTATACTAATGGCTATAAACCTACGATCAAGGAAAGAGGGAAATATTGGTGTTACAGCTGAGAGAGGGGAGGGGAAATTGCTGGAGTCTTGTACTTGAGTAGAGGAGAAGGCAGGGAGTTTAATGTTCAAGGGGAAAGGTTGCCCTTTAGCTAGGAGTTGAGATGGACGCACATACCACCTTCTGTGTTCTCTTTTCCTCTCCCCTACTCTCTCTTTCTCAGTTTCTACTTTCCTTACCTTTTGTTAAAAAAAAAAAAAATATCTAATGTGTTTTACTGGAATTTCAAAAATATAAGCAAACTAGAATTAGTATACGAAAAAGGAAAAAAAGAACAGAATTGGGATATATAGCTTATAAACTTAGAATAAACATTGGTAATTTATCTAATTATTTAAACTATTTCAGGAGTCCTAAGGTAAATAGATAGGTCTTTTTCTTCCAGCTCCGACACTAATTAACTGTGTAATTTTGGTCAAATCACTTAACCTACCAGGAGCTCAGTTTCTTCAGCAGTGAAATGAGGGTGATGAAGCAAGTATCTAAGATTTCAAAAAGTTTTAAAATTCTATCAATTTGTAGTACATAAACTTAATTTCTCTGTTTTAAGCTACCCACCAGTTGAAAGGTGACTAATTTCTTGGTAGACTTAGGCATATGATCCTGAATTCTATTTATTTTTTTATGTAGAACATGCTGTTTATTCCCAAAGTATAGAGGGTAAAAACTTGTAATTTTCTGTCATGACATGCCTCAGATATGATTTTAAAAATGTTTATTGGAAATAGCTTTATGTGAGATTTGAAACTTTTTCCTATCAAACATTGGTTTTTCTAAATAAAATCAACTATACAAAATGGTGATAGCTACAAAACAAGAACTCTGCATATACATACACAATAAGTACACATGGAACTTTTAAATCATCTCTTAAATGTGTACATTCTCTTCCTTAACTTTCTAGGAAAACAAGGCTTATGTGCATAATATTGGAATCCAAATTCCTTTGAAAACCATAATGTATGGACAAAGTGTACATTATGTGCTAAAAATCTAAAATAGATGACTTTTTTTTTATTGTCCTTATCATTTAACTGTCCTAAATGGATCCTCTGGAAATGTCATTTTTTTGGTCCATAATCAGATGTGAATCCCATTATATCTCTTAAATACTTTACTTTCTATGAATTTTGTTACAAGCTAAGGACTTCTTTAAACTACCAACACTTGCAAAAAATTAAATTTTGTATTTTACTTGTAAGGACTTGGCATTAGTCCCATAGGTGTCCTTGCGGGTATGCATAATACTTGGAGTATGTGTAATCTATTGATGTCTCTCTAAAGAATGGCTGGCCAGCCAGCAAGTATTTGACTCTGCTAAGTAATTGTACCACTACTTATCAGACAGTTTGTCATACTATGACACTAGAATTACAAATACCAGCAGGGCCACCCATGGGAGACAGGTTTCAATGGAGCTTCCGAACTGAGACAGGCTAGAAAAAAAGGCCTGGCTATCCACTTCTAAAAATGAGCCAACGAAAACCTTATGGATCATAACAGAACATTGTCCAACTCACTTTCATTGGACACTTATCAGGAATACCTAGGGGCTATATCACATTCGGTGAAGTAGAGAGCCAATGAGGATGAGGGAGACCCTCACTGAGCACAATAGCTGCAATGGTAGACTTCTACATACTGGCAATCATGAGGATAATGTCAGATTGGTTAGCATTACATTCTGTTTTACATAAGGTCAACATGAGTGGGAGCCAACATGAGGACAGCTATCATCTATCTATCATCTATCTATCTACTTACCTACCTACCTACCTACTTACCTACCTACCTACCTATCTATCTATCCATCTATCTAATTGCAACACCCAGTCCACTGAGTATTATTGGGTCTTTCAAGCCTGCAGGCTGAAGTAAACCAGTTTATTTTGTTCTTTAAGCATATAAACGCCAAATAGCTAGTGTGGTCATTCCCAGGGGATTTGTTCTTAAAATATCTTCTTTAGCATTTAATTATGTACAGTGATCTCCAATTAAAAACCAAGCCAAACAAAAATGCCCTCTCAAAATTATGTTAAAGTTCAGCTGTCACTCTTCTTCCCCTTCCCCATCTCCCTCCCACATGCCCTACTTAAATTGCTTCCATCATCGAACCAAAAACCAATCCCATTTCTGTTGCGTTGATTCTGACTCTCAGTGCCCCTATAGGACAAAGTAGAACTGCCCTATAGTATTTCTAAGGCTCTAATCTTTGTGGAAGCAGACTGCCACATCTTTCTCCCACAGAGCAACTGGTGGGTTCAAACCACCTACCTTTAGATAGCAGCTGAGTGCTTTAAACTGTGCTACCAGGGCTCCTTACTTTCCTCATCAAAAAACCCATTGCATTTAAGTCGATTCCGACTCACAGCGACCCTATAGGACAGAGTAGAGCTGTCCCTAGGGTTTCTAAGGAGCAGCTGGTGGATTTGAACCACTGACCTTTTGGTTAGCAGCTGAGCTCTTAACTACTACACTACCAGGCCTCCTACTTTCTTCATGGTCATCTGCTAATTGACAAATCCTGTGAGGGCTCTTCTATTCTTTTTTCCCTTGTAAGATAGACATTTAATTCTGTTGGTCCAAACGCATGTAGCGAAACTCTTTCCACCTTTGCTGTTACGACATTACACTCTGTTAGTGTTATCCCTGTATCTACTCTTTTTCTACTTTCAGAATTCCCTAAGCCTGCTTTTCCTTCAATTGTGATTTTGCTCAGAATTCTGAGTGACCTGTCAGAGCAGACTTAAGAGTGCTGACTGCAGGTCAGACAGAGACATGAGAGCTATTACAGCTTCAGTTGGTTAGCATTTTATCATCTTTAGTATTTATAATAGGATAAGAATGAAAATAATTCAGAATAGGATAAAGCAATAGATAGATAAGATGAAGCCAAGTATGGTCACAGCATGGAGTTATAGACATTAACACAATGTAAAGGGAATAGTCAGGGTCTCTTTGACAACCAGTGACATGGGTGATGGGATTCCCGCTCCCTTAAATTTTGGAATTCTTGGCATAATGACTATTAAATATTGGCCAATATGTGGCTTTAGTGAAATGAGATGATAAATGTCTCCCTAAAAACTATCATTCAATCCTAGAAATATAATTAAACTGGGAAATGTTTAAGATAATCAAAAGCAGCATATTATTATTATTATTTTTATGCTAAAAAATGTGTAATTTTTAGTATTTTATAAAGCAAAGTTATCATATTTGAGTTGTATGCTGGCCTAAATTTGCAATTAAAATAGATAAATAATTGATTTTGACTTGTGATTTTTAAGTTGATATCTGTGGCAAAAACTGGACTTGGCTCATTCACTACTCATTTTAAATCTGTTTACCATGCAAAGGCTAGAATGCTAAAAGCTACATTCTCCAGGCTTCCTTACAGCAATGGTTGTACATGTAAGTTAGATGTCCTTGAATGAGGCTTAGATTCATAACTGAGGTTAAGAGTCACCCCTTATGTGGGTACAGATCATAGCAGAAGCAACATGGTTCTGAAGCCAACAGCTATAGAGATGGCATCCTGATTCAGCATGTGGTGGCTTCCTGATTGGGAACTTCCTGATAGTGTCTTCCTTTAAGAGTAGACAGCAGGCAGTAGAAATCTGACCACAGCTTCCTGATTCTACATCAAGCATCTGTGGTAGAGACAGTAGCTCCCTGTGTTTTCATTCTCCTGTGTATTTAAGCATGTGTCCTCTGTGCTTGGAAAGCCTTCCTTTCCTTTCCTTCTCTGTCTGGCTTACTCCAACTTGGTTTTCCAGACTCAGCCAAAGATTGCAGGTTCTCATAGGAGGTTTTGCTAACATTCCCCACCCTGAACCCAGCTCTCCTGGTTAAATTATGTCCCCATCCCATGTGTTCTTTTTTATGCCTTGTGTATTCAAGCTCAGTGATGACCCCACCACTAATTATTTGTCTGGTTCTTCACTGTATATCAAGTGCTTTGTAGACAGGGACTACATTTTTGGTTTGTTTTAACTCCAAAACCCAGCACCAAGTACGATGCCTGGCACAGAGTAGGCTCTCAGTACTATGAACAAAGTAATGAGTAAATGGATGCCTGAGCGCCAGCAAGGGGTTTCAAATGGCAATTTGACCTTTCCATTCAAATCGCTATTTCTAAACGCATATAAAATATATGAAAATATTCCCGAAAGGAGAAAACTAATTTATCTGTAATTCAAATGAAGTAACAATCTAACCTACTCTTCTACATAGCTTTCACGAATATCAGGCCCATGAAGTATCATCAAATTCCCTAATTCTTTCCTTTCTGATAAGAGTCCATTAACTTAACTAAAAATAAGGCTTTCCGCCAAGCTTTGTTCTGGGGTGAGGTAAACACATTTATGCCAAATATTTTAAAAGGGCATAGCTAAATTAAAACAGTGAGACAGATTTGTTTCTTTAGCCATTTTATCCACAGTAATTGTCCTGTGTTCCTTGTTCGATTATGACAAAGACAAGACAGAATATGGATTCGGGTGGTTGGCAGAATTTCTTAAAATGTTATATTGATAATGTAGGCACTTTAGGTTTACAGCCCAGAGATGAACAAATTTTTTTTTTAATTGTACTTCTACTTGTGATTTTGGCAATAGTTATAGGCTTTTTACATCAACAGTATTGACACATGGAAAGCAGGAAATTGTAATACGAAAGAAAATTTGGTAGCTGTGTCTGCTAATGAAAATGCCTAATAAATTGAGTACAAGTAGCTGTTTTAATCTTAATTAATTGCATTTGTTTATATCTTCAAAACTCTAACAGCACAAGTAAAGATAACTGGTCGTCTTTCTCTTTCCCATGAAAGAGAAAGAATATTTTGTTCATACCAAATTATAGATAATAAATGATAGGCATAAACCAGTTGTATATGCTGTGCTGTCTATATAGTGAGGTTAGGGAAGATTTTAACCAAATATAGTTGCTATGGTACAATGAAAACCTTATTTTCAAAAACAATAATTTGTGTTCTATGTTTCTGTGCTGAGCTAATAATCTGAGAAGCTAGACTATATGAAGAAGAAAAAGACATCAGGATTGGAGGAAGATTCAATAACAACCTGCAATAAGGAGATGACACAACCTTGCTTGCTAAAAGTGAAGAGGAAGCACCTATTGATGAAAATCAAAGACCACAGCCTTCAGTATGGATTACACCTCAACATAAAGAAAACGCAAATCCTCACAACTGGACCAATACGCAACATCATGATAAACAGAGAAAAGGTTGAAGTTGTCAAGGATTTCATTTGACTTGGATCCACAATCAATACCCATGGAAGCAAAAATCAAGAAATCAAATGATGTATTGCATTGGACAAATCTGCAGCAAAATAACTCTTTAAAGTGTTAAAAAGCAAAGATGTCACCTTGAGGACTAAGGCACACCTGACCCAAGCCAGGGTGTTCTCAATCCCCTCATATGCATGTGAAAGCTGGACAATGAATAAGGAAGACCGAAGGAGAATTGATGCCTTTGAATTATGGTGTTGGCAAAGAGTATTTGAATATACCATGGACTGCTAGAACAAACAAATCTATCTTGGAAGAAGTACAGCCAGAATGCTCCTTAAAAGCAAGGACGGTGAGACTTCATCCTATGTACTTTGGACATGTTATCAGTAGTGACCGGTCCCTGGAGAAGGATGTCATGCTTGACAGAGTAGAGGTCAGTGAAAAAGAGGAAAATCCTCGATGAGATGGATTGACACAGTTACTGCAACAATGGGCTCAAGTAAAACAATGATTATGAGGATGGTGCAAGACTGGACAGTATTTCATTCTGTTGTATATAGGGTCACTATGAGTCAGAACCAACTCAACAGCACCTAACAGCAACATGTTTCTCAGCAGGATATCATTGGAGATATGCTTCCTATCAACAAAGTAACAGAACCGCAGCTTCCCTTCAGCATTCCCTGGTTATTACTGGGAATCCTCTCTCAGTGTTTCATGTGCCACAAATCCACATTGCTCTCAAGTTTGCTCTGAGCACCATTTATTTATTCAATAAATATATATTTTGTGCCTATTCTGTACCCAGCACTACTGCAGGCCCTGAGGAACCTGTGGCAAAAAACTCAGACACGGTAGTGGACTTCTTTGAGTTTATAGTTGGAGGCTGAGAAAGGGAGATGTATGAGTATTGTTAACGAAGAGCTAGTAGTGAGTGCTGTGAAGGAAATGAACAGGATGCTGTGAGGGAGCCTAACAGTAGACCTTGTTTCTCAGGAGCTCTTAGGCTACTGCATCCCAGCACACTGGTCTGTGTGTCTCTGTTCAGGCTGTTCTGCAAATTCCCTGTCATGTGGACATTGTCCCCTTCAGAGATACCAGCAGTTCTGCAGAGCTAGGCTCCCTTGCATCATATATTTTCAGGCTTTCCTGAAAAAGTGAGTGCCTGTCCACCTTGAACACTGTTTCCCAGCACCTCAGTGTCCTCCAAATTCCCTTCCTTTTTTGAGGACTTCACATTATTCCAAATCTACTAAACACTGGTGTTTAGTAGTCTACAAAACAGCCCTGGTGGTGCAGTGGTTAAGAGCTATGGTTGCTAACCAAGAGGTCAGCAGTTCGAATCCACCAGCCATTCAAATCCACCAGCCATTCCCTGAAAACCCTATGGGGCAGTTCTACTCTGTGCTATAGGTCACTATGAGTTGGAATCAACTTGACTGGTAATGGTTTTTTTTTTTTTTTTGTAACACCTTAGTAAGGAGCCCTGGTGGCACAATGGGTAAAGCACTCTGCTGCTAACCAAAAGGTCAGTAGTTTGAACCCAACAGCAGCTCCATGAGAGAAAAGACCTAATGATCAGTTACTGTAAAGATTACAGCCTAGTAAACCCTATGGGGCAGTTCTAGTTTGTCCTATAGTATCACTATGAGTTGAAATCGACTTTACAGTACACAATAACAACAAAACGCCTAGTTGGAAGTATTTGCATTTCAGTGACATTAATTGCCTGGGCTTCACTCAGAGCACAAGTGAATATTTACCCAACATTGATGAGACTGAAAGAGCCAGTAGCATAGGATCACAAAGGTAGAGAAAGTAGCTCTGCTCCTAACCAGTGGATATGCCACTTATTTTATATGGACAAAAATAAAGTTTTTGGAGTGTAATTTGGATTTGGGATACTTTACAAAACTTCATCAGTAATGCCGTATAACCATTTAAGTAGGACACACAGTGGTGGGACGGTGCCTGAGTTTCTCTCAGGAAACATGAGTTCCAGTCCAGGCTCTGCTGTCCACCATGCTTCCTGCATGACAGTGGCAAATTAGGTTTCTGACACTTGGGTTCATCCCTGATAAACCCAAGAAGGGAACAGCTGCCCTGCCTCATTCACAAGATGCTGCGAGGTTTAAATAGAAGCGTGCCATAGTATTATAAACTGATATAATTTTCCCTAGATTTAGAGAGAAATAATATTTATGAGGGCCAACTATGTGCCAGGAATTATCCAGCGTAGGCAATGTTGTCTTTATTATTAAAGATGAGCCAGCTACGAGAGAGAGAGACCAAAAAAAACCAAAACCAAAACCAAAACCAAAACCAAACCTGTTACCGTTGAATTGATTCCAACTCATAGGGACACTATAGGACTTTGTAGAACTGCCCCATGGAATTCCCAATGAGTGTCTTGTGGATTTGAACTACTGACATTTTGGTTAGCAGCCATAGCTCTTAGCCACTAGGCTACCAGGGATTCCATGAGAGAGAGATTGGGTAAGAGATTTACCCAAAGTCATGTTGGTAGTAGATATTACCAGGATAAGAAATAAGTCATTGGTTACCAGGTCCTGTTCAATTCTTTTAAATCAAATAGAAAAATATGCAATGTGAATTGTAAACCGTTTCTTTAGATAAATGGTATTCAAATACATGTAGTAAGAGTCCTTTAAGGCTATAGAAGATGTGGAGGAAAGCTTCAGAATGGTTTGGTTCCTGCTTTTACCTACCCAACGACTCTGCAGAATATAGACCTGGCAAACTGCTTCTGTAAAAATTATATCCAAGAAAAACCTATGGAGCAGTTCCACCCTGTAACACTTGGGGTCATCATGAGTCAGGGACCCTCTCAATGGCAGCTAACAATAACAATGACTTATTTACACAAATGGGCATATTTTCACTGGCTTTACATAGTTGCCTCAAAATTTCTTTTGAATCAAGTGTTCTTAGATTAACAGGAATGACTGACTGAATCAAACCCTTCATTTAGGCTCTTGTAAGTTGGCAAAATTGTTTGAGAGCTGGCCAATGTTTTGCTCTCATCAGGGAGGCTGCATAGAGTCTTATGGCAATTTTCTGAAATATTTGAATAATACCAAACAAAGGCTTAAGAATGTTGGTTTACTCAGTATTGTCTCCAAGGAAACTCTCTTTTCTTTCTTTAGCCTGAGAATTACTGTGTAGGAGGAATTCTGTAAAAGGACTTGTTAAATTGTGTTAAATATTCATTTGCTCATTTTAGCATCTGGATGAAGACTTTTTTACACTTTGGAAGCTACATTCCTAAAAGAAAACTTTAATTGACTTGGTGAACTATCTTTTATCTGCAAAAGAAAGATAAATAAACCAGGACCATATATTTTCTCATATTACAAAAACATGAAAAATTCTATAAAGGGAAGGCAAAGCAGTAATGGATGAATAGAACTGCTGAGATGATTGTAATACTTTCCAAACACTTTAGCATAGCAATATTGATTTTCTATACATATGTATGCAGAAATATACAGGTGTTTACAATCTTGGTATAATTTGTAATGAATTTTAAAAGTGTTACAAACAATAGCAGCAACCCATGAAGGATTAACATTTCATATCCAAGGTGGATAGAAGGTATGATGAAACAGCAAATTATACTTTCTAATAAATGTATTGTTCTACTGAAGAAGATTATTGTATTCACTGATAGCCAATTCTGTAGTGAGGAATTATTGTTTAAAAGCCTTTGCCCATGATATTCTTGCTAAGCTTAACAAATAAGTGCTAAGCTAATTTTTATGTATAAATTTATAAATCTTTGTTTTAATGACATTTCACACTAGGTTAACTGATAAATGCTTTTGATAGTAAATGTACCTTCTCTACTTTCTCTTTCATTTAAATTTGCCAGAACAGTGTGATTTTTCCAATCGTGAAAATGGAGTATCAAGGTTGACCGTAATCTTGGGTTTTATATCCGTTCATTACCTATTTAACAAGAAACGCTAAACATCACCATCTAGAATTCCATTTTTATCATGTCCTCAAAGAGTGTAGCTTTTTTTTTTTTATTTCCTTATGTTATTGTGGTAAATATGTATGTTACAGAGCATTTGCCATTTCAACAATCTTCACATGTACAATTCAGTGACGTTAAATATATTCACCATGTTGTTCAGCCATCACTTCTATGTTTTTTTTTTAATTGAACTTTAGATGAAGGTTTACAGAACAAACTAGTTTCTCATCAAAAAGTTAACACACACGTTGTTCCATGACATTGGTTAACAACCCCACGACATGTCAACAGTCTCCCTTCTCAACCCTGGGTTCCCTATTACCAGATTTCCTATCCCCTCCTACCTTCCAGGCCCTGCCCCAGGGCTGGTGTGCCCCTTAATCTTGTTTTGTTCCACGGGCCTGCTCAGTCTTTGGCTGAAGGGTGAACCTGAGGAGTGACTGCATTATGAGCTGAAAGGGTGTCTGAGGGCCATACTCTCAGGGTTTCTCCAGTCTCTGTCAGGCCAGCAAATCTGGTCTTTCTTTTTGAGTTAGAATTTTGTCCTACATTTTCCTCCAGCTCTGTCTGGGATTCTCTATTGTGATCCCTGTCAGAGAGTCGGTGGTGGTAGCTGGGCACCATCTAGTTGTACTGGACTCAGTCTGGTGGAGGCTATGGTAGGTGTGGTCCATTAGTCCTTTGGACTAATCTTTCCCTTGTGTCTTTGGTTTTCTTCATTCTTCATTGCTCGGGGTGAGACCAGTGGAGTATCCTAGATGGCCACTTGCAGGCTTTTAAGACCCCACATGCTACTTACCAAAGTAGAATGTAGAACATTTTCTTTATAAATTCTGTTATGCCAATTGAGCTGGATGTTCCCCACGACCATGGTCCCCGCAACCCTCAGCCTAGCAATTCGGTCTCTCAGGGAGTTTGGATGTATCTATGGAGCTACCATCAAACATGTAACATTTGACATAGTTTCTCAAATTGTGATTAACCCAAGGCCAAGTTTCTACCTTATTTTATACTTCTCTCAATCTTCAGATCCTTTTGAGGCCGTTAAAACTCAAGGAAGTTCCCTCTCTCCCTATACGTATTTAGATATGGAGGTAGAGTAAGCATAAGAGAAAATTTGCTTTTTTTTTTTAAAAGTATATATGCACTATGGAAGTTTTATGTTTTAAATTATTTACTCTTATTTTAATTGTTACAACCATCTCAGAGCCTCAGTGTACTGTCAATTATCATTATTATTTTCTGATAGATCAAAAGTTTTAGTCTCTCAAACAGTTTACTTTTGTATAGAACATCTACTGACAAATAGGCAAAGTCAGCAATAATTTAGTTATTGAATTTTAAAATACACAGGAAGAGTGCCCTCCAAATAAAACAGTCTCCCTCATAGACTTGAAAGGTAAAGATATTTTAGTTTTTGGCTTTGACAAGTTTTCAGTCAACAAAAAGGTCCAACTGAACTGTAGATATCCAGCCTGGGGAGCCAGGGCTATGTGCCTTCCCAGATACCTCAGAATGAGAAGAGAGAATTGGTAGAAAGGGAAGAAGGTAAAGTAGAAGCTAAACTGAAAAATGTAAATATACGTAGTCCATGTTTTTTGAGTGGAAACCCTGGTGGCGTAGTGGTTAAGTGCTACGGCTGCTAACCAAAGGGTCAGCAGTTCGAATCCTCCAGGTGCTCCTTGGAAACTCTATGGGGCAGTTCTACTCTGTCCTATAGGGTTGCTATGAGTTGGAATCGACTCAATGGCACAGGGTTTTTTTTTTTTTTTTATGTTCTATGCTGAATCATACCATCCTCTCTTTCACATCACTGCATTTAAACTTAATGTTTCAGAACCTCGCTTGTCTTCCATTATTCACATTTAGGTAATTTCTGTCTTGAGTTAATAACAGAACACTAGTAATTATGCTTTTCACAAGGTTTTGTGTGTGTGTGAGTCATGTAGTTTTAAACAAAAAAAATGGCTAATTTTTAAACAATAATTGCATGAACCTTGGAAAAGTTCTATAACTTTCTGTCCTTGTATGTCTCACGAATGCCTTTATATTCAGATAAATTCACAAGTTCCTTCTACCTGGAGAGGGAGTTCCTAGAACAAGGGCTATTCTGTAGCTTCAGTAAATGAATAGCCTCCTGAGGAGTAAGAACATATGAAAGACAGAATAGTCTTTTGCTATCTGGCATACATAGTCCAATTTTCTCTCAGTATTCTTTTATCCATTTTATTCATTAAATGCCAGTAAATCATCATCCACATAAAAACGGATGAGTAACTACAAAAAGGTTTTTGCTTAGAAATACAAAAAAACTCAAAACCAAACACGTTGCCGTCCAGTCAATTCTGACTCATAGCAGCCCTGTAGGGCAGAGTAGAACTGCCTCAGAGGGTTTCCAAGGAGCAGCTGGTGATTTGAACTACTGACCTTTATGACTGGCAGCTGAACGCAACACTGTGCCACCAGGTTTTACTCATTAAATGTCAGTAAATGATCACCCATATAAAAAGGGACGAGTAACTACAAAAAAAGGTTTTTGCTTAGAAATATAATTCTATATAAGAATGGTTTCCTTTAAGACTCAGGTCTTGTGTGAGGATTATTTATTTGTTGGCTAATCCATTTTTTCCTTTCTTTCTTTCTTTTTTTTTTTTTTTTGCTGCAGGAAATGGTTTGAGGTCATTACTCTGTGGGGTTTTTTTTTTTTTTTCCCCAATAACTTTGAAGTGTAAAATTGTGGTCTGTGATCCACTGACTTCCTTTCTTTTCTAGGCTCCCCACTCAGGAAGAGAGCTACTTCCCTGCCTCCTGGGTAGAATCTTTACATAGTGAGAGTCTCCCTTGCTAGCCTTCCTCCATTCAGATGGCAGTATGAGTTTGGTCTATTTAAATAAGCTTTCAATGACAGAGGAGTTCCAGGATGATGCAAATGGTTAATGTGCTTGGCTCCAAACAGAAAGCTGGATGTTGGAGTCTAGCCAGGGATGCCTGTGAAGAAAGGCCTGAAGATCTGCTTCTGAAAAATCAGCCACTGAAAATCATACAGAGCACAGTTTTATTCTGACACACATGTGGTCACCAAGATTTGGAATCAAGTAGGGGGCAACTTTTTTTTTTTTTTTTTTCTTACTGATAGGAGGGTGCCTGGTTAGCACTGACAGGCTGCAGCTGATTGTGGTAAACGACAGTAAAAGCAACAGTTGAGATAATGACTCTGTCTGTTTGGGACCATCATTTCTGTTCGTACTAAATCAGCCATGAAGTCACATGGATCCACAAACAGCCCATTAGAAAATCCATGTTATTTTTGGACTAAGACTGCAACTCTATGGTCTGTACATAAAACATTCTAAACAAACCAATAGTTAAAGCTAAATGTTTGAGGACATTTTAAAATTTCTTGAAAGAAAAACTTTTGAAAGTATGCTTTAAGCTCTAAAAATGTATCTAATTTCATATTACCAATTGGTTTAGAAATTACAAGTCTTTCCTATCCATTAAAACAAATTCCCTAATACCTCTACTAGATGCATTTTCACTAACTTCTTTCCTCAAAGAAATGATACTTAAAAAAAAAGGCATTCTATAATCTCTAATTTTCTAACTAACCCCTGTTCCTCTAAATTAAAAACATAGTGCCTATATATTCGTGATTTGAGATCATAACTACCAGTTCAGCTCGTGTATTTTAAGCTTGAAATATTAAGTATTTACTTTTTTTTATTAACTTTTATTGAGCTTCAAGTGAACGTTTACAAATCCAATCAGTCTGTCACATATAAGTTTACATACATCTTACTCCGTACTCCCACTTGCTCTCCCCCTAATGAGTCAGCCTTTTCAGTCTCTCCTTTCGTGACAATTTTGCCAGCTTCCCTCTCTCTCTATCCTCCCATCCACCCTCCAGACAAGAGATGCCAACACACTCTCAAGTGTCCACCTGATATAATTAGCTCACTCTTCATCAGCATCTCTCTCCCACCCATTGTCCAGTCCCTTTCATGTCTGATGAGTTGTCTTCGGGGATGGTTCCTGTCCTGTGCCAACAGAAGGTCTGGGGACCATGGCCGCTGGGATTCCTCTAGTCTCAGTCAGACCATTAAGTATGGTCTTTTTATGAGAATTTGGGATCTGTATCCCATTGCTCTCTTGCTCCCTCAGGGGTCCTCTGTTGTGCTCCCTGTCAGGGCAGTCATCGATTATGGCCGGGCACCAACTAGTTCTTCTGGTCTCAGGATGATGTAGGTCTCTGGTTCATGTGGCCCTTTCTGTCTCTTGGGCTCTTAGTTGTCGTGTGAAAGTATTTACTTTTAAGGGAGATAATAAGTGAATCTCTCAAAAAATGTAAAGGCCAAGATGAAATGTTGTAGTTTTAATTACTATACTAATATTTTTAACTCTCTTAGGCTGGGCTGTCTAGAGAAGTAAAAAGTGAAATGTATATACATTTAGTTGTTGTTAGGGGCTGTGGAGTCATATTCAACTCACAGTGACCCTGTATACAACAAAACGAATGACTACCTAGTTGTGTGCCATCCTCACAATCGTTGCTATATTTGAGCCCATCCTTGCAGCCACTGTGTCGGTTCATCTCATTGTGCGTCTTCCTCTCTTTCGCTGACCCTCTACTTTACCAAACATGATGTTCCTCTCCAGTGACTGATTTCTCCTGATAACATGTCCAAAGTATGTGAGATGAAGTCTTGCTATTCTTGCTTTTAAGGAGCATTCTGGCTGTACTTCTTCCAAGATAGATTTGTTAGTTCTTTTGGCAGTCCATGGTATATTCATCATTCTTCATCAACACTGTAATTCAAAGGCATCAATTCTTCTTTGGTCTTCTTTATTCATCATCCAGCTTTCATATGCATATGAGGCAATTGAAAACACCTTGGCCTGGGGCAGGCACACCTTACTCCTCAAAGCGACGTCTTTGCTTTTCAACACTTTAAAGTGAACTTTTGCAGCAAATTTGCCCAATGCAATGCATCATTTGATTTCTTGACTGCTGTTTCCATAGGTGATGATTGTGGACCCAAGTAAAATGACATATATATAAAGTAAAATTATATATATAAAGTAAAATTTTATATATATATATATATGTATATATATATATATAAACCCATTTTCATCAAGTTGATTCCAACTCATAGCGACCCTGTAGGACAGAGTAGAACAGCCCCATAGGGTCTCCAAGGAGCACCTGGAGGATTCGAACTGCTCACCTCTTGGTTAGCAGCCAAACACTTAACTGCTGTACCGCCAGGGTTCCATATATACAAAATGTATATATAAATATGTATTTATACATATATTTATATATGTGTATTTTTTAATATATAAACAAGGTCAAAATCAAGGCATACATATCTTTCTGTGAATTGGTTTTAAAATACTTAAAATGACCAGAAATAAAACAAATGTCCAGAATTTATAATATCTAAAAGGAATGGGATTTAAGGTAATGGATTTTAATGAGACATGAGATGAAACAGTCTGTCACTTGTACAGTTCCCTATATGTAATCTCCCAACCCACATGGGCATTGGTATGAAAAAAAATTTTTTTTTTTTTTTTTGTAGGAGGTAGCCCTAATTTGTGAAGACTAGATGAGAAAATGCATTTGAAGCTCTTAAGTGTGGTGAATGTCAGTTGCATAGTAAGTATCTTAATAAATGTTTGCTATGGGCTGGTGATGATAATGATGATGGTGAAGGAGTCACACACGAGGGGAGGTTCTGCCAGCCAAGAGAACAAGTTGCTGATGAATTGCAATGCTGTCCTTGTGCTTCACCTATGGCAGAATTCCCATGTGGACCAAACCATTGATATAATATGTGTCTGCTCTATATTATTATTGGTTACCTTCATATGAGTGAGTTATCAGAGGATACCCTGGAAGTGCAAGATAAAATGTATTTATGAGATGTGAAGTCAGGTTTTCTTTTGGGTAATAATCTTTCTGTAAGTTTGCCAACTTTAACCTTTCCACTTTTCAAGCATTATACCCCATTACAACATTTATTACCTCTTATTTTATTTTATGGTATTTTTTAAAACACCTAATAAAAACCCTTTTCCAAGTTTTAAGTAACTTTTCTTTATTCTTTCTAGAATAGACCCGAGAACTACTGGACAACATCCTTGATCAAATAGCATTTCCAATACTTGTAGTCCCTCATGAGGTGACCCTTTGACAATCTATTCAGGATAAATAACTTGTTTCCTTCTAAAGTTTCTATATAGATTTTATTATATATATATACACACACATACTTTGATCAATGTTTGTAGCTCTTCCCTTGATCTCTAAACAGTTTTCTTAAAATGGTCTTCCCATTATAAGATGCCTTTTATCTATAGCACCCAGCACAATACCATGCACATAGTGGATGCTTCGTAAATAATAGCTGAAGAAAGGTAGGCAGAAAAGAATAAAGGAAGGAAGGAAGAAAGTTGACAGCAGGATATAATGTTTGCCTGTGTTGTGTGGTTTGAAGAGTTTTGGGAAGAACCTCTGCTAAAATTCACCTCTTCTATGATGTCTGAAATTCCATTACTTAAAACTCATTTCTGAATATTATACATCTCCCCCTTCGAATATGTTTAGTTCTTAACACCTAGAGAGAATTAGGTCATGAAGGCTCCCTCCTTAAAGAAAAAAAAAAAAGTGATACTGTCAGAATACTTCTCTCTATAACAACTACTACCGCAATATCATTTATAAATATAGAAATGATGTTAACATAAAGGCAAAGTTATAATGGTTCCTATGTGACTTATCCTAGACAATGAGAGTCAGAGTAGCAGCAGTAGAATTAGAAACTCCTACAGGAAAAGAAAAGTCCAGAAGATTGGCTGTTCCACAGGTAGGAGTCCTTTTGGATACATGCAGATATATGTATAGATTTCCTTTGTTTAGTTTTTGAGCTCTCATCACAGTTTATTCTGGCTTCTCTCTATTTTTTAATTAGTACACTTTATTTTTTAGAACAGTTTTAGGTGTACAGTTGATAAAAGTGATTGGACCTAGACAAATTGTGCAGAAAGTACAGCGAGTTCCCATATACTTCCCATAGAACAGTTCCTCCTGTTGTTAACATCTCCCATTATTGTGGCACATTTGTTACAATTGATAAAACAATGCTGATTCAGTAGGATTAGCTCAAGTGCATACTTCACATTAGGGTTCACTCATTGTGTTGTATAGCTCTATGGTTTTAACAAATGAATAAAGTCTGTAGGGAGCTGTGGTGGCACAGTTGTTAAGCTCTCGGCTGCTAACTGAAATACCTGCAGTTTGAACCCACCAGCCACTTTGAGGGAGAAAGATGTGGCAGTCTGCTTCCATAAAGTTTTACAGCCTGGGAAATCCCATGGGGAAGTTCTACTCTGACCTATAGTGTCTCTATGAGTCAGAATCGACCTGATGGCAATGGAATGGGGTGGGATAATGTCATGTATCTGCTGTTTTAGCATCATGCAAAATAGCTTCACTGTTGGCTATCTCTTAAGGCTCTTAAAAATGAGTTCCTGTACCTGAGATTTCCTCTCCAGAAAGCTTAACTTGGGCTTTACCCAACTCTCCACTTGTGGAAAGTTGTTAGTCTTTCTGAGCCCGGAATACCACTTTCATCTGCATTGTTTCATCACCTATAAGCAAGTGTTTCTATTTTACTGTTATTTTGTGGATTTTTAGTGTCCTTGAAGTAGCCTCCAGCCATGGAGATACCAACTATGTATGGTTTTGGTTGGTGCCCCTGGTTACAAAATAGTGTAGAATTTGAATGGCTTCCCAACCCTATTTTTCCCCTCAAACATTTTACTTTAGTGTGATTTTGAAGACCATAAGAATTTTTTTTTTGGGGGGGGAATACATATATTGGGTTATAGTAGAAATTGTATTAAAGGTTAGAGGTTGAAGTCTGAGGTACTGGTTGGAGAAGAGGAAAGGCAAAGATGTGCTGA
The DNA here is from genome assembly GCF_030014295.1 of Loxodonta africana. Taxonomy (NCBI): domain Eukaryota; kingdom Metazoa; phylum Chordata; class Mammalia; order Proboscidea; family Elephantidae; genus Loxodonta; species Loxodonta africana. The sequence continues at coordinate 39,255,312 of NC_087349.1, forward strand.
AGTTAGAGACACATAAGAAGTAGTGTTTCTCAAAATTTATGTGCATTGGAATCACCCTGGGATCTTGTTAAAATCTGGATTCTGATTCCATAGGTCTAGGTAGGATCCAAGATTTTGCCTTTCTAACAAGCTCCCAGGTAATGCTGACGCTGCTGGTCCAGGGGTCTCACTTGGAGTAGCAAGTGCCCATAGGACAGGTAGCAATTGAAAGAGGTGCCATGTAAGAGCAGCATAGAGCATGCTGCAAGTGTTGTTTTCAGACTGGCATGTGATTTTTTCATTCACAAACCAACCAAGATTATTTTTAACAGTTTCAGTTTGAAACTAAGAGAAAGGAAAGCAAGCTTTAGCCAGTGTTTACCTTCCTGTTATTTTTCTCACACATGCACTCAGGCAGCTACATGTATGAACTGGTTACTAGGATATTAATAGTCAGAAAGAGGTTCTGTGTTTTATCTTGAGTTAGAAACAGTTTAGGTTACAATCTCCAAATGCATCCAGACCTAGTGAAAGAGGCAGCGAAGATAATCAGGTCCAATCACTTTTATTGACCGACTAAAGTGAGTTCCTTGCCTTACTTTTAGTACTTGACATTTTACTTGTGCCTATCTGGTTTCACCATAGTATAAAGTGATTTCAACGCCCTTTGACTCCACAAAAGGTCCGCAGGATATATTGAAAGTTTAGGCTAATATTTTAAAAATAAACTGGAGGTTTATAGAGGCTTAAAAATAAATTTATTCTGTAACTCAACATTTTTAAAACCAATTAGCACATAGGTAAATATTGCATGGATATATGAATGTACCAAATAAGATTCACTCTTGACAAAAGGCAAAATAATGACAATGAAAAAATAATAAAAATAATATACTTTATGTTTATTTCTTATGTTACTTTATATACGTTATCTTATCCAGCCCTCATGATAACTTAGTGAGAGCGATATTATTAGCTTCATTCTATAGAGGAAGTTTCCAATGTCTGGGGAAGCAAACTAACTCAATGTCACACAGCTAGGGAGTGACAAGCCAAAATTTGAACCTAGATTCGTTTGAGTCCAAAATCCATGTTCTTAATCACTAAGCTCTCAACCCATTTGGAGCCACTAAAATTCAGGTGGGAATTAAATCTGATTTATACGTTATGACAAACAAAAAGAGCATGAAATTCTCTTTGGCATGTGGCCCTTCCTCTTTGGCAGTTACCTAAAGTCATTTTTGGAAGTAAGTGGTGTGTAAATTTTAAATAAATAAAATATTAAAGTGTCCTCTGCTCACCTCAAAGACTTTTTAAGTAAATTCTGTTTCTCAAGGGAATGAGCGAATGCCATTAGCCCATGATACCCAGGCTCGGGGACTGATGTGCCTCATGTCCTTGAGGGTCTCTGTCTTGTGACTGTGGAAAAGGGCCTGAAGAAATAATATTCCCAGGGTATCTCAGGACATACCTTGTTTCTGCAGTCTATCCTTTACAATGTGTTTCATGATTTGAACCACGTCATACACTATTGGTAAATTAATTTTTTTTTTTATAAGTATAAATGGGGCCTTGGTAGCGCAGTGGTTAAGAGCTATGGCTGTTATCCAAAAGGCTGGCAGTTTGAATCCACCAGCCACTCTTTGGAAACACTGTGGGGCAGTTCTACTCTGTCCTATAGGGTCTCTGTGAGTTGGAATCAACTCGATGGCAACAAGTTTGGTTTGGAGTTTTTGGTAAGTGTAATCGCATCAGAGGAAGACTCATTAACAAACTGCAATATGCAGATGACACAATCTTACTTGCTAAAAGGGAAGAGGACTTGAAGCACTTACTGATGAAGATAAAAGATCACAGCCTTCAGTATGGATTTCACTTCAACAAAAGGACAACAACAACAACAACAAAAAATCCTTAGAACTGGACCAATAAGCAATGTCATGATAAATGGAGAAAAGATTGAGGTTGTTAAGAATTTTGTTTTACTTGGATCCACAATCAACACCCATGGAAGCAGCAGTCAAGAAATCAAAGGATGCATATTGCATTGGGCAAATCTGCTACAAAAGACCTCTTTAAAGTGTTAAAAAGGATTTTCTGATGGTGATGCTGATAGATATTTTACTTTACTAGGAGGCTCTATTAGGTTTTTTATTGTTTTTGTTATTGCTTGAGTCACAAAGTTTCAGTACAGCCTATTATAGACTGAATTGTGTTCCCTCAAATATGTGTTGTAAATCCTAACCCCTATACCTGTGGTTATAATCCCATTTGAGAATGGGATTCCTTTTTTTTAACAATTTTTATTGTACTTTAAGTGAGAGTTTACAAATCAAGTCAGTCTCCCACACAAAAACTTATATACATCTTGCTACATACTCCCAATTACTCTCCCCCTAATGAGACAGCCCACTCTCTCCCTCCACTCTCTCTTTTCGTGTCCATTTCGCCAGCTTCTAACCCCCTCCACCCTCTCATCTCCCCTCCAGGCAGGAGATGCCGACATAGTCTCAAGCGTCCACCTGATCCAAGAAGCTCACTGCTCGCCAGCATCCCTATCCAACCCATTGTCCAGTCCAATTCATGTCTGAAGAGTTGGCTTCGGGAATGGTTCCTGTCCTGGGCCAACAGAAGGTCTTGGGGCCACGACCACCGGTGTCCTTCTAGTCTCAGTCAGACCATTAAGTCTGGTTTTTTCATGAGAATTTGCGGTCTGCATCCCACTGGTCTCCTGCTCCCTCAGGGGTTCTCTGTTGTATTCCCTGTTAGGCCAGTCATTGGTTGTAGCCGGGCACTATCTATTTCTTCTGGTCTCAGGATGATGTAGTTGCTGGTTCATGTGGTCCTTTCTGTCTCTTGGGCTCATAATTACCTTGTGCCCTTGGTGTTCTTCATTCTCCTTTGATCCAGGTGGTTCGAGACCAGTTGATGCATCTTAGATGGCTGCTTGCTAGCGTTTAGGACCCCAGACTCCACTCTTCAAAGAGGGATGCAGAATGTTTTCTTAATAGATTTTAATATGCCAATTGACTTAGATGTCCCCTTAAACCATGGTCCCCAAACCTCTGCCCCTGCTACACTGGCCTTTGAAGTATTCAGTTTATTCAGGAAACTTCCTTGTTTTTGGCTTAGTCCAGTTGTGCTGGCCTCCCCTGTATTGTGTGTTGTCTTTCCCTTTACCTAAAGTAGTTCTTATCTACTATCTAATTAGCGAATAGCTCTCTCCCACCCACCCTCTCCTTCCCTTCTCTTGTAACCATAAAAGGATGTTTCCTTCTCAGTTTAAACTATTTCTCAAGTTCTTATACTAGTCGTCTTATACGATATTTGTGCTTTTGCAACTGACTAATTTCACTCAGCATAATGCCTTCCAGGTTCCTCTATGTTATGAAATGTCTTACAGATTCCTCACTGTTCTTTATCGATGCGTAGTATTCCATTGTGTGAATATACCATAATTTATTTATCCATTCATCCATTGGTGGGCACCTTGGTTGCTTCCATGTTTTTGCTGTTGTAAACAGTGCTGCAGTAAACATGGGTGTGCATATATCTGTTCGTGTAAAGGCCCTTATTTCTCTAAGATATATTCCAAGGAGTGGGATTGCTGGGTTGTATGGTAGTTCTATTTCTAGCTTTTTAAGGAAGCACCAAATCGATTTCCAAAGTGGTTGTACCATTTGACATTCCCACCAGCAGTGTAGAAGTGTTCCAATCTCTTCACAGCCTCTCCAACATTTATTATTTTGTGTTTTTTTGGATTAATGCCAGCCTTGTTGGAGTGAGATGAAATCTCATTGTAGTTTTGGTCTGCATTTCTCTAATGGCTAATGATCATGAACATTTCCTCATGTATCTGTTAACTACCTGAATGTCGTCTTAGTGAAGTGTCTCTTCATATCTTTTGCCCATTTTTTAATTGGGTTATTTGTCTTTTTGTAGTTGAGTTTTTGCAGTATCATGTAGATTTTAGAGATCAGGTGCTGATTGAAAATGTCATAGCTGAAAACTCTTTCCCAGTCTGTAGGTAGTCTTTTTACTCTTTTGGTGAAGTCTTTGAATGAGCATAGGTGTTTGATTTTTAGGAGCTCCCAGTTATCTAGTTTTTCTTCTGCATTCTTAATGTTTTGTGTACTGTTTATGCCATGTATTAGGGATCCTAACATTGTCCCTATTTTTTGTTCCATGATCTTTATCATTTTAGATTTTATATTTAGGTCTTTGATCCATTTTGAGCTCATTTTTGTGCAGATGGATATCCAGTTATGCCAGCACCTTTTGTTAAAAAGACTGTCTTTTCCCCATTTAATTGTTTTGGGGCCTTTGTCAAACATCAGCTGCTCATATGTGGATGGATTTATGTCTGGATTCTCAATTCTGTTTCATTGGTCCATGTATCTGTTGTTGTACCAGTACCAGGCTGTTTTGACTACAGTGGCAGTATAATAGGTTCTAAAGCAGGTGAAATAAGGCCTCCCACTTTGTTCTTCTTTTTCAGTAATGCCTTATTTATCCGGGGCCTCTTTCCCTTCCATATGAAATTGGTGATTTTTTTCTCCATCTCATTAAAGAATGTCCTTGGGATTTGGATCAGACTTGCATTAAATGTATAGATCGCTTTTGGTAGAACAGACATTTTTAGAGTGTGAAATCTTCCTATCAATGAGCAAGGTATGTTTTTCCACTTACGTAAGTCTGTTTTGGTTTCTTGCAGAAGAATACTGTAGTTTTCTTTGTATAAGTCTTTTACATCTCTGGTAAGATTTATTCCTAAGTATTTTATCTTCTTGGGGGCTACTGTAAAAGGCATTGATTTGGTGATTTCCTCTTCGATGTTCTTTTTGTTGGTGTAGAGGGATCCAACTGATTTTTGTGTGTTTATCTTGTATCCCAATACTCTGCTGAACTCTTCTATTAGTTTCAGTAGTTTTCTTGAGGATTCCTTAGGGTTTTCTGTGTATAAGATCATGTCATCTGCAGATAGAGATACTTTACTTCTTCCTTGTCAATCTGGATACCCTTTATTTCTTTATCTAGCCTAATTGCTGTGGCCGAGACCTCCAACACAATGTTGAATAAGAGCAGTGAGAAAGGGTATCCTTGTCTGCTTCCCGATCTCAGTGGGAATGCTTTCAGGCTCTCTCCATTTAGGGTGATGTTGGCTGTTGCCTTTGTATACCCTTTATTACGTTGAGGAATTTTCCTTCTGTTCCGATTTTGCTGAGAGTTTTTATCATGAATGAGTGTTGAACTTTGTCAAATGCCTTTTCTGCATCAATTGATAAAATCATGTGATTCTTGTCGTTTGTTATATTTATGTGGTGGATTACATACCTGGTATGAATCCCACTTGGTCATGGTGAATTATCTTTTTGATATGTTGTTGAATTCTATTGGTTACAATTTTGTTGAGGATTTTTGCATCTATGTTCATGAGGGATATAGGTCTATAATTTTCTTTTCTTGTGGTGTCTTTACCTGGTTTTGGTATCAGGGATATGGTGGTTTCATAGAATGAGTTTGGCAGTATTCCATCCTTTTCTATGCTCTGAATACCTTTAGTAGTAGTGGTGTTACCTCTTCTCTTAAAGTTTGGTAGAACTCTGCAGTGAAGCTGTCCGGGCCAGGGTTTTTTTGTTGTTGTTGTTGGGAGTTTTTTGATTACCTTTTCAATCTCTTCTTTTGTTATGGGTCTATTTAGTTGTTTTACCTCTGTTTGTGTTAGTTTAGGTAGGTAGTGTGTTTCTAGGAATTCATCCATTTCTTCTAGGCTTTCACATTTGTTAGAGTATAATTTTTCATAGTAATCTCATATAATTCTTTTAATTTCAGTTGGGTCTGTTGTAATATTGCCCACCTCATTTATTTGGGTTATTTGCTTCCTTTCCTGTTTTTCCTTTGTCAGTTTGGCCAGTGGTTTATCAATTTTGTTGATTTCTTCAACGAACCAGCTTTTGATCTTGTTAATTCTTTCAATTGTTTTTCTGTTTTCTATTTCATTTAGTTCAGCTCTAATTTTTAATATTTGTTTTCATCTGGTGCCTGTGAGTGTCTTTTGTTGCTCTCTTTCTATTTGTCCAAGTTGTAGGGATAATTCTTTGATTTTCGCCCTTTCTTCTTTTTGGATGTGTGCATTTATTGATGTAAATTGACCCCTGAGCACTGTTTTTGCTGCGTCCCAAAGGTTCTGATAGGAAGTGTTTTCATTCTTATTGGATTCTATGACTTTCTTTTTTCCAACCTTAATGTCTTCTATAATCTACTGTTTTTTGAGCAGGGTATTGTTCAGTTTCCAAGTGTTCGATTTCTTTTCCCTGCTTTTTCTGTTATTGATTTCCACATTTATGGTCTTATGGTCAGAGAGGATGCCTTGTAATATTTCATTGTTTTGGATTCTGCTAAGGCTTGCTTTATGACCTAATATGTGGTCTATTCTAGAGAATGTTCCCTGTGCACTAGAAAAGAAAGTATACTTGGTTGCTGTTGGGTGGAGTGTTCTGTTATGTTTATGAAGTCAAGTTGGTTGATTGTGGCATTTAGCTCTTGCATGTCTTTAGTGAGCTTCTTTCTGGATGTCTTGTCCTTCACCGAAAGTGGTATGTTTAAGTCTTCTGCTATTTTTGTGGAGCTGTCTATCTTACTTTTCAATGCTGATAGAGTTTGTTTTATGTATCTTGCAGCCCTGTGATTGGGTGCATAAATATTTAATATGGTTATATTTTCTTGGTATATTGTCCCTTTAATCATTATGTAGTGTCCTTCCTTATCCTTTGTAATGGATTTAACTTTAAAGTCTATTTTGTCAGAAATGAATATTGCCACTCCTGCTCTTTTTTGATTGTTGTTTGCTTGATATATTTTTTTCCATCCTTTGAGTCTTAGTTTGTGTCTCTAAGTCTCAGGTGTGTCTTTTGTAGGCAGCATATAGACGAATCTTGTTTTTTAATCCATTTTGCCACTCTCTGTCTCTTTATTGGTGCATTTAGTCTATTTACATTCAGGGTAATTATGGAGAGGTATGAATTTGGTGCTATCGTTTTGATGTCTTTTTCTGTGTGTTGTTGACAGTTTCTTTTTCACCACTTAATTTTATGTGCTGAGTAGATTATATATTGTCCTTTCCTCATATTTGTTGTTGTTGATTTTGTTTCTGCTGAGGTTCCATTTTTTTCCTGTATTTTATTTTGATGAGTAGGATAGTTTGTCTCCTTTGTGGTTACTTTATTATTTACTCCAATTTTTCTAAATTTAAACCTAACTTTATTTCTTTGTATCACCCTATCTTCCTCTCCATATGGAAGGTGTATGATTATGTTTCTTAGTCCCTCTTTATTATTTTAATGTTGTCTTCTTTTAAACAATAACATCACTGGTACCTTGTTTTGAGCTTTTTTTAATATATATATATAATCTTGCTTTGTTTTTTTTGGATTTCCCTGTCTGGGTTGACTTCTGGTTGCTCTGCCCAGTGTTCTAGTCTTGGGTTGATACCTGATATTATTGATTTTCTAACCAAAAAACTCCCTTTAGTATTTCTTGTAGTTTTGGTTTGGTTTTTATGAATTCCCTAAACTTGTGTTTATCTGGAAATGTCTTAATTTCACCTTCATATTTAAGAGACAGTTTTGCTGCATATATGATTCTTGGCAGGCAATTTTTCTCCTACAATTTTTTAAATACATCATCCCCAAGCCTTCTTGCCTGCAGGGTTTTTGCCAAGTAGTCTGAGCTTATTCTTATTGGCTCTCCTTTGTAGGTGACTTTTCGTGTATCCCTCGCTGCTCTTGTAATTCTCTCTTTATCTTTGGTTTTGGCAAGTTTGATTGTAATATGTCTTGTTGACTTTCTTTTAACATCTACCTTATGTGGAGTTCGATGAGCATCTTGGATAGATATCTTCTCATCTTTCATGTATCAGGGAAGTTTTCTGTCAAGAAATCTTCAACAATTCTCTCTGTATTTTCTGTTATCCCTCCCTGTTCTGGTACTCCAATCACTCGTAGGTTATTTCTCTTGATAGAGTGCCACATGATTCTTAAGGTTTCTTCATTTTTTTTAATTCTTTTATCTGATTTTTCTTCAAATATATTAGTGCCAAGTGATTTATCTCTGAATTCAGAAATTCTAGCTTCTACTTGCTCAGTTCTGCTCCTCTGATTTTCTATTGAGTTGTCTACTTCTGTAATTTTATTGTTAATCTTCTGAATTTCTGAAGGCTGTCTATCTATGGATTTTTCCAGCTTATTAAACTTTTCATTATGTTCCTGAATAATCTTTCTAATTTCTTCAATTGCTTTATCTGTGTGTTCCTTGACTTGTTCTGCGTATTGCCTCATTTCTTTCCTGATGTCTTGAAGGGTTCTGTATATTAAACTTTTGTATGCTGGTTCTGGTAATTCCAGGAATACACTTTCATCTAGAAGATCCCTGGAGTCTTTGTTTTGAGAGCCTGTTGAGCCGATCATGGTCTGTTTCTTTATTGGAGTCGATATTGACTGTTGTCTCTGAGCATCTATAAGTTATTGTATTAGTTTATGCCTGCTTACTGTGTCATAGATTCTTGATTTGTTTTGTTTTGTTACACCCCAGTGGATTGCTTGAGTGAGCTAGCTTGATTATTTTTGCCTTTGGAGCTCTGACGTCCTGTCCCCAGATGGCTAGAGCTGTTATCCGGTATGTCAGTCTAGGAGTCCATTCAGTTTTCTTGTATGAATTAAGGTCAGGTTTCCAGGTAGCTGATCATCAAGTGTGTGATACAGGCCCTGTCCTACAGTCTTAGTGGGGCAGGGGTGATTGGCATGTATACTGGTATCTGGTTGCAGCAGGGGGTCATGCTCTGAACAAGGCAGGGGGCTGAGAACCAAGCCCCGAGTGTCTCTGAAAAAAGCACATCCCTGTTCCCTAGAGCATACAGGTGGGTGGGTTCTGCAGAGGGACCATGGGCACCCAAAGTTTTTGGTTGTAAAGACTGGGAGGTACCAGTTATCTTTGGACCTCTGTTGTGGGTCGCTGGGTAACCTCAGTGGAGCTACCAGTCCTTAGGTCCCTGCTGTGGGTAGGTGAGGACCTTGTTTAATAGGCAAAGCAATGTCAAACATCAAACACCCACTTCTTCACCGCACAGCTGAAATGGTTGGAGTTTGCCAACAAGGGCCTATTTCAGGACAGGTCCATGCAGACAGGAAAGGTGCTCAAAGTCCACATACTGTTTATGCCTGGACATCAGCTGCTTCTGTCCTGAGCTCCCCCGGTTAGTGGAGCTGGCAAGTTATCTTTTTCCCCAAATGCAAGTTTTTTTCTTCTCCAAGGCCAGGAAGATGGCTCTAGGTGCTCAACAGGGCCTATCTCAGGCTCAGGGAATTCAGCTGTTGAAGCCAGCTTGGCGGGGGATGGGGGGGTAAAATATATGCAAGTACTTAACTTTTGGTGAGAGCGCCGTTCTTCTCTGGTTCTGGAGGTTTGAGTAGGCTGTGAGGCTGGCTGCTTCTCCCTGAGGAAACTATGGCCAAATGCTAGTACCAGCCCGCTGCTGCCACCCTGGGAATGGTGCCTGAGGGCTCCCCACGATTCAGGCCCGGTAACTCCTCTCCGCTTCTGAACAGTCTCTTCCTCCCCCTGCCCCTCAGTTTGTTTTCTAAGCTTGGCTTTGAAGCTCAGGGTTCCCAGCTTGTCACAAATATACTCATTCCTCTTGTTTTTTCGGGTCTTTATTGTAAAGAGGGCTTGCCAGATGCATCTGTCTATTCTGCCGTCTTGGCTCTGCCTCTGAGAATGGGATTCTTTGTTATATTAATGGAGTATTAATATAGGGTTTGTCTTAAATTAATCTTTTTTGAGAAATAAAATTGTAGATTGAGCAAGCAAGTAAGCACAGATAGGGGAAGAAAGGTGCTACACCATGTAAGTTCTCCAAGGCACCAAGAAACAAGCTGAGAAGAGTCAGGGATCTTTCCCCAGAGCCAACAGAGAGAGAAAGCTTTCACCTAGAGCTGGCACCCTGAATTCAGGTGTTTAGCCCCCTAAACTATGAGAAAATAAATTTCTGTTTGCTAAAGCTACCCACATGTGGTTTTTCAGTTATTGCAGCATTAGATAACTGAGATATAGCCTTTTTTTTTTTTTCCTATTTGTTTATTTTTCTGTGAGTGCTGTTATTTCCAGTGCTCGGTTTTACAGAATGTGAGATTGGTCAAGATAAGCCTGTCTTATAGTAAGTTAGGTTTAAGCAAAAAATGAACAGTTGTTTAAAAGGAACTCAGAAGAGCACCATTTTTTCCCCTTTAGTATAAAATTTGTTGCATACATTATCTACAGGTACATTTGTATGCAGTAAGCAATGACTTAAGCATTTGTTTGAATATTTTGTGAGCTATGCCTAGGAAACATATGTTAAAGGAGGAATTAATGAAGTCCTTTTCTTTTCACAAAGAGCATTATTTTTTATTAATTTCATTTATTTTGTTGTTGTTGAGGAGAATATATGCAGCAAAACGTACACCAATTCAACAGTTTGTCCATGTACCATTTAGTGACATTGATTATATTGAGTTCCGCAATCATTCCACCTTCCTTTCCTGAGTTGTTCCTCTCCCATTAGCATACTCAAGGGAGAATTTTTGGTTTAAGTTTTAAAGACTATCTCAGGGTAATAGTTTCAGGGTTCATCCAACCTTTATGGCTCCAGGAAATCTAGAGTCCATGAGAATTTGAAATTCTGTTCTGCATTTCCCCATTTTGATCAGGATTCTTCTACAGAATATTTGATCAAAATGTTCAGTAAAGGTAGCCAGGTACCATTCAGTTCTTCTTGTCTCATGGCAAAGGAAGCAGTTGTTCACGGAGGCAATTAGCCACATATTCTGTATTTTCCTTCTTTTCTTGACTCTCCTTCTTCACTTGTTGCTACAGGCAAATAGAGACCAATTGTTGTTCTGGGATGGTTGTTGTACATAAGCGGCCTCAGCAGATGCTCTCCCTCTCTCTCTTTTTTCTTTTTTTGTCATTGTTGTAAATATATCTATCAGACAGCTTTTGCTAATTCAACTTTTTACAAATGTACAGCTTATTGACAGCAATTACAATAATCGGCTATACAACACTACCCTAATCAATGCAATGTTTCTATCACTGTTAACCCCTTTTTCCCCATCTCTCCCACTGCGAGTAATGATTAATAAACTTTGGTCTCTATACATTTACACAGTCTTGTCTTTTTATATAAGTGAGGTCATACAATATTTTTCCTTTTGTGATTGACTTATTTCACTCTGCATAATGTCTTCGAGCTCCATCCATATTGTAGCAAGTACCAAGGCTTTGTTTCTCTACTGACTGAGTAGCATTCTATTGTATATGCACAACATTTGTTTATCCATTCATTTGTCGATGGGCATTTATGTTGTTTCCACCTTTTGGCTATTGTGAATAGTGCTAAAAATGAACATTGGTGTACAACTCTGTTTCAGTCTTTGTTTTCAAGTCTTTTGGGTACATACCTAAGAGTGGAATTGCTGGGTCATATGGCAGCTCTATTTTTAGTTTGTTGAGGAACCACCATGCTGTTTTCCACAATGGCTGTACCATTTTTCATTCCCACCAGCAATGGATAAATGTTCTGATTTCCCCAAATCTTTGCCAACATTTCTTATTCTCTTTTTTCATCTTAGTCATCCTAGTGGGATTGAAAGGTACCTCATTGTGGTTTTTATTTGCATCTCTCTGATGGTTAATGACACTGAGCATCTTTTCATGTGTTTTGTCACCATTTTAATGTCCTCTTTGGTGAAATGTCTAAGTTCTTTGCCCATTTTATGATGGGATTATTTGTCTTCTTGTTGTTGTTGAAGTTTTAGATATATTTTGATTTTAGATTCTTGTCAGATATATGGTTTCTGAAGATATTCTTCCTGTTGGTAGCTTGTCTTTTCACTTTTTTGCTAAAGACAAAGAACATTATTGATGCTATTACTGTTGACATCAAATTAAAGCAAGTGCATTTGTGTTGAATTACTATAGAATGCATCTACAGGATCAAGTACATTACAGTATCAAAAAGGAGATACGCACAGGATGAGATCTACAAGAGAAAAAATATTTTAAAATCTAGAATTGTCTATTAATAATAGATTAGCCAAATTTGCAAGATAGTGAGCTCCTTGTCAATAGAAATGTTGTAATGGAAATTGGATAAATCTCAGTTAGCAACATAACAGTAGTGATGTTTGGTATGTTGAATGAGATAAAAAGTTATTTCCCAAAATAATAATAGCTACCATTTGTTGAATATTGATCAGGTATCAGGTCCTGCCCTGATTTTTATACCCATTTTCTACATAAAGGATAAGTGTTCTTATCCTCAGCATATAAATAAGGAGGATGAAACTCAGAGAGGTTAAGCAACTAGCCCAGGGTGATCAGTATCAGAGCCAGGATTCGAATTCAGGTCAGCAGGATTTCTACTATGGTATGGTTCCTCCCAATTTAGAGAATATATGAGTCTATGTGTCCTATGTAAGTATACTGATCCTTAAAATGCTATGTTTCTTGATAAACAACCACTCCTGGTTCTGAGATGTGTTATGAATGTTCAATATTTGTTCAACAATTATTATTAGTTTAAATATTTGTCATGTTTAACATCATCGATATTAACTTGCTTTACTTCAAAATACATAAAAATAAGAGAAATTAATTACTAAGGGTAATAATATGAGAGAAATTAGGCAGTGATTTTAAAATTTTCATAGAAAATATGAGAATACATATTGAATAAATGAATGAATTTGATACTTGGTGCTAATTCCTTAAAAATATCCCCAATTTATTCTTAAGATTTCATATTCCAAACTAAGTGGTACTGACCTACAATTTTTGCTCAAATCCCCATTTCTTGTTAGGTCATTAGCTTGTCCTTAACTTTTGTTTCTGATGCTGACTCAATTATGAAGGTTCTTAGAATCATATAATCTAATAACTAGTAGTTGACCTTCACTTCATTCTTAGATTCTGCTCTTGAACTTGTATATTATTTCAAGGCCACCTGCTCATCCCTCGTTCTGTGCTGTGGACAATGTGACACATAAGGACTCTGTTAGCCTCATGAAAAAATATTGGGCTATTATTAGCTTTGAATAAAAATGATTATCAATGTTGAGTTTATTTCCTGAAGACCATAATGGAATTTACTACAGTTTGTTCAAAGAGTGAGAAATTTATAAATGATCTAGGAACTTCTTTGGGTATGTAAATATTGTGTCACATATACATCAATTTTGACCCTGAGCATAAGTATTTATGTTGAAAAAGGAGCTAAGTGGAGTTGGAATTTTTCCTAGAACATCTGAATCGAGTACATGGATTAATCAAATTTACTGCATCATTTGGTATGAAGCAGTTACATTACTTATTCATATAACAAAAATGGGAAAGATAAATTTGTAATTGATATGTAAAAGTGAATAGCTTTCACATTCAGTATTCTGAAAATTTTCACCACCTTCATCCATAAAGTTTATCATCAATATAAGAAAAGGAAACCGTGCAGAGGCATTGATTTTCATTAAATAGCTCATGTGTTCCCATACACGCCCAGCCTCCTTGCAGTTAGATAGGGCCCAGTATCTGTTCTGGTCAATGGACATGGGCGGGAAGTGATTTTGTAACTTCTGGGCTGAGACAATAAAATGTCTATGTGAGGTTTTAGAGACCATGTCTTCTAATACGATGCTTTTCAAATTTTAGTGTGCATATAGGTCACCTGGGGACATTGTTAAACTACAGCCTCTGATTCTGGTCTGAGGCAGGCCCTGAAACTTTGCGTGTCTAATGAAGTCCTCACGCCAATGATGCAGATCCGCAGACCACACTTTAAATAGCAAGGCTCTAAATACAACAGCTTTAGGATGATGGAGCCTTTCTCAGCTGGGTCCCTAATGACTGTATGAAGTAGAGCCCACACTACACATGCAGTGTGAGTGAGTGAAATGAATGTTGTATGAAGCAACTAGCATTTCAGGAATAGATTTTTTTCTTCAGCATAATCTAGATTATGGCGAATAATACAAAAGCCAATTTTGGGTATTTAAACATAAAGCAAATGATGCTAGTTTAGGGGTTCATAAAATGAACTCTAAACCAAAGCAGGAATTGAAAAGAAATGCTCTGGATGAGGCTTCCTGGGGAAGGACAACGATGGCCACACAGGCATGGAAATAAATCTTACCTAAAAATTTTAGTTTCCAATTAATTATGTACAATACCAATCTTCGTTGCTTGTTGACATTTTGTCCTGCTTATTACTCTTGCCTCTCATTTTTTATCTTGTTTGCATATGAAGTGCTATCATCCTTCAATACGATTTTGTTTTAAAAAAAGTATATGTACATAATAATAAAAAAAGTCACGTATTAAAAAGATAAGTACACTCTGGAGCAATTGGAGCATTACAATACTGAATTTTTAACTACTACATTAGCACATCTTTTAAAATCATATCAGTCATAAATATATATCGAAATAACAAAAGATAGTGACATTCCAGTAAATAGTAAACTATAAAACCTCATTGCCGTAGAGTCGATCCCGACTCATAGCGAACCTATAGGACAGAGTAGAACTGCCCCATAGGGTTTCCAAGAAGTGGCTGGTGGATTCAAACTGAGCTCTTAACCGCTGGGCCACCAGGGCTCTCTATGAGGCGGTTCTACTCTGTCCTGTAGGGTCACTATGAGTCAGAACTGACTTGCAGGCAATGGAGTTTTATAGTAAACTATGCCATACATTTACTGACATACATGCTAAACATTAATTCCTTTTGTATTGTTTAATCTTGAAAAATATTATAAGTAGGCACAAGTTATTTTATATAAGTGAAAAGGCACTCACTTAAATAATTTGTATTTTATACATTAGGTATTTAAAAATATGCCACATATCAGTCAGGTGTAGTATATGTTTCAACACTATTAAAGTTATACATACAGTGCAGGAAGAGAAGTTTGGCTCGTGGGTCTAATAGAACTTTTACCTGTACGTACCACACTTTTGATGTTTTAACTGTTCTTTAATCTTCTTGAAGGCTTATGGCATAAATTTGCAATTTTACTGAGGGATATATTTGAATACATAGACTGTGATTCAGCGATGTGCATAAGTGATTTAGTCAGTCGGTGACAGCCTGATTAATTACAGAGAATGGACATTACAGGGTGTCATGGATTGAACTGTGTCCCCCCCATAATATCTGTCAACATGGCTAGGCCATGATTTCCAGTATTGTGTGGTTGTCCTCCACTTGGTGATCTGATGTAATTATCCTATGTGTTGTAAATCCTAATCTCTGTTGTGGATAATGAGACAAAATTGTTGTTGTTGTTAGTTACTGTCTGGTTGCTTCCAACTCATAGCAATGCTTTGTACAACAGAAAGAAACAGTGCTGGTCCTATGCCATCCTCGTGATTTTTTAAGCCACTGTGTCAATCCATCTCATCGAGGGGATTCCTCTTTTTTGCTGACCTTCTACTTTATCAAACATGATGGCTTTCTCCAGGGACTGGTCTCTCCTGATAACATGTCCAAAGTATGTGAGATAAAGTCTTGCCATCCATCCTTTTAAGGAGCCTTCTGTCTGTACTTCTTCCAAAAGAAACTTGTTCATTCTTTTGGCAGCCCATGATATATTCAACATTCTTCTCCAACACCATAATTCAAAGGCATTCATTCTTTCTTTGGTCTTCCTTATTCATTCCCCAGCTTTCATACCCGTATGTGGTGATTGAAAACACCATAGCTTGAGTCACGGGAACCTTAGTCTTCAATGTGACATCTTTGCCTTTTAACACTTTAAAGAAGTCTTTTGCAGAAGATTTGCCCAATGCAATGTGTCTTTTGATTTCTTGACTGCTGCTTCCAAGGGTGTTGATTGTGGATCCAAGTAAAATGAATTCCTTGACGATGTCAATCTTTTCTCCATTGATTGCAATGTTGCTTATTGGTCCAGTTGTGAGGATTATTGTTTTTTTTTTATGTTGAGGTGTAATTCATATTGAAGGCTGTGGTCTTTAATCTTCATCAGTAAATGCTTCAACTCTTCTTCACTTTCAGCAAGCGGGGTTGTGTCACCTGTGTAAAACAGGTTGTTAATGAGTCTTCCTCCAATCCTGATGCCTCATTCTTCTTCATATAGTCCATCTTCTCAGATTATTCATTCAGCATACAGATTGAATAAGGATGGTGAAAGGCTACAACCCTGACACACATCTTTCTTGACTTTTAACCATGGAGTATCCCCTTGCTCTGTTCGAATGACTGCCCCTTCGTCTATGTACAGGTTCTGCATGAGCACAATTAAGTGTTCTGGAATTCCCATTCTTCATAATGTTATCCATAATTTGTTAAGACCCACACGGTCAAGTTCCTTTGGAAAGTCAATAAAACACAGGTAAACGTCTTTCTGTTATTCTCTGCTTTCAGCCAGGATCCATCTGACAACAGCAATGATATCTACCCTTTGTTCCATGTTCTCTTCTGAATTTGGCTTGAATTTCTGGAAGTTCCCTGACAATGTACTGCCGGAGCCATTTTTGAATAATCTTCATCAAAATTTTACTTGCGTGTAATATTAATGATATTCTTCGATAATTTTTGCATTCTGTTTCATCATCTTTCTTTAGAATAGGCATAAATATGAATCTCTTCCAATTGGTTGGCCAGATAGCTGTCTTTCAAATTTCTTGGCATAGACGAGTGAGTGCTTCCAGTACTATTTCTGTTTGTTGAAATTTCTCAATTGACATTCCGTCAATTCCCAGAACCTTGTTTTTCTCCAGTGTCTTCAGTTCAGCTTGGACATCTTTCTTCAGTACCATTGGTTCTTGATTTTCTTGGTCACCTACTGCTGCTGTAATGGAAATACCACATGTGGATGGCTTTAACAAAGAGAAATTTATTGTCTCACAGTCTGGTAGGCTGTAAGTCCAAATTTAGGCTGTCAGCTCCAGGGGAGGGTTATCTCTGCTGGCTCTGGGGGAAGGCCTTTGTCATCAATCTTTTCTGGAACTAGATGCTTCTTCTTGCAGGAAACCCAGGTTCAAAGGAAGCACTCTGCTCTCGTGCTCCTTTCTTGTATTATGAGGTCCCCCATCTCTCTGTTTGCTTCTCCCTTTTATATCTCAAGAGAGATTGGCTTAAGATACTACCTAATTTTGTAGACCTCATCAATATAACTGCTGCTAATCCATCTCATTAACATCATAGTGAAAGTATTTACAACACATAGAGAATTCACATCAGATGACAAAATGATAGGTAATTATGTAATACTGGGCATCATGATGCAGCTAAGTTGACACATTTTTGGAGGACACAGTTCAGTCCATGACATTGATCATATGCTGCCTCCTGAAATGATTGAATGTTGACCAATTCTCTTTGATACAGGCCTGTGTATTCCTTCCATCATCTTTTGATGCTTCCTGTGTTTTTCACTATTTTACCCATAGAATCCTTCACTATGGCAACTCAAGGCTTGAATTTTTTCTTCAGTTCTTTCAGTTTGAGACTTGCCAAGCGTGTTTTTCCCGTTTGGTTTTCTACCTCCGGGTCATTGCAAATGTCATTATAATACTTTATTTTGTCTTCCTGAGCTGGCCTTTGAAGTCTTCTATTCAGCTCTTTTACTTCATCATTTCTTCTGTTTGCTTTATCTACTCGAATTTTAAGAGCAAATTTCAGAGTCTCTTCTGACATCCATTTGGTCTTTTTTTTTTTTCCTGTCCTGTCTTTTTAATTACCTCTTGCTTTCTTCACGTATGATGTCCTCAATGCCATACCACAACTCATCTGGTCTTCAGTCATTAGTGTTCAACAGGTCAAATCTATTCTTGAAATGGTCACTAAATTCAGGTGGGATATACTCAAAGTCGTACTTTGGTTCTCATGGGCTTGTTCTAATTTTCTTCAGCTTGAACTTGAACTTGCATATGAGAAATTGATGGTCCTTTCTGCAGTCGACCCCTGGCCTTGTTCTGACAGATGATATTGAGCTTTTCCATTGTCTTTTTCCACAGACATAGTTGATTTAATTCTTGTGTATTCCATCCCACATGGTCCATGTGTACAGTCACAATTTATGTTGTTGAAAAAAAGGGTATTGGGATGAAAAAGTCATTAGTCTTGCAAAATTCTGTCATGTGACCTCTGGCATCATTTCTATCACCAAGGCCGTATTTTCCAACTACTGATCCACCTTCTTTGTTTCCAGCTTTTGCATTCCAATCTCCAGTAGTTATCACTGCATCCTGATTGCATGTTTGATTGATTTCAGACTGCAGAAGTTGGTGAAAATCTTCAATTTCTTTATCTTTGGCCTTAGTGGGTTGGTGTGTAAATTTGAATAATAGTTGTATTAACTGGTCTTCCTTGTAGGTGTACGGATATCCTATCACTGACAGCATTGTACTTGAGGATAAATCTTGAAATGTTCTTTACGATGATGAATGCAACACCATTCCTTTTCAAGTTGTCATTCCTGGCATAGTAGACTATGTGAATGTTCAATTCAAAACGGCCAATACCAGTCCATTTCAGCTCACTAATGCCTAGGATATTGATGTTTATGGATTCCATCTCATTTTAGGCAATTTCCAATTTTCCTAGATTCATACTTCGTACATTCCATGTTCCAATTATTAATGGATGTTTGCAGCTGTTTCTTCTCATTTTGAGTCAAGCCACACTAGCAAATGAAGGTCCTGAAATCTTGACTCCATCCACATCATTAAGGTTGACCCTACTTTGAGGTGGCAGCTTTTCCCCAGTCATCCTTTGAGTGCCTTCTGAACTGGGGAGCTCATCTTCTGGCACAATATCAGACAATGTTCTGCTGCTATTCATAAGGTTTTCACTGGCTGATTCTTTTCAGAAGTAGACTGCCTGGTCCTTCTTCCTAGCGGCCCCATAGGACAGAGTAAAACAGCTCCCGCAGGGTTTCCAAAGAGTGGCCAGATTCAAACTGCCGACCTTTTGGTTAACAGCAAAACTCTTAACTACTGCACTATCAGGGTTCCCCCATACCTATACCCAAGTATAAAACTAGAGATGTGCTTACTAAAAAAGCCAAAATGGGAACACAGTTCCTAAAGTGTTTCATTTTCTTTTCATTAAAAAAAAAAAATTAAATAGCACAACACAGAAGACTATACTTTGAAGGCACAGTTTTTTTGTTTTTTTTTTAGGATTAAATTGTACAGAAAGAACATCTTAACATGGTGAAAACACAGATATTGCACAGACTAGAAGATACAATTTAAATTGTTTTTATTTTTTATCTCTAGAAAATGATGAAAGCAAATGATAGCCATGAAAATGAATAGAGTAATAGGAAAAAAAGGATGATAAAGGATCCAGAAAGCATTTGAAATGAAAAATATGATTTCCAAATCCAAAATTCAATGAAGACTGTTAAATCACAGCCTGCCTTTTTGTTTTTGAAGCTTCTAACACAGATCTTTACAACCAAGGACAATGAAACTGGTCCCAACCCTGAAGGGACACAGGTTAATTGTTAGAATATACCTGAAGAGAAGGGATGAAGCACTTTCCCCAACTCCATAAGGAGTAGAGAGAAAAATAGGACCCTGTATATTTCTCATTTCAAGGAAGGCTTCCTCTCATGTTATATTACAGAGAACAATGTGCCAGAGGCAAAACTTTCAGTTAATAGAAGACCAGACAATTCCCCAGTGATTTTTTTTAGCAGATGAGGGGGAGAAAGCATATACAGTACTAATTTCCCTGAAGTCATATGTAACAGTGTATGTCATTGAGGTAGATGGGGGAACTTGGCCCAAGCTGTTATAATGTGGATATTAAAAGTTAATATAGAGTCATTTTGCAGTCTCTGTCTAGTGATGCTTATAAGATAGATTGTGGTAATGTATTGTTACTTTCTAGCTTTTCAAAGGAGAATATTGGGAATAGAGAATATTTTAGAGAAGAAAACCATTTCAGGAAAGTGAAATATTTGAATAGCTAGAAAAACAAAATGATTTAAAAAGGAAAAATAATGATTCTTAGTATTAAATATTTTCCATGGCACTTCTCAAAAATCCCCCCTAAGTAACTCCAATAGGCAAAGAGAAAGAATATGGGTCCCCAGGGATTCTGGGATTATAATAAAAGCAGCCTACAGAAAGCACAATCTTTCCTTGAAGTGCTGTGTTTGAACTTGAAAACGTATATGAATTTCATGTTCTACTTTGTAATGCAGGTACGTTTGCTTTAATATAGAAAAAAAACAAACGTGTTTTAAATAACTTACTATCAGGTAAAACTGATACTCTGAAAACATGTGAGTTTTCCTGTCATGTTTTTCATCCCAGAACATCATAGGTTTATCCCAGCTTGAGAAATATGGGACCAGGGTCAAGAATAGCTTCTTAGCGTTCAGTTGATACTTAATATTGATTTGCTAAATATTTTTTTAAAGGAGTCTATTTCTTGGGTCTCTCCTTAGGATGTATAACCTCACTTTCTCCCGGGGAATAAGGAAAGAGTGTGACCATGCCTGGGATGAATAAGCAAAGGGGGAGTAGAAACATTCCCTTTTCAAAGTCCTCAAGGAATTTTTGGTAGTAGCCTTTTCTTTTTCCATGCACTTGGTCAGTTTTGCTTTTTTAACTTAAGTGCCTACCATTCTGCTTTCAAGTATTTGTTTTCTACAATGTATTTTGGGAGAGGATTTTTTTTGTCTTACATTCGCTCCTCTTCAGTTCAGCTGTAGCTAGTTTTCCTGTTCTTGTCTGGTTCCTAATGGCAACTATGAGCTTCATGTGCTTCATTGGTAATCAGGCCCTGGAACTCTGAGCTAGCTGTCTGTCTGGAAATACACTCAGAATGCCCTCAGTGGATGCTGGTAAGGTTGCTCTTTATTTTGGTGCAGCGTCCCTACAACACCACTAACACAGAGGTATAGAGAGCGCAACAGACTATAATGAAGGTGTGGAAATTCCGGGGGGACATTACAATGTAAAGAAAAGAATACTCTTCAAACTAATGCTAAATATAACTTTTTATTGGGTCTAAAGGAGAAAATTAAATGCATCAAAAGTCTCCTCGTGGAGCCTTTGTGTTTCTCTCTTTACAGTTCTACCCAGCTCCCTTTGCCAAAACAAGAAAAAAAAAAAAAGTGAGATAAGTAGCATTATTTTCCAAGTCTATTTTTATGTCTGGCTTAATAGAAGACAGCTGGATCCTCTTGTCTACTGCTTTCAACCCATTATAATATCATACATCGTGTAGCCTATGGAAAGCTCCATTGTACACTTAAAGAGAAAATAAGTGAAAAAATCAATAACTTTTAGTATTATTATTAAAATAGATATGAACTTGCATATCCCTAAATAGACTCAAGAAGCCCAAGGTCCGCTTGACCACACATTGAGAACTGTCTATAAAGGGTACTTCACTGGCACAGACTGAACCTTATTGTAAGAGTTAACAATTATTATTAGCTTTATTTCTCCCCCTGTATAAGGGTAGGAAGAAGAAGAACTGGGCATCAGGATTGGAGGAAGACTCATTAACAACCTGCAATATGCAGATGACACAACCTTGCTTGCTGAAAGAGAAGAGGACTTGAAGCACTTACCAGCAAAGATCAAAGACCACAGACTTCAGTATGGATTACACCTCAACATAAAGAAAACAAAAATCCTCACTGGACCAATAAACAACATCATGATAAACTGAGAATTGAAGTTGTCAAGAACTTCGTTTTACTTGGATCCACAATCAATGCCCATGGAGGCAGCAGTCAAGAATTCAAAGGACACAGTGCGTTGGACAAATCTGCTACAAAAGACTTCTTTAAAGTGTTCACATGCAAAGATGTCACCCTGATGCCTGACCCAAGCCATGGTGTTTTCAATCTCCTCATATCCAGGTGAAAACTGGACACTGAATAAGGAAGGCTGAAGAGAAATTTGCCTCTTTGAGTTATGGTGTTGGTGATGAATATTGAACATACCATGTGTCATGGATTGAATTGTACTCCCCCCCCCCCAAATATATGTCAACTTGGTTAGGCGATGATTCCCAGTATTGTGTGGTTGTCCTCCATTTTGTGATTTTCCTATG
The DNA here is from genome assembly GCF_030014295.1 of Loxodonta africana. Classification (NCBI taxonomy): domain Eukaryota; kingdom Metazoa; phylum Chordata; class Mammalia; order Proboscidea; family Elephantidae; genus Loxodonta; species Loxodonta africana. The sequence goes on from NC_087349.1 coordinate 39,277,426, forward strand.
CCTAGGGTTAAAGAGAATTAGGGTAGGATATAACACCCTTGCTCAGGTCACATCCCTGATCCAAAGTAAAGGGAGTTTCCCTGGGGTGTGGCCTGTACAACCTTTTATCTTACAAGAGATAAAAGGAAAAGGAAGCAAGCACCAAGAAAGCAGTGCCGGAAACAGAGCCTGTCCTCTGAACCTGTGGTTCCTGCTTGGAAAAGCTCCTGGTCCAGGGGAAGATTGATGGTAAGGACCTTCCTCCGGAGCAAAAAGAGAAAGCCTTCCCGTGGAGCTGATGCCCTGAATATGGATTTCTAGCCTACTAGACTGTGAGCAAATAAATTTCTCTTTGTTAAAGCCATCTATTTGTGGTATTTCTTTTACAGCAGCACTAAATAACTAAGACAGCACAGACTGCCAAAAGAACGAAGAAATCTGCCTTGGAAGAAGTACAGCCAGAATGCTCCTTAGAAGCAAAAATGGTGAAACTACATCTCATACTTTGAACATATTATCAGCAGGGACTAGTCCCTAGAGAAGGATATAATGTTTGGTGAAGTAGAGCGTCAGAGAAAAAGAGAAAGATCCTCAACAAGATGGATTGACAAGCAGCTGCAGCAATGGGCAGTGTTTCATTCTGTTGTACATAAGGTCACTATGAGTCAGAAGTGACTTGATGGCACCTAACAACACCATAAGGGTCGGAAAACCTTAGCTTATCCTTCATATTTTCAGTATCGTTCTACCTGTGTTGATTCTCATGCTTCATTTGCTTTCTTGGGTTCTCTATTTTAGATTTATCTCTTGGATTTCTTTTTGGTTTAGTTTTTCAAAATTGGGGACTTGATTTTGATCTATTCTTACTTAGACTTTTTCCTTTGGTCTTAACCACTGTGGCAACCGGGCTCCTTTGGAACACAGCCTCTGTTATTTACTTGTTCCTATAAGTGTAGAAGATACTTTACTTTTCAATCCATTACCCTACCCCTGAGTACCAGGAAAGGTCTTTCACCTAGTCCTTGTGGTTATGAATGGAAACAATAACCAAGTTAGTATGAGTGAATCACTAAAACAAAAGGACCAAAGCACAGATCAAGAGTTAACATATTGAAACCTATATGAATTGGATTCATGTGGGGACAAGTTATTTGCCCAGGGTTAGCATACTGTCTCCATAGTCTTATGCAAGGGCTGGGACAGGGCCAGGTAGATAAGGAATGAAGAAGAGGAATGGGGAAAATGGAAAGTAGATTAAAAGAAAAGGAAATGCTAAATATGTAAATAAATAGGAGGAAATAATAAGTGAAAATCAGTTATTTGTGACCTTGAATTAGGCAAGGAGTTCTTTGACATGACTCCAACACCATGACCCATTAAATAAAAAAGATAATTTACTCTTCAGCAAAATTACACCCTACTGTTCTGCACAAGATTCTGTTAAGAAGATGAAAAGAAAAATCATAAACTGGGAGAAAATATTTGCAAGTCACATATCCAGTGAAGGGCTTGTATACAGAATATATTAAAAACTTTCTAAATTCAGCCATAAGAAAACAAACAATCTAATTTAAAAATGGGCAAGAGTTAAAGAAGACACTTCACCAAAGAAGATCTATGGATGGTGAATGAACACATGAAAAGATGTTCAGTATTGCTAGCCACAAAACCAAAAATACCAAACCCACTGCCATCGAGTCGATTCCAACTCATTGCAGCCCTATAGGACAAAGTAGAACCGCCCAATAGGGGTTTCCAAGGCCATAAATCTTTACAAAAGCAGACTGCCACATCTTTCTCCTGAAGAGCAGCTTGAATGTTTGAACTGCCAACTTTTTGGTTAGCAGCCAAGTGCTTTAACCACTGCACAACCAAGGCTCCTTGCTAGCCACAAGGGAAATGCAAATTAAAACCATAATAAGATATCACTACACTCTTATGATTATGAACATGACAAAGGGGAGTGAAGTTTACAGTTGCTAACCAACTGACCTTAATAGAAGAAGATTATTCTGTATATTCAGGTGGGCCCAATCTAATCACAAGCGTTCTTAAAAGGGGAAGATTGAGGCAGAAGAGAAAAAGAGAGACAGAAACATCAGTAGAATTCAGCTCAGCATTGCTAGCTTTACAGATGGAGGAATTGAGCCACGAGCCAGGTAATGCAGGCAGCCTCTACCCATTACCCATTGACATCAAATTGATTCCTACACACAGCGACCCTATAGGACAGAGTAGAACTGCCCCATAGGGTTTCCAAGGAACAGCTGGTGAATTTGAACTGCCAACCTTTTAGTTAATAGCCATAATTCTTAACCACTGCACCACAGCGGTGCAAAAGACAAGGAAACAGATTCTCCCCTAGAGCCCCCAGAAGGAATGCATCTCTTCCAGCACCTTGATTTTAGCCCAGTGAAGCTCATTTGGGACTTCTGACCTACATAACTGTAAGTTAATCTGTGGTTTTTAAGTCATTAAGTGTGTAGTAATTTGTTACAGCAGTAGAAAATTAAGAAGCTCTTTATTTAGATTTACCAAATGGTAAACTTTTTTCCACATTTACTTTATCCTCCTATGCATATCCTTTTTCCCTGAGCCATTTAAAATTAAGTTGCAAACATTTTGCCATGTCACCATATATACTCCAGCAGTTACTTCTCAAGGACAAGGGCATTCTACAATAAAATAACTTGTCGTTATCACATCTAAAAAAATCATTATTTTCTTATTGTCTCCCAAGTATTTTTTCTGCATTGCTTTTCTTTCCCTTCCCTTCTCTGAGTCCAGTGAAGGTCCACCCATTGGTTTTGGTTATCATGTCTTGTACAGAGAGTTAAGTAACTCTTACACAAACTTAAGTTATTTTAAATAGGCATCTGTTGAGCCTGTATCATACAGATGTTGGCTGCAACAGAAATTTTTATGCATATAAAAGTAAGTCTAGAGGATCGGCAAGCTTTAGACTCAGCAAAATTCAGTGACTCCAGCTCCATATTTTTGTGATCCATTGGGCATGGGTTTCATCCTTACCTGCTTCTTTTATAGATTTACAGTCATACACGATGATGCTGAGGGAATATGAGAGAGTTGCTTCCATAAACTCTTGTGAGGCAACATTATTTCTAGAAGAACTCAGGAAACCTTATTTTGGGTCTCAATGTCCCGGAGTGAGTTCACGTATCTATTTGTCAGTCAGTGACTGTGTACAAGAAAATTCCAAATCTTTACGGAGGCCCCTGGAATTATCCTGATTGAGTCAGTATCCCTAGCTTCATGTTTAAAAATAGTGGGCAAAATGGAAATAGATGGGGGTGGGGTGGGGAGAAACCCACAGTGTTTCCTGTACATAATGTAAATTTTTTCTCACACCCATTTTTGGAGCGAACAAAGCCGTCAGAGCAGTAGTGTATAAATTACATTTTAGAAGTCTGAGAAAAATATTTATGCTTGTTCTGCTAGCTGATGTATTAGTAGTGCTATTAAAATATTATATTTGCTTGTATCAAGCCAAGTAAAAGCACATTAGAGAATTAATATGAAACATTGACTCAGTTCAGAATTCTGTAGTATATGTGCAGTCTACCTAGGTAGCACTTAATGTTTTTGACAATTGAGATGTCATCTTTATGGTAATACATATAATATAATTTTCTGCAGTAAGTGCAATTTTCTGGCTGAGATATCCATCTAGAGTCATTATTGAATCATGATAAGAAGGACTGCTTTGTAATAATAGGGTTCATGCCAATTCATTAGTTTTTTTTTTTTTTTTTTCCCCTCAAGTCATAAAAAATGTGCTTAGAGGTTTTTATATATGGGTCCAAATTTCATTCAGATTTCATTTCTGGCCTAAAGTTTAACTAAAGGCTTATTGTCTTTCATTGACTTACATTATTTAGTGACCTAGGTTTTCTTTGCTTTGTGATTCAATGTTAAGACGTAGATTTTCCACTGGGTAAGGTAACAAATCAAATAAAAGTAGGCTCCAGACAGCGCACTAGGTGAACAAACCTGTCTTTACCTACAGCACCTTGCAGAAGATTAACTACCTGCCTTATCTCTTAAGTCTGTCTACTCTCTCTTGGATCTTGGCCAGGTTGAGTCTTTTAATATTCTCTTTGTCACGCTTCCTGTGGACTAGTGACAAAGGAGCCTTCTCTCTAAAAATCCTTGCAAGTAATTTTGTACTCACACATATACAATAAATTTTGTATGAGACTTGATATAAGAATAGATTTAAAAGAGAAATCTTGATGGTCTTGGAGTTACTCCAGGGAAATCATGGAAATTAAATGGGAGCTTTCTCCTTGTGACTTGTCAACATTTTCAGCATGGCCACTTCACCTCCCACTTACCATCTGTTCCTCACTTCACCTTACCTCTGAATTGTCCCATTTTCTACCTCATCAATACTTCTTTCAACTTCAACTCAGCTCTGAAAAGAAAGACCATCAATCTATGGAAATAACACTATTTACAAAGCAGAGCATTATCTTCTATATTAAATACACATTCTATAAATTATTTATTAAACACTTCTCTATGCTAGGCTCTGGTAAGGTGTTTTAGAAGATACGAAAATTAGTCATACATGGAGCTTTAAGATTTAGCTAGGGATGGATTATTTCAGGCTTAAAAATAAATGCCATAATTAAGAATATAAACAGTTCAGATGAATGTGTGTGAAAATCCAAATGGGGAGATAATTGTATTTGAATTGATCTATATGGTATTGTGTCTGTGTGGGGAGACAGCCTCTTACCACCAAATATTTTTTTCCATTTACTGTTTAATGTTTTACCACATGATTATCACTCTTTAATTCTAAATTTGATCTTTACTGAACTGCTTAACACTTAAATAATTTATACCTCTGGGTATAAAACAATTGAATAACTCTTATGTAAGCCTGCCTTTTTTATTCCTTCCTTCTGGCTGTCAGCAAATGAAGAAAGTCTTGAAAAAAGACACTCTCATATATCACCTTCTCTGCTTTAGAAATATCTTTAACAGAGTTAGTTGTGTCTTCCTTTGTGATCCCATAGCATTTCGCATGTTTGTCTATTATAGAGTGTAGGGTGTTATATCGCAGCTATCTATCTATACATTTGCCTTCCTCATTAGTGAGTCAAAGACAAGGACTAAATCTTAAGTTTGCCAATTTTTTTCAGAATTTACACCAAAAATAAAAATGCTTTGCCATCGAGTCGATTCTGACTCATAGTAGTCTTATAGGGCAGAGTAGAGCTGCCCCATAGGGTTTCCAAGGAGAGCCTGGTGGATTTGAAATGCCCACCTTTTGGTTAGCAGCCATAGCTCTTAATCACTATACCATCTGAATTTCCCCATACCTGAGAAATGATAGGTACTCAGTAAATGTTTGTTAAACGAAAGCGTGAACAAACAAACTGAGAAATAAGCCTAAACCTTGGGCAATGCTTAGTGGAGGCCATGACCTGGAACTTCATGATACAGAGATAAAATGAGTAGTGAGTTTCAACAATTTCTTGTCAATTATACCTGCTGGGAGGGGCTTTCAAGGGCTGCAACTCTAAGACGGAGGCACAAGAAAAAAAAGTGTTGTAGTACGGGAGTTCCTAATTGGTGTAAATGACTGGCTATGAAACCTCATACCCAAAGAAGTAGAGAGGTGAAGAGGGAGCTGACATTGTTTCAACTTTCCATTTGACATATATATATATATTTTAACACTTTTGGATGATAGTTTCAGGACCTTAATCTATTCAGAATATTTTGAATGGGTGTCTGAATACCTAAGATTAGGGAATGTTCTCCTCAAAATCATTAGATCTCAGACTGACTTAGCCTTGCAGGATCGATGAAGGACAGGGGTATTTCCTGACCCAGACAGTGATTATTTTTATAAGATAAATTAATAAATGGAAATTACAGGTCAAAAGTGACGCTGATAATTTAAGGTTTTGATACCTCTCTAAATATGTGATAGTTCACAAGTCCACAGCGATGTATGTGCAAGCTCCTTTCCCTACACCTTTTTCTGAAAGATTTTTATATCATTAAGGGGGGAAAGATTTGACAGTTTCAAAAGTTAAACAAATAGTGTTACAGTAATACTCATTATTTGATCACAGGTGAGGTTAAACACTTTTTAAATATTTATTAGCAATTTGTATTGCTTTTGTCAACTGTTCATTCATGTTTTATCTTTCTTCTATTGTGATACCAGGTATTCTTGAGAAATATATATTTTAAAACAGCTAAGACAACAACAAAGGAAATAATGTATTATTTATGAAAGCACCATCTCACTGTGGATACCAGTAAGTCTGCCAATGTAACATATTAAGAAGGAGTGCCATTAAGGGAATTGACAAAGGAGAAAGTAGAATAACATTTAGAGTAAAGAAACCCTCTAAAAATGCCAACAGCTTTTTCTTTTTTAAACTAAGTAAGCTAATTATAAAATTCTTATAAAAATATTTGAGCAATAATAGGAAAGTCCTGAAAAATAATGGAGATTATCCCTATCAAACAATAAAATTTATTTTAAAGCTCCAATAAGTTTTGAATTGTGAAAATGACACATGATTAGACTGAAAATAATTAGACTAGAATAGAATATAAAGTCCTTAAACTGACCCCAAATACATGGAAATTTTGCTGTGTGATTTAGGTGGCATTGCAAATCTGTGGAGAAAAGATAAATTATTTAATACATGGTATGGTTTTTTTTTTTTTTTTTTTTTTTTTTTATGGTGTTGGAACAATTATGGTGTTGGAACAATTGGATAGCTCCCTAGGAAATGAAAGTAAAATTGGATCCATACCTCATACCTTATATAAAATACATTCCATTTCCATATGAGTCAAAAATAGAAACATAAAAAAGGGAGACTATAAAGTATGAAAAGAGGCAATTTATGCTAATATTTTTATAAACTGTAAATAGGGAAGTATGTTCTAGGTATGACAGTAAACCCAGAAGCCATAATAAAAAAAAAAGGTTAAAAATTTAATTGCAGGGTTTTAAAAAAATCTGTATAGGAAGAGAAACTCTCACAAAGAAAAGCAAATAACAAGAGGCTAAAAATATTAGTGACTCATCACAAACAATGGGTTGATAACTTTAATATATAAGATTTTGCAAATTAGCACAAAACAAAAACCCCAATAGAAAAATGACAGGGATTACAGAAAAGTAAATTAAAATGTTTCTAAGTTTAATAAAGCTTTATTCATAATAAGTAAAATACAAATAAAAACTACAGGTAAAAGATATTTTCAGTCATCAAATTAGTAAAGATCAAAAAGAAATAATATTGACAAAGGTTTTGAGAAACAGGTGCAACCTCCGTAGGCTACAATTCAACTACAACTACGATCAAACAGTGCATATACCCTGTAAGTACCAATTATAGTTCCAGAAATTTATTCTACATGTATTCTCAATCAAATGCAACAAGCTCTTGATTCATTGAAATTAATTTCAGTTTTATTGGTAATATCAAAAATTGGAAACAAACTGTATATCCTTTATGGGGTCTGGTTCAAATACATTGAAATACAATAGATATTCCATGCAATGAAGCTGTTGTTTAAAAAAAATGAGGCAATTCTATATTAAAAAGTAAAAAAAAGTCTGATATATACTAGTGTAATTATAATACCACTTGTGTACAAAAGTATTACAAATACATAAAAACATTTCTAGAAGTATATACAAGAAACCAAATAATGGTTGTCTGGGGGAGAAAAATTGGGTGGCTGGGGGACAGAGGTAGTAGATATATTTGTTTTTTACTGTCTATACATTATTACTTTTTGAATTTTATACCATATCCGTGCCTTCTTTATTTAAAAAAAGAATAAAATACATATTTTTTAAAGTCATGAGAGAGGAATTCGGAGGTGTAACGGTAAGGGTTGGGAAGACAGGAAGAACTTAAAAGTTGGAAAACGAGACTTCTGTGAAGGGTTTTATTTCAGGTTGCATTTTTATTTTGTCTAATTGAAAGTATGAGCACTTGAGTTAGTTTTGCTCCTTTTTATTTTCTTAGAGTTTTTTCCTCAAATGTTTTAAAAATTACCACAATGGAGATTTGTGTCATAGTCTTATACCTGTGGTTATCACCCCATTCTCATTCCTAATGTTGGGCATTAATGTTTTCTCTTAGTGTGAGGTATGATATAATCATTATGCAGAGTCCTAATATTACTTATAAGGAATTGTTAAATTCACTCAGAAATCTTTCATCTCTGTCTCCTTCTCCAAGGTGTGTCTAGGTTCCATCATGGAGCATAGTTTCAGTAGTCAAATCTACGTTAACTGTTTTCCTTTCTTCTGCCCTATACTCCAACTCATTACCTTTTGTTTTCCTCTTTTTATCTCCAGGATTCACTTGATAGGACTCCATCTAAAGGCAATTAAAAAAAAAAAAAATTGGTAAATTGCTGCTTAAAAATACAAGGAAAAGTTTATAATTGAACCAAACTGAATTAGAGACTGCAGCTACTTCCCCCATTTTTTGTTTATTTGTTTGTTTTTGTTTTTTCTCCCAAATTTCTCTTGGGGAGTTATGTAATTTCAGGGCTAAAACTTATATGAAAGCTTCTCCTTCTGTGAAGGCTTGAAAGAAATGTCCCTTGACATCTCTGTCTCTCTCCCTTTTCTCTTACATTCTTAGGTCCTCCAAAGCTCTGAACAGGGATCCTAGGATGGGGGGTTCAATTGTGTTTATGATCAGCCTTGTCAGAGGTCTTTTTCAGGTCAGTCTCCTCAAAGAGCTAGTACTTGTATTTATTTAGCCATTGTATATATATATTTTTTTTGCTTTTTATATTTTTTCTAGTACATTGATTTCTGTTCAGCCCTTTATTTTTCTTTCTGTTTTGAATTAAATGATCAGTACATTTCCTTCTTACTTTTTTTTAATGCTATAAACAGTTAAAGTCCCCCCCGCCCCCCGCCTTGGGCATACCCTTGGCTGTATTCATTAATTTTTATATGTAATGTTTTATTTTAATTATTTTGTACACAACACAGTCTCTTTTTGTATTTTATTTCCCCAACCCAAGAGTTAGGTTTTTTTTTTTTCTTTTTAATAAGTTCCCAATTTGCTTGATTTGTGTATGTGCACGTGTGTGTGTGCACTGCTGTTGTTATTTTTATAAAATTCTTATCAGAAAATGTGATTGTCATAATTTCCAACTTGAAAATTTATTAATGGTTCTTTTTAATCTACATCATGACTAAGTTTTAAAAACATTTCTTAGACATTTGCAAAGAGCTTATAGTCTCCACTAGTGGGAATCAATATTTGACCTATGAATTATATTTTGTGAAAAAAAAAAAAAAAAGTAATAATTTTTCCTGTTATATTTTTTAGTATTCTGGTTCCTGGCAAATAAAGTTTTAGACTCTCAGGTGTTCATTAAAACCAAAAAACCAAACTTGTGGCCATCAAGTCGATTCCAACTGATAGCAATCTTATGGGCTAGGGTAGAACTGCCTCATAGGGTTTCCAAGGAGCAGCTGGTAGATTCAAACTGCCAACCTTCTCGTTAGCAGCTGAGCTCTTAACCACTGTGCCACCAGGGCTCACCAGGTGTTCATTAGGACATGCCTTCTATTAATTTAAAGTAGCTGTGCACTATTTAATATTTTAGGATCCTGACTTCTACTCTGTTTGAAGAAGATACTCTTGGAAGGTTTTGATATTAGGTTAATGGAGTAGCTGTTGCAACATAACGCTTCAGGGTGGAGGCAGAAGAGGGAGGGCAAGGAAAAGATTCTGGACAGTCCCACAAAAATATTGGGGTGCTTTTCTCAAAGGTGCTGGGTTGACTTTCCGGCATATTCTTGAAATTATAGACATGATGAGATGATAAGAGAGATGAAGCCAGTTACCTAGAACTGAAAAGTCCTTTGAAGGAATTTTGACAGAATTTTAATGGAGAATTTTAATTTATTTATAAATCAAAAAGTTAATCTTTGCCAATTTTTTTTCAGCGAGAAAAAAATCCAAACGTTCTCTCTCTTACAATTCTTCACTCAAAGTATCTCATGTTTTTTCTTCTATTTGTACTGTCCGTATTTTAGAAACTCCCAATTTTCTTCACATTTATTTTTCCTATTTCACAACTCTCCAAATGTCTTTTCTTTCTAAAGTCCCAAATCCCTCTCTAGTTCTAAAATTACAACATCCTTCTTCCATTTATTGACTGTCAGTTTCTCAAAAGACCACCTAAAAAACCTTGTCAAGTGAAGTTACACTTGCAGATTGCTAGCAGTAAGGGAGAATACCACTTTGCCAACATTGTAGTAATTAGTAAAAGTTAGTAGTGTCTCAAAATGGGGAATTAGGAAAGGACATTTATACGGTTTTAGGACCTGGGCTATATTATTTAAAAGTGGACCTTACAAAGATGAAAACTGCTGGGAACTGGGCGGCATTGACATAGTGTCTTTGGATTGGTAGACAGAGCAAGGTGAGGGTCTTGAAGTGAGTCTTGACGGGCAAACTGTTAGTCTTGATAAATAAGCTATTTGGTTGGTTCACAGTCTTAACTTCCAGGAACAGTTATTACAGTTAGGTTATTTTTGCTTAGCCTCAGTATTGTTCAACATAAAAAAACATAGGGACAGAAAAGTATGCTTGGTCCCAGTACTGTTTAACCCTAGAACATGGGCTAATGCTGGTTTCAGTTCCCCGGTTCACTACTTAACATGCAACTACCAACTTTCTTTCTTTCGAATTATTGTTACTACCTTTTCTCCTAACATCCTGTAATCTTATTTTGATTTTAGGTTCCTTCTAACTGCTGTTGTTATTCATAATCTCCAATACTCTTTACCCCTTACGAAAACTAAAAATATTTAGGACAGAAATTCCCCATATGACTGAAAGGAATTTATATAGTCCCAGAAAGGGAGACGTCTTAATAGTCCTAAAAATTGCCCAAATCATCCACTTTCTTTCTGACTATGCTTGTTAATCTGTTAATCTTTGTTCTCACCATTTTTACCCTTTCCTGCCTCTACCCACTACAAAGTCTTCTACCTCTGGGTCTTCCACTATCCCTTCCAAGAGATCCTTTTGGAGTTCTTACAGGAATTTAATTACTTCCCATACATAGGGGTGTAAGATTAATTGGTGTTGTTTATTCATTCATTCAAAAAATATTTAATTAGGATCTAGTAAGGGCCAGGCCCTATTCTGGTTATTAAGGACACAGTAAATACAACAGACAATACAAAGTTTCTGTCCTCACAGAGCTTTTATTTCTAATTATTATACAAAATAAATATATACTTAGTATGCCTGTTGCACACAAATGCTATGAGGAAGAAATAAAGTGGAGAAGTGTTAAGTGTGTTATTTCAAATGGAGTGGTGAGGGAAGACTCTCTCAGATGAAGAAAACAGAGTGATCGAGTTGTAGGAGATGAAGTCAGAAAGTTAATGAGAGCAAGATTACTTCTGGGCTTCTGGATCACTGTAGGGACTTTGACTTTTCTTCTGAGAGAAATGGGAAGAAAATGGAGAGTTCTGAGCAAAGGACTAACATGAGTGATTTTACATATTAAAGAGATCACTGGCTGTTGTGTCGAGAAAAGACTGGAGGGGACAAGGGTGAAAACAGGCATATTAGAAGCTGTTGCAGAAGTGCAGCCAAGTTTAGATGATGCAGCTGTGGTAACAATGGTTGGATTGTGTATATATTTGGGAAGTAGTGCCAAAGTAAATACTGAGGGGTCGAATGTGGTTTGTTGAAAAAACAGGACTGAAGTCAAAGGTTATTCAAATGTTTTTAGCCTTAATGACTGGTAGACTGGAGTTACCATTTTATGAGATGGAGAAGACAGTGCAACATGCAGATTTTGGAGGGAAAATCAGGATTTCAGCTTTGAACATCTTAGAGGCCCTTATTAGACATACAAGAAGAGATATAAAATAGCTAGTTGGATATGGATCCCTGGTGATGTACTGATTAAGAGCTCATCTGTTAACCCAAAGGTCAGCAGTTTGAATCCACCAGCTGCATCTTGGAAACCCTATGAGGCAGTTCTACTGTGTACTATAGTGTTGCTATGAGTCAGAATCGACTCGACGGCAAAGGGTTTGGTTTCCTGATTTAGTTGTGTATGAAGCCTGGAGTGCAGGACGAGCTAGGTGTGAGATATATTGGGGAATCATTAATGTCTATGTGCCATTTAAGTCACTTAAATAGAATGACTATAGATAGAAGACAGAAGGGGTTCCAAAAATGATCCCTAGCGATACTAATAAATGTTGAGGAGATGAGATGGAATCTGCTAAATTTACGGAGAAAGGGTGATTAGTGAGGTAGGAGGGACACCAGAGATAGTCAGATCCCAGGAAAAAAATGAAATATTAGCGAAAGAGTACAAAACAGTATCAACTGCTTTTGAAAGGTTAAGTAAAATGAAGACTGAGAATGACTTTGGCATGTTGGAGTTCTATGAACTTGACACAGGAGGCTTGAATGGACTGGGTTTCAAAGCAATAAGAAGACGAATTAGAGCCAGATAGCATGGGCATGTCTTCTGAGGAGATTTGCTATAGAGGGAGAAGAGATTCAAGACAAACTGGAATACAGAGGCCATGTGTCAAGTTCTCGGGTGGGAGAAATTAGAGCACATTTATATGCTGATGATAATGATCAAGTTAAAGGGAAAACTGATGAGGTAAGAGACAGGGGTCAGCTACTAAAGTAATTTCCTTAAGTAGATGAGAGGGTATGAGATCTGTATGTAAATGGACATAAAAGGATTCTTAGATATACTTTTATTTTTCAAGTAATTTATGCTGCATTCTGGATATATTCTCAACTGTATCTTCCCTGACATGAATTCAATTTTCTGAAATGGGAATGTGCGTTTTAATTAGTTTATCCACAATAACAGACAGGAAGCAGAGCTTATGACTACAGATACAGATTAAGTTGTTAAATACGGTGGTGGCAGACTTTTGAAGTCCATTAGAATTGGAAACAAGGTCATTATTTAGAGTGAGCATTGTCAGGTATTATGCAGGTTTGTGAAAGAGAAGATATGAATTAATCTTCTAAGACGGTGAATGAATGGATTAGGTACATAAAGTGGGAGAAGGACAGAGCTGTGCTGACAGGTAAGCAATCAACAATCCTGAAGAAGCTTCTACCAGCAAGGCATGTTTTTATTTTAAGGCCGGGTGAAAAGGCATTTAAGGAAGAAGTTTGAATTTCACAGCCTGATTGTGAAATAGAGATTATACGAAAAGAGCTAATGGGAAAGAAGTTGTTTCTCTGTAAGGCGGGTTGGATCTTCAAGAATATTTAACCCTTGCAGCAGCAACATTTCATGGCTGGGTTATATAGTGAGGAGAGTAGAAAATATTCTGAAAACATAAAAATTCCTACAGGTTTTCCTGAAATATTTTCTGAAAAATCAAGTTAAATTCTGCCTACTGAGACAGAATCACAGATGTTTAGATAGAGAGTTTGTGGCATTGTGAGAGCAAGGTAACCTCCACTTAACAATTTCTGGGTAGTTCCAGTCTCCGTAGATGATTGTGGCCTTGAAATCAGCCCATTTGAGGAAGTGAAATGAACTATTGCTTCATGAATGCCAATATTTTCTATATATTACAGGCTATCTTGAAGACTGTGTAGGCAGGTTGGACACGTAAGAAGGCTTTTAAGGAAGGTACCAGGCCTATTGAATTTCATGTAGCTTCATCCAGGATTTTTTATGGTGCTTTCTGCCTTCATGAATAAATTCAGATACACTGAGAATCGGGAATACTTAGTGGTCACATGATCAATTGACTGCTTATTGAAAGTGGTAACCTTGAACTCCTTTATGATGAAATGGAAAAATAAATGACTTAACTCATCTCCTGACCTCATTAATCTGTCTCGGAGAGGCTTTAACCAAGTATACTGCAAGAAGAGACTATTTAGAGAAGAGGAAGGCAAGGGAAAGCTTGAACCTAATATTTCCCAGGCCTTTCACACTACATGCATAACTCAGGCCTTCAAGCCAATACCCAAGGAAGCAGAGCAGTTCATGAAGGCACTTTGCCTCATGCAAAGCCTCATGGCTGTGACAATGAGTATGTACTGAGCTTTGTGGAATAGTTGTCCTTCTGTCTGAATTCAAAGAATTTGAGACAATATTGGACACCTCTAATGACCACATGGTCAATTGGCCTTCCCACTTGTTAGGGTTGTTGTGACAGAATGAAAAATAGTGTGTTCCTCACAATATAGTGCCGTGGTTAAGCTCTTGGCTGCTAACCGAAAGGTCAGCTGTTCTAACCCACAGCTGCTCTTCGGGAGAAAGATGTGGCAGTCTGCTTCCATAAAGATTCCCAAACCCCTTGCTAAGGCTGTGATTTTTATGGAAGCAGACTGCCACATCTTCCTCCAGCAGAGAGGCTGGTAGGTTGGAACCACTGATGTTTAAGTTAGCAGCCAAGTGCTTAATCATTGTGCCACCAAGGCTCCTTCCCATAAAGATTACAACCTTGGGAACCCTATGGGGCAGTTCTACTCTGTCTTATAGGGTTGCTGTGAGTTGGAATCCACTCAGTGGGAATGGGTGTGTGGAAGAGGCTTTCATATCTTTCATGTAAGCAATGGGTTGCATGGGAGTAACAATCAGAATTGTCTAAAACTAACATTCCCCAGACATCCTCAAGCATCATAATATACTCTGGTCTTGAAACCCTCAAGTAGTCGGGAAAATCATAAAGTTGTCTGGCTTAATGCAATATCTTCTGGCACTTGGTCTATGTGAGGGCAAAGAGAACCACTTAGCGGATGCCACCTGTGCTGGTACTCGTTCTTCCCCTCAGGGCATTTTTCCTGGCTTCCCATCTCATTTTCTGTCATAAATTGCTTCACATTTTTGGGTTTTATGCTAAGACTTCACATCTTGATTCTACCTTCCTACCTGACTTCTGGCTTTGATGGTTTGTCATACCCATTTAATTTTGCCTTTAGATGCTTTATCAAATCTTAATATTTTAAATTATTTGCTTAAGATTTTTCATACAGACTGAAACATTACAGATAGTGCTGAAATCCCCTTATGTGCACCTCCCTGAGCTCATTCCCTTCGAGCAGTAGTTGCTATCCTGGATTTGGTATTTGCCATTCACATGCATGCTGTAGATCAATACTAAATACAAACGTATCTATAGAGAGTGCATGGCTTTTTTTTGTGGGTTTACTGAAAGCACTGCTAGGCAATTTGATTTTTAGATTTAGCGAGGGGTTTTTGACATCTATGCATTTTGACTCACATGATTTTAATTTGTGTATTCAGTGTTACTATGTGACAATTTATTTGTCCATTCTTCTGTCAATGGATACTTTAAAATATTTTTTGTTATTATGAAAGAATGTGGCAGTAAAAATTCTTGTAATAGGTGTCCATGTTCAAATGTGTAAGAATTCTGTATTACTGTTATGGATTCAACAGTGCCCATCCAAAAGACGGAAATTCTAGTGGCATAGTGGTTAAGTGCTATGGCTGCTAACTAAAATGTCAGCAGTGCAAATCAACCATGTGCTCCTTGGAAACTCTACAGGGCAATTCTACTCTGTCCTATAGGGTCTCTATGAGTTGGAATTGACTCGATGGCAACAGTTATCCAAAAGATATGTTGAATCCCTACCACCTAGCACCTCTGAATGTGACATTGTTTGGTAGTGGAGTCTCTGAAAATGTTATCAGTTAACACAAGTCATATCTGAGTAAGGTGGATCCTAATCCAACCCAAGTGCTGTCCTTAAACAAGAGCCACAGACAAAAGTGGAAGATGGCCATGTGAAGACGCATCTGAAAACCAAGGAACTCCAAGAAACACCTGGATTATCTGAAGCTGGAAAAGACTGGGAAAGATCTTCTCTTAGAGCTAACAGAGAGAGCGCAGTCCTACCAATGCCCTGAATTCAGGCTCCTAGTCTCTAGAACTATGAGATATTAAATTTCTGTTGTTTTAAAGCCACCCACTTTGTGGTACTTAAGGCAGCCCTAGGAAATGAATACTATTATATACTCAAAAGCAGAATTGCTTGATTGATGGGTATACACATCTATGCATATCTACTTTTTGCTCTCAAAATGCTTTATAAATTGCCCCAATTTATAATCCCTTAAGCACTGTAAGAGGATTTCCATTTCTCTGCAGCCTCTCCAAAACTTTTTATCAGGCTTTTTTTTTTTTTTTTGGCTTATCAGTCATCTGAAATTGTATTGTATGTATCTTCACATGTATATGATGGCTCATATATATATATGTATGCAGTCTGATGTTTCGTAGAGTTTAGTATTTTTTTTTTCCTTTTGAGTTCTCTCATGTGAATAGAATGTTCTTACACTTTGCAAATTTTTCTAGCAGATTATCTTTTTTCCCTTATTGATCATAGGATTCCTTCATTAATTCTGAATACTAATTCTTTGACAGATATATGGTAACAAATATCTTCTACCAAACCAAGGCTTTTTCTTTTAATTGTGTATGTGTTATCTTTTGTAAAAGTTTTTAGGCAGTTAAATACATTAATCTTTTTTCCCCTGTAGAATTTATAATTTTTCTGTCTTGTTTAAGAAGTTCTTCCTACCCAGAGGCCATAAAAATGGGCGCTCTTTTTTTTTTTTCTAAAAGTTGTACTGTTTTACTTTAAACTTAAATTAAAAATTTAATTTATTTTTGCCCATAGTCTGAGGTTGGGGTGTAGACTAGTTTGTCTTTACATAGATTTGCAATGCCACCAGTGTCACATATCAAGTTATGGCACTTTGCGTATAGTTTCTGCTGATGCATAGGTCTATTTTGGGGTTTCACCACGTATTTTGGAAGTCTGTCCCTGTCTATAACCAGTATTGGAAACACTGGTACTGTAGCAGCTAAGTGCTACAGCTGCTAACCAAAATGTTGGCAGTTTGAATCCACCAGTTGCTCCTTGGAAACTCTATGGAGCAGTATTACTCTGTCCTATAGGGTCGCTATGAGTCAGAATCGACTCGATGGCAAAGGGTTTTTTTTTTTTTTTTTTTAATAACCAGTATTGGGTGCCTTAATGGTGCAGTGGTTGAAAGCTCAGCTGCTAAACAAAAGGTCAACAGTTTGAATCCACCAGTCACTCTTTGGAAACTCAGTGGGGCAGTTCTACTGTCTTATAGGGTCGCTATCACTCAGAATCAACTCGATGAGAGCAGATCTATACCAACATTATGCTCATCACAGCTTTGTAGTGAGCCTTGTAATCTGGTTGGACAGTTGTCCCTGCGTCGCTCTTCATCTCCAGGATTGTTTTTACTATTCTCTGCCTATCCTTTATTCTTCTATACTAATTTATGTATCAGCGCTAAGGTTCCACAAATAATTGTTTGAGTTTTGACTAAAATTTCCTTTGCTTGTATAGATTAATTTGGGGGAGAGTTGTCATCTTTTATATGTATTTCCCCATTTTTTCAAAGCTTTTTTTTATATCCTTCAAAAATCCTTATACTATTTCTATGAGGATTTGTGTGCTTTTTGTTAAGACTCATTTTTAGGTACTTTAGAGTCTTTTTGTTATGGAAAATGGTATCATTTTTTACTGTATTTTCTGTTTCTTCACTGTTTTGGTATAGGAATACTCTGAACTTTGTAGTTCATCTTGTACACAATGATCTTGTTAAAGTTTCTTTTAATTCTTATTTTTTTTTTCTCTATATCTACTTAGATTTTTCAACATAAACCACCTCCTCATATGGAAAAAAGAAAACATTTTCTATTCCTATTTTATTATACATTTAATTTTTTTTTTGTAATCTTTTTTTATTGGCTAGAGTCTCTAGTACAATCTTGATTAGTGACTTTAACAGCTGATGTCCTTTCCTTGTCCTAATTTAAAACAAAATGATACTAACTGAGGATCAAACATATTCATGAAGGTATTTTTATTGTTAGAAACCATTATATCAGGTTAAGGAAGTTCTCTTTACCTTTTTTATTTACCAAGTCCATGAGGGCCAACACACAATCTTGAGTGTATCCCAGCTGAATTAGAGACCATCTCAAGAATAGATTTGACACAGTTGAACACTAATGACTGAAGACCAGATGAGTCTTGGAATGACATCGTATATGAGAAAAGACCAAAATGGATGTCAGAAGAGACTTTGAAACTTGCTCTTTAACATAGAGTTGCTAAAGTGAAAGGAAGAAATGATGACATAAAACAGCTGAACAGAGAGAATTTTAAAGGGCAGCTCTAGAAGGCAAAGTAAAGTATTATGATGACATGTGCAAAGATCTGAAGTTAGAAAACCAAAAGCGTTTTTTGCAATTTTTAAGCTGAAAGAATTAAAACCTTAAGTTGCAACAGTGAAGGATTCTGAGGCAAAATACTGAGCAGCGCAGGAAGCAACAAAAGAAGAGGGAAGGAATACACAGAGTCACTGTACCAAAAAGATTAGGTTGATGTTCAGCCATTTCAGGAGGTAGCATATAAGCAAGAACCAATGACAATGAAGGAAGAAGTCCAAGCTGCACAGAAGACATTGGCAAAAAATAAGGATCTGGGAATTGAGGGAATATTAACTAAGATGTTTCCAAAAACTAATGCAGTGCTAGAGTGAGCTGGAAGTACTCATTCATCTATCCCAAGAAATTTGAAAGACAGCTACCTGGCCAACCACTGGAGGAGATCCATATTTATGCCTATTCCAAACAAAGGTGATCCAACTGAATGGAGAAATTATCGAACAACATCATTAATATCACACACAAAATTTTGTTGAAGATCATTCAAAAGCTGCTGCAGCAGTACATTGACAGGGAACTGCCAAAAATTCAAGTTGGATTCAAAAGAGAATATGGAACAAGGGATATAATTGCTGATGTTAGATGGATCTTGGCTGAAAGCAGAGAATACCAGAAAGATGTTTACCTGTGTTTTATTAAACTGCACAAAGGCATTAGACTGTGTGGGTCATAAGCAATCATGGGTAACATTGTGAAGAATGGGAATTCCAGAGCACTTGATTATGTTCATGAGAATCTTGTGCATAGACCAAAAGGCAGTCATTTGAACAGACAAGGGCATACTTTGTGCTTTAATACCAGGAAAGGTGTGCATCAGGGTTGTATCTTTTCATTATGCTTATCAATCTGTATGCTGAGCAAATAATCAGAGAAGCTGGGCTACATGAAGAAGAATGGGGCATCAGGATTGGAGGAAGACTCATTAACCACTTACAATATACAGATGACACAACCTTGCTTGAAAAAAGTAAAGAGGACTTGAAGCACTTACTGATGAGGATCAAACACCACAGCCTTCAGTATGGATTACACTTCAACATAAAGAAAACAAAAATCCTCACAACTGGACCAATCAGCAACATCCTGATCAACAGAGAAAATTTGAAGTTATGAAGGATTTCATTTTACTTGGACCTACTATCAACACCCATGGAAGCAGCAGTCAAGAAATGAAATAACATATCTGCATTGGGCAAATCTGCTGCAAAAGAACTCTTTAAAGTATTAAAAACAAAGATTTCACTTTGGGGACTAAGGCGCACTTGATCCAAGCCATGGTATTTTCAATTGCCTTGTATGCATGCAAAATCTGGACAGTGAATAAAGAAGGCTGAAGAAGAATTGATGCCTTTGAATTATGGTGTTGGTGAAGAATATTGAATATACCATGAACTGCCAGAAGAACATACAAACCTGCCTTGGAAGAAATACAGCCAGAATGCTCCTTAGAAGTAAGGATGACGAGACTTCGTCTCACATACTTTGGACATGTTATCAGGAGATAACTAGTCCTTGGAAAAGGACATCTTGCTTGGTAAAGCAAGGGGTCAGCAAAAGGGAGGAAGACCCTCAGTGAGATGCATGGATACAGTGCAGCAAAAATGGGCTCAGGCATATAATCGTGAAATGGTGCAGGACCAGGCAGTGTTCACTATAAGTCGGAGCCAACTCGATGGTACCTAACAGCATAGGCAAGAACATTAAGCTTGGTCTAAACCTATGCCTCATATAAAAATTAACTCAAAATGGATATTGATGTAACGATAAAATGTAAAATTTTTTTAAAAATAGAAAAAAAAAAAGAAAATTCTTGGAACCTAGGGCTAGGTGACTTTAAACCATGCAGTATCCACTTGTTCTGTTTGAACAACTGCCTTTTGGTCTATGTACAGGTTCCACATGAACCCAATTAAGTGTTCTGAGACAACTGGGCTAAGTAAAGAGTTCTTAGACTTGAAACCAAACCAAAAAGAAAATCCATAAAATTAAAATTTGATAAATTGGATATAATTGATAAAATACATTTTAAAATAATAAAATGACTTGATGAAGTTATATTATAACATTAGTTTATACCAAAACAAAACAAAACAAAAAACCAGTGCTGTCGAGTAGATTCCATTTCATAGCCACTCTGTAGGACAGAGTAGAACTGCCTCATAGTGCTTCCAAGGAGTGGCTTGGGGCTTCAAACCTCTGACCTTTTGGTTAGCAGCTGTAGCTCTTAGCCACTGTACTACCAGGGTGCCTTAGTTTATCCAGAGATAATAAAATACTTTTACATTTAAAAAAACATTATGAGATTTTACAAAGAAAATAATGAATACTTATAATGAATACTTACAGTCACTTAAAAATTAAAACTATTTTTATCAAAAACAAAGAATAGATACATTACCATGCCATTTTAGATTTGTGACTTCAGCCATCCAATACATCAGTATTTTCTAAGATCATGACGATTTTAATATATTCTTTGCCAAATTCTTATACAGATTTTATCTTCCTGAGCCTCCGTGGGTATTTGGGTTGAGAAAGATGAGTTTTTTAGTTGATATGTCCTGACACATAAAATAAATCCAGATTTTCAATTAGCGTATAACTTATTCACAGTTACCTGGTCTAAAGAGTAAGGATGTATTTTTGCATTTTATTTTCTCATTAGAAATATTCTGTCGCTATATATGCTGTTTAAGTAGAATTCTCTCTCTTAATAAGAAACACGTAATACTTATGTAAAAGGGTCTATCTGATTTGAACCATTTCTACATTTTCTCCACCAGAGATGATAAAGATTCAACCTGTGGCTCTGAAAGGGTTCTCAAGACGTTTTGAAATTTTTATGCCACCAGAAGCCCTGGTAGCTCAGTGGTTAAGTGTTCAGCCACTAACCGCAGGGCTCCACTCCAGGGGAAAAAAAAATTTGACAGTCTGCTTCTGTAAAGATATACAGCCTTGGAAACCCTATCTGACAGTTGTACTCTGTCCTGTAGAGTTGTTATGAGTCAGAATTGACTTGACAGCAATAGGGTTTATATATACTCCAAAAGAATATACTTGCTGTCAGTATGACTGCTTCTTAAATAAACCTTTGTTGAATAATGTGGTATTTATATACCTGTATTACGTAAAAAAAAAAAAAAAAAATTCATTACGTAAAATAGAGAAAATCACTACTGATATAATAAGAAGAAAGAAGCCTGAAGAAATAGGTTTTCAGGGTAAGAAGAAACAGAATATAGGAAAGGCAAGAGAACATAAAATTGGGAGGATAGATAAAATTCAAAGGCCATGCAGGAAATGATCAGAAATAGGATTCAAGGAAGGTGACAGGAAAAGTGATAACAGTAAGGAAAAGAAAGTCAGCATTGGTATTGAAGAGTGACAGAATGTGTTATGTAGTTAACTTGATATTGTTGCCAACCTGGAGAGCTAAAAAAAATTTTTTTTGATTGGTTTTAAATATATGTGTGCAATAGTCAAAGGTTTCTGTAATCACAAGGGCAGGGCTAGAATATTGCCCCAAACACATTCAGAACGGAGTAGGTGTGGCTGGGTGAAGGCCCGCTTGGGGGAGGCAAGGTGGGAGGGAAGATACCAGGTGACAAATTGTGTGGGAGGACCGAAGAATTACTGGAAATATAACAGTGTATAATGATAAAAATAAAAAGAAAGTCAACCTAGTGAAGGGGGAGGAAAAACAAAAGGGTATTTAAATATGAAGCTAGATTTTAGAAGTACAAATCTTTAGTAGACTGGTCTAAAATGAGGGAGAGTGAAGATGATGATCCAATACATAGTTTGAGAAAAAAAAAGGTGCATTCATCTTTGAGGAACTTGCTATTACTAACTATTTTTAAATTTTATATGAAATAGTATATTCTACTCCTGTAAGTTCAATGAAGATTCAAAACGCTTTTTTGGTTTTGTGGATTCATTTAAGGCTTGCATCCTTTCCAGTATCTCATATGTAAACATATTCTCAAGTTAGTTATAGTTAGGTGTTCTTTTACAAGCTGGATCTGACTCTGAATTGGGCTGAGTTAAAAGAACATGTCATTCATGGTGTGGGGTTTATAATTAACTTTACCCAAAGAATTTGGTCCTTGTCCTTGATTCCTGAGAAATAACCTCTAAAACCTTGGAATTCCCTCAGTGATTGTGTCATTGCTTTCACTGAGGGCTCCAGACCACACTTACCCAACAGGTTATGCTAATGAGATGACTTTTGGATGGAGGCTGGATAGGCCAGAAAGACCCACCATCTGATATCAACCTGACCTCAATGGAGGTGGGCTAGAGTTTGAGTTCAACCATGTGGACAATGATTCAATCAATTATACCTAGGTGATGAGACCCCAGTATAAAAGCTCTAGACACTGAATTTCCATGAGCTTCCTGGTTGGTAAAAGATATTGGTGCTTGGGAGGATAACGTGTCCATTTTTGGGACAGGGAAGCTTCTCATCAGGGATCCTCCCAGTCCTCACCCTTTGCCTTTCTTCATTTGTATCTTTTATGTTATAATCAAACAATAATTGTAAGTATAGCACTTTTCTGCACTGAGTCATTCTAGCAAATTATTGAACTTAAGGGCTTAATGGAAGCCAGCAGGTCAGAAGTGAGGGGAGCCTGGAGACCCTCAAGCTTACAGCTAGTATTCAGAAGGGGTAGTGGAAACCTCAAATTCATATCCAGCAAGTTAAAAGTGAGGATATCCTGGGGACTGTCAAGGTTGTAGCTAGTATCCGAAGCCTTATGCAGACTTGGCAGTCTGGAGGACTGTGTCCCTTAACTTAAAAGATCTGACCTTGCTCAGGAGGTTAGGGTCAGAGAAAGAAGTGCTTCATTTGCAGTTGGTGTAAGAAGAGAACTGGATTAATTTGTTCAGATGGTCACTTACATTGTCATATTTAGGGGGAAATGAGAAGAGCTCCTCTGCTCTCAAGCACCTCTTTTACCTTATGCCATAATGTGAAATTTCACCATTGAAGTTGTAATGATTTTTGCTAGTACACATGAATATATTAATAGTTTAGGGTAAATGAACTTAACAGACAATTTTCTGTCAATATGAAAGAAGAGGAACTTGAAAGTATGATAACATTAGTCTCCTAGTGGGGCATACTAGCCAGGAAAAGAACTATGTTTACCATTGCATTTATACTGCTTAGCAGAGTGTAGGCGCTCAACGAATATTGGCTGAGTGAACGAATGTGCATAATGGAATACTATACAGTGGCCAAAGTGAATGAGCCACAGTGCCGTGCAATAATGTGTGTGAGTCTTAGCAATATAATACTAATAAGAGAATAATTCCTCCAAAATGAAATACAGCTTAATATCTTTTTACAAAATTAAAACAACTAATACACACACATACACACACCTTCCCATGCCCCAGTTTTTAGGAACACATATATTTGCCATAAGTTAAATAAAAAGAAAACAAGAGAATGATGCGTACAGGATTCAGGTTACAGAAGGAGGCAGGGAGCTGAGTTAACAGGGAGTGACTCTATGCTAAGATAAAGATTATTGTTAAGGCCATAGGTTCTGTTTGAGTATTTATTTCAAAAATGCTTATTATAATGTTATAACATTACAATAAACAGCTCATCACAAATAGATGGAAATATATGGAACCATGATGAGAGTGTCACTAACTGTGGATTATGACTAATATTATCGTAGGGTAGGGTTCCAAATTAATTAACTACACACACACACAAGAGAATTTAAATATAGGCAGAGGCATGCTGAAGACAAATTGCCCACATCACAGTGATTGACAGTGGTTAGTGAATGTGGAGGGGCCCTGGTGGCGCAGTGGTTAAGAGCTTGGCTGCTAAACAAAAGGTCAGCAGTTCGAACCCACCAGCTGCTCCTTGGAAACCCTATAGGGAACTTCTACGCTGTCTTATTGGGTCATTATGAGTCAGAATCGACTCAACGGCAACAGTGAGTATATGTGGAATCGTAGAAAACCTGTGAGGAACATACGCCTTCATGACTTCATGTAGAGGAATACGCAATACTTCCCACTTGGAGGTTTGAGTGGTGTCTACTGACATACTTTGGTGGAGCTGAATGTATAAAATAAACAGCAAATGATCTGCTATCATAGAGACTATAATAAGAACTATGTAACTTTCTCTTTTTGCTCTGGTTCTTAGGAAATGCAGATCTCAACGTGATGATTAATCATAGGAAATCTTTAAGTTTTCATAGTTAACAAAATATTCCAGAGTCTTTCATGACCATGAGTTTATATTTTTACCTTATTTATTTTTTTGCTTTCTGCATCATAAATACTTTATGTTTTCAATGAAGTGAACTATAAATGACAAAGTTAAAAAAAAAAATACATGCCACAAATGGCTAAAGGCTTTAGTTTAGAAACAAATAATTAACCACAAAGGCTAGCAAAAGCTACTTGGAAGAGGGGGAGTAATAATTTTCTTCTTAAGCAATGTGTTAGCTATTTAACTTCAATAAATATGGCTGTCTAGAAAATAGTATTTACAAGTAACATATTCAGCTGAAATACTTACAAAGTAATTGACTTCACCTTTTGGCTACATCTTTGAAAACCATATGTTCCAGTCTCATGATAGCTTAAGGAAGACTCTTAAAATTTTCTGTTTCTAGATACCATTACGAAAATACTATGTGAGCTTCTGATTTCAAAATTGCAGCATGAAGAATGTTTTATTCCTGTCTCCTTTCTAAAATGACCTGAAAATAATGAGGAAGACAAAAAAGAAACAAATATAAAGTAGGTCTTCACCGAAACTAGAAACACTGGTAGCCTTAAGCATGGGTATGAGAGCAAATGAAGCTAATGAATAATTTAGTGAGCAGAAAAAACCCAGAAACCAAACCCAGAGCCATCCACTTTGCATAGCAACCCTATAGGACAGAGTAGAACTGCCCCATAGAGTTTCCAAGGAAAGCCTAGTGGATTCGAGCACTTAACCACTATGCCACTGGGGTTTCCAAACCAGTGTGTGTGGAGGGAAGGTGCCCATGACATCTCAGACAAGCCCAGAAATTGGAAACATCAGACATCTGGAAGATGGGCATGAGAAGGGATTCTGAAAACAGATTTTTCTTTTCTTTTAAGCCTGTTTATGAAACAGAAACCTACTCTTTCATTCCCCCTTACTGTGTCGCACCTCCAGAAAAGTAAGGCAACTACTCATCTCTATTTTCTGCAGAAGTCAGGAGGCAGCCTTTCTAGAAATTGAATCAGAGCCAGGGCCAGCTACGTAATTTGTGGGACACAGTACAAAATGAAAATGCAGGGCCTCTTGTTAAAATATTAACAATTTCGAGATGATGACTGCAGAACGTTAAACAAAGTGCCCTTCTAAATGCAAAGCCTTGTGCAAGTGCAAGGTGGCATGCTTGGGAAGCTGGCCTTCCAGAAAGCCCCAAACTCAGGGACATCAAGCGGAGAGGAAGACAGGAGTGAGGTATGTACTGAAAATGGTAGAATTACGATAACATCTATATACTCAGTGGTGAAGTACCAATTCTGTCACCCTCAATACTGGCATTTAAGCTACCCATTCCATTGAGAAGTCTGGAGGACCCACATACACAGAAATTAAACTAACTTAGAAGAAGATAACGACATTTAGTAGTTCCCAGAATAAAAGCTATACGGTTGCCTAGTTAAATACACTGAGAGCTCACCTGGAAATAAGCCCTATCCAGCCAGAGACAAGCCCCGCCCATGCACACAGACCTGGAGGCTTTTAGTGCTTAAATGAAAGTTGAGTCCTGGTGGTACAATGGTTAGGTGCTTGCCTGCTGACTGAAAGGTCAATAGTTTGAATCCTCCTAGAAGATCCATGGGAGAAAGACCTTAGTGATCTGTTTCCGTAGAGATTACAGCCTGGAAAACCCTGTAGGGCAGTTGTACTCTGTCATGTAGTGTTGCTGTGAGTTGAAATTGTCTGGACAGCACACAAGAAGAAAGAGTTACCAGGCATTTGAGGAAATCCCCCAAAAGGAAAAAAAGCCATAAAAAATAGAGAAAACAGAGACAATTAGGGAGCAGAATAACACTTCAAAGGGAAAACATTAATATTTATAATCATAATAGTATCAGATTGCCTTTGGCAAGGCTTTTCCCTTCATGCTGTCTCCTGTAACAAAAGTACTAGAAGGTTGAAACCTTATTTCCTAGAAATCTTGTCGGGACCTCCCATGTCAATGAGAGGTACTTTTATGAGATTTGGAAAGCAGAAGAATAACTAAAGCTATATGGCTTCCTCAGTATTGGAGGGTAAGCATGTGATTTTTAACAGAGAGCAAGTGTGGCGTTTTACTAGTGGCTTTCAAGAATTCCCTACTCTGGTGTTACAAGTATCAGTTACATTTTTCTGAGATTCCTACATCTTCTTGATTTCTTGAAAGCTAGTGGTAGCTTTTTCTAATCTATGTTCTATAGTCCTTCCATAATTTTAAGAATTCACTTGTTTGAATTTAACATGTTCCTACTTGGAATATCTAGAAATGTTTCTGTTTTCCCGACAGAACCCTGCCAGAAAAAATAGTAATAGCAAATATTTATATAGTACTTGTCTGTACCAGGTACTGCTTTATTTTACATTCGGGTTATGTTTTATTTATTTTGAACTACAATTTTTATATTATTCAAATATCCAACTTCTGGAAAGCTATATACACGGAGGTATGTTGTATTCTTCTATGCCTCTTTCTGCCTTCCCCCACATGCTGTGGAACGATTGAAAATATATTTTTGTTTACCATTCAAGATTTTCTAATTTCAGATAACAAATAGGATAAAAACAGAGATAAAAAATAGGAGAGAAATAATATGATATTTAGGGTATATGTTCAATGTATTGAGCACCCATCTAATAGGAGCTCTACAAAGAGAGAACAAAGAAAATGGATGTGGTGTTTTAAAAACAGTATTAAAAAACAAACCAAAAACAAAAACTTTCCTACAACTTAAAGTCTAAAAGACCCATTGAGTGTTAAGCACAAAGACCTCTCTGAAGACATATCAGAACACAAGAAACTCCAGTGATACAGACAAAATTCCAAGTATTTCAGAAACTAAAGTCAAATCACGTACAAAGACCATTAAATAAGAATTTCATCAGACTTCTCGAAAGCAGTATTGGAATTTAGGAGACAATAGAACAATGCCTTCGAAATTCTGAACGAAACGCTTTTTTAACCCCAATTTTTATACCCAGGAGTGGCTAAGAGCTCAGCTGCTAACCAAAAGGTTGGCAGTGCCAGTCCACCAGTCGCTCCTTGAAAACCCCATGGGGCAGTTCTTGCCTGTCCTATAGGACATAATATATAGACTCATCAACAATTTTTTAAAGTATCAATCAGGTGTGAAGGTAATATGAGGACATTTTATTGATAATCAAGTTTTCAAAGATATCAAACTTCTCTGTACCCCTTCTTAGGAAGCCGCTGGTCATCTGCTCCATCAAATAGCACAATAAATTTAAAATAGAAGTTACAGGATCCAAGAAACAAAGGATTCAACCCAATTAGGATAAAGAGGCACTCCAAAGGCCATAGCTTTCTAGTAACAGACTTGGTACACAACCAGACCAGATAGGAACAGAAGGACAGAAGGAAAATACGTGGAACTGATAAATTACTTGAAGTTTGACTCAGAGAAAACTGTATTGGAAAGGATTTTACAGGCTCATTGAACAATGCAAGAGGACTATGCCAGAGATTCAAAGAAAAATAAGCAGATGAAAAATAAGGGGGTGGCTATTCTAAGAAATACAAAAATTTCATAAAAACATAATAATGCTCAAACTTGGACCAATAATAAACAATATTTGTAATCATATTAATGAAAACACTAAATATGAATTTAAAAAAAGTTTATATTACTATTAGGTAAAGGAAAAGAGTAAAGGGGAGGTGAGAGCCTGCTGGTTTCTATGACGACTACTTTGACAAAGGTTAGTCAAATTTCATTGATGATTAGATCAGACATAAATATAATCCAGAAGATTATAATTGTAGACAGAGCTACCAATTCTAGGTTTTAAAGATCCATTTAGGCATGATAATTCCGAGAATAACGCCTAAGGAAGTGAGGGTCACTGGAAACACAACTCCCTTCCTCTGGTATATTCCCACACCTAGGACAATCTGGATTGTACTAGAACCTTGGTATTGGCATTTCTCTTCAATTTTAGAGTTACACAAACCACAATGAAATACATTCAAGTATGGCTGTATTTCTCAGCCATCACCTTCAAATTCTCCAGGCTGCTTCTTCCTGTTGCAAGTACATTCTTAATTAAATGTTTCTGTGGTAGAATGAGGGTCACAGTTTCCAAACTCTGTAAGATTCTACAGAATTAAAGTGTTAGACAATAAAGATTCTACAAAGGCTTTTATCATTATTTTCCTTTTAAAACTGTGTCCATATATTACTTTGACCATTAAGAATAAAAGCATGCTAGTAATTTCATTTTTTATCTTAAAAAAAAAAAAAGGCCGTGGTATTTTACGATCAGGTATAATGACTGGATTCTTAATGCATTTCATGCTTGGGGTCCACTGGAACACTGTTTCAGGTAGAAGATCAATACAGTATTACTATTTTGTCCAGATTTCTCACTAATACCTTGCAATAACTTTCAGCAGTTCCCTTGATAAATGGCTTATGCATGCCTCTGACTTCCCTGCTAAATTCTCTTTTTCAGTCACAGAGGAAAAAAAAAAAAAAAGACAGGAGAGACAAACTTGAAGGAGACACTTATCTAAATCTAAATCTGATCCCTTTTTAGGAAAGTAAAAGTTAACCTTTTCTCTTCTTCCTTGCATCCCAATTTTTGGTGAGTACACTGTGGATTTACTAAGAAATAAAAAAAAAATAGTACCTGTTAAAAAGATCACTGCATTTATTCCTAGCCTCCTGAAAATTCCTCACACATATGTGCATATACATACATACATATATATATATGTTTTAATATTTTTTAAAATATACTTCCCCTCATCCCCCAAGTGAAGTCTTTAGTTTAAAGCCCCATTCATATGGGAAATAGTGGTTTGGAAATGTTCTCATTGGTTTCCCAAACAACAATTTGACAGGTCAGAATTTAAGTGCCTGAGTGAGAATTGTCCCATCACTCAGAAAGGCCATAAATGAATCATCTGCACTGTTTGCTTAGCTCTTTGCCCTCTCTGAGCTTTGGGATAATGAAGCTTGATAGTAACGTGCTGAAATCATTTCTCTCTATAAAAGCTTTTAAATCTTACCCTATAAACTACATTTGATGATATTTAAAGAGTTCCTCAGAAATTTCTCTTTGAACCAGCTATGTCCTTAAGTTTTCCTGGGATCCCTTTGTCTAGCATTCTAACTCAGGCATTTAAAATAAGTTTTCCCCACCCCACCCCTGTGGATTTAAATAAACAGTTCTTAAGAGGCAGCGAAGAGTTTTCTGTGATTCAAGGTGAAAAATTACGGCTTTCAAGCTTGTTTTAATATTGTTGTTGGCTTATTACTAGATGTTAGTTTTAGCTATCTATTTATTGCAAGGTCAAATAAAACATTTAGATATTTTACCTTGCCATAGCAAGTCGTCTGGTTCTATCTCTAATTTTCAGGTAGGAACATACAGCTGATTATATTATCAAATGCAGCCAACTGTAGTTTGAGATAGTCTGTTAGTGAGAGAGGTTGTTATAGCCAATCAACAAACAAACAGGTAAAAATCTCCACTTTCCATTTGATGCAACTCTGACAAATGAGAGGAATGTGGTCGTATTAGCATTGAAAATAATAAGCTAGAAAACCACTCACAGAAAAAGCAGCAAGACAAAATTAGACCATGGTCATATTGCCTCCTCCTTTAATACACCTTCCACTCTCAAACTGACTGACCTGGAATGCCTGAATTCTACATCAGGCTGGTGCAGTTATTGCTGCATTATTTTAACTTTCTCAGATAAATTCGTCTCAGATACTGAACAGCCAATAGATTATAGGAATCTGGAGCAGTGATGAATATTAATAGAGATTCATAGAACAGTTACCTTTAACTATTAAACTAGTAGGTGGTGTTATCAGAATCCTTATACAGGCTTTTATACCTAAGGGCTGAAGCGGAAGTAGATGAATGCTCAACTTCTCAGAATTACCATTATAAAAAAAAAAAAAATCTGACCTGGCTTTTCATTTCCTGGAAAAGTCATGTGAAAACCAAGTTGTAAGTATTATGGCCTTACAGTTGTTATCTGGAAGGTGATGTATCTCAAGTAAAGTAAATATTGGTAGATATTGAGGCAAGGGAGGCAGATGTGAGCCTATTTGGGTGAATATAAATATAATTAGGAAGCTGGATAAAATTTAAAGATATGCTACAGATATGAGCCTTGATAAGCCCAAGCAGATCTTCAAGAATAGAAGTGATGACTGTTATGGTTCCAGATTTATGCCTTGGCTCTACAGTGGCAAGTATTCTGAAATTTATAGACACTTGAGAAAACTTTGATCCTTGGTCAACAGTTGACCACTATAACACCTAGCCTAAAAAAATCAACATACTGAGCAATGCAAGTGACATTGTACAAATGGGCTGATTAGGATAGGAAGTATTAAGGATCTGTTTTGTGGGATGAGAAGACAATGCCTAAGCCTTCAACATAATGGCATGTGCAGGGATAGGCAAGTTCATCTAGGGCTGTAGGGAACTGCCTCCTGGTTCCTGGTGAGCCAACAGCTCTCTTCTGCTCTTGAGACCTGCTTTGTTGCTAAGCTCTACCCAGGTCTGCCTTGCCTGAGTAGTACTTCCAGCTTGGGCTTTTCCCCTTTCCTTCAGAATCTTCCATTTGGTTTGGTTACAGTGAGTCAGTTTGATAAAGCAATATTTCCTATATTCACTAAAAACTAGATCACAATAAATATTGAAGTCACTTGTTAAATACAGATTCCCAGGTTCAATTCTTATATATTAAGAGTCAGTAAGGCCAGGAACCCTGTATTTTTTTTTTTTTTTACTCTCCCCAAGACAAATTTGGAAAAATTACAGTGAATGAAAACAGGGTCATCCCATCCCAAGTAGTATATGCTTATTTCAACAAAATTATATTTAGTTTAGCTCCCCAGATTGACGAACAGTAAAGAGCTTATGGAGAATTTAACATTCACTCAGTCATCAATGATTATTGACTATTTCTGAGGGCTGTAGTGATTGGCCATGTATCTATGAAAAGTCCGACAACACAGTCAACGGCCACTATGAGCTTGGGAGTTACGTGAATGAGTTTAGTTGGATTTATTATTATTTGTAACCTAAGTAAGAAAAATACTCTACTGTAGCATACCTACTTCATGTCTACTCCATGTAGTGCTACTAGGGTAATAATATAAAGATGTATGCTCAAATAGCTAATGTTGATGAATAAAGACTACTAAAGATGACACAGGAGCAAAATTTATCTGTACAAGACAGGAAAAGTAGAGAGTGCAGGGTTCTGTGGTCAGGTCAAGGAAGTTAACAGCTACAGCTCAGATCAGTGGCAGCTCATTAGCAGTTCAAATAGGTTGGGTACAGGTGTAATACAAGGTGACAGTCAAGGTTGATAGGTAATATATTTTAAAATTGTTAGATTTTTCCTCCTTTTACATTTCTGAGTCAAAGTACTTGTTTTGATTCCTCAATTTTTTTTTTGCGCTGATTGTATAATTAACACCTACCCAATCGTTAAATTATTCTTCTTTTTCATTGGATGAATTTTTTGTGTGTGTGCTAATTATAACTGCATATCTACAGAGCCAGATTTTTCTTCACCCTTTACCCAATATAATGGAAATCATACATGGTTTCCAGCTTCTTCTGTTTTTTCAGGGAGCAGAGAAAACAGCTCTGAGTTTCTCTTGAATGCTACAAATGAGGGCTTTTTTCGAAATGTCCAGGGGTACTGTGGGGTATACACAAGGTCAAAATAGATTATTTCATCCTTCCTTTATTTCCCTGTATCAGTTTCATGCAGATTAAAGCTTTCTTTCCCCGAAGTTCCTTTATTTGACCTTTGAGAAGCAGACTTTAAATGAAAAAAAAAAAAGATTGTATGGTTGCCAGGAAAAACTATGTATGCTCTTAAGTAGAAAAAAAAATTAAGATGCATCTAATTAGGGTCATGGATGAAAAGTTGTGAGCAGATGATGGGCTAAAATTCTCAGAGGAGATTAGGCTCAAGAAGGAATCTTTAGAGACTTTCCGTTTTCCTGGAAAGATAGCGCACATGTGGGAATAGGCTATTTGGCCACCCTGCGCCATGTAGCTTTCCATCACTTGACTACCCCACTTCATACATCCACAGTGATGAAGATGCCTATGAATTTCAACTTTGCCTTTAAAAAGGTGGGCTTTTTCTTTTTCTGATTTGATGCTTAATACCAATTCGGGAAAAATGCCTAGAGAGCTGCGTAATTATGCCTTTAATCACCTTTTATTCTTTTATTTTAATTCCCTAAAGGCTTAAAGATAGACCAGGAGGGACTGTGGAAAAATATCAACTTCATTTTTGTTTCAGTTCCTTGCTGGTCAGGGTCCAGAAAACATCCTTCTTGTGCAGACAAGCAAAATGATTGGGCATCAGGAGTCAGTGGTGAGCTGAACCTAGCTTGCATGGCTCATAAAGGTCAATTGTGAGCACTTCTTCCAGTTCTGCATTCACTTACATTATGTTGGTGGTAGCTGGACATCTGCCATGGTGGGAGTATTTACACCACCAAATCAGAAAATGCTATGAATCAGGGCTCCTCTCCTTCCCCCACCCTCACCCTGAGAGCCTGCTGGTAAACATTCACCAATATGCCACTGACAGAAGCAGAACTTTCCGCATCTCCTAGATGCAGCAGTGGCCATCAGTTCACCCTGTAGCTTAGGTGGCTACCTCTGTGCAGCTATAGCAGCAGTGGGTTATATTAGACAGATTTCCTTTAGCTGGAAAGAAGTGGTAGTGGTGGACATCCCTGAGTATTGCTACTAACATCAAACTCCAGGGTCTGGCCTGATCTACAGCCATGAGTAATGGTTTGAATATGAAAGGCCACATACGCACGGTCAAATCAATAGAATATTTAGCACCAAAGTTCTGAGATAAAGTGTGTATCCTCCTTAGGCTGTTGGTTTTTTTCACTAAAATGAAATATTTATTTTTTATTACTTTCGGGGAGAAATTACCCATAAAAAGTCCTTTACCATCATCTAGATCAATATTATTCAGTAGAACTTTCTGCTATGATAGAAAGGTGCTATGCCTGGCCAACACGGTAGCTATTAGCTCCGTGAGGGAATTGAACACTTGAAATGTGGCTAGTGTCAGAGAGAAACTGAATTTTTAACTGGAATTAGTTAAAATTTAAATAGCCACGTGTGGGAGTGGCTAATGTTTTATAAATTCAGTTGAAATCCAGTTTAACTTCTAGTCAATGTTCAATACTTGATCATCTCTTCCCCCTTTAAAAATACCTTTTGTTCTTAACAGATAATTTGATGGATTTGATATAGTTTTTGGTCACTGGTGAAAAAGAATACTTAGGTCAATTCTAAGAGTAGTTGGGGACTTTCTTGTCCATCAAAACTTATGGTTAATATAAAATACCATTAAGTAATTAGATTAAATGAGTTGGAAATATACTGTGCTTTTCT
This sequence comes from Loxodonta africana, assembly GCF_030014295.1. Lineage (NCBI taxonomy): Eukaryota > Metazoa > Chordata > Mammalia > Proboscidea > Elephantidae > Loxodonta > Loxodonta africana. Next base: position 39,311,403 of record NC_087349.1, read on the forward strand.
CCAGGTAAAAGCAATGTACTGAAGTCTTTGGAAGGTACAAAAGGATATTTGAATTTGATTACAGATTTGGAGCATGTGTAAATGTACAGCCTTGGTCAGCCAGTTCATTAGCTTCTGTTTCCACAGAAGGTTTAACCTACTACTCCAAAATAAATTTGAAAGCGAGCTTAAGTAAATTGAAAGAGATATTAAGAAAAAAAAAAAAAACCATCAATGTAAATAAGAAAAGAGATTTATAAAGCACCTATTCTCTACCAACCATCGTGCTAAATGATTTCACATCTGTAAACTGTGGTTTCATATGTACTTCACGTGTATAATAACCTCATATTACTGTTGTGGACAAGAGAGAACAGTGAGCTTAAGTGATTTGCTTAAGGTCAAATGGAGAGTTTGGAACCAAGATAGAAGAGCACCAAATGCATGTTTTGTAAAATGCCGAATGACCGATTGCACGTTGAAGTAAATATTGACTGAAGCTGAGGCTAAGCAAAAGTCTCTACTGTCGAATCAACTGTTAAAATGAATCTAAACATTATATCAGTATATGAACAACTACTACCCTTTTATGAATAAAATATTCTTGGCCAGAGTTTGAGAAATTTGACATTACTATGTAAAGAATACAATGTAGGAACAATAAATTCTCAGCCTCTGGGTTGCTATTTTACTCCTCGGGTTATATTTGTAATATTAAAACAGATATTCTGTTCTCAATTAGTGTTAGTGTAGGAGCAAGCTATACTTTAGGAACTTTTTTTTTCCTCTTCAGACTCTTTAAATTCTTCATTATGTTTGAATGGAAGATAATTTACCAAGGATACAGTTATACATGATTTTGGAATTTTTCCTTCTTTTAAGTTTGTGAGGAGGGAGAGTTAGCATTTTGCTTTTAACTGATCCTCTCAAAATATGAAGAATTCTTGACACGTGACTTAATGGAATTGTTTTTAAAGATTATTTTGCTTAATTTCACAAATACTGGTATAACAATTTCTATAAATACTAGAATTGTAATATTATCTGGTCTATTATTCTGCCATGGTGTATTATTTAAATTTTTACAAATATTTATTCTTCAGAAAGGTTATAATGCTCTTTCAAAAGTTACCCAGCAAATTCATTCACTGTAAATATTTGTATTTTATCCAAAGGATAACTTTATTTATAATACTATCATTGTTAAACAAATCGCATATGACGATAATTTATGACATCACACAATCGTCATTGATCAGGCCTAAGTTCAGAGATGTCAGAACTTAGATTAAAGCAGAGATTTGGCTACTAGGCTTTTTCTTAATAAGGAGATCAGTCCAAACACCAAGGCCAAAGGTAAACCTGTGGGTGTCTCTAGTTTGTATTCAAACCAAATCCATTTGTATTCGAACTATGTTATACTTCTCTTCTATGTTACCATCTCAAATGAGATAAAGACAAATCTTCCTGCCCATTCTTCACTTATTTATCTTCCATCTTATGTTTTTGTTGTTGTTAGTTATCATTCAGTCGGCTCTGAGTCATGGTGACATTACGTGTAACAGAATAAAATGTTCCCCAGTCCCGTGCCATCTTCATGGTTGTTGGTATGTTTGAATTAATTGTTAGATCTATTCTATCTTATAGTATTGACAAAAAACAGGGTACGTAACGAGAAGAAAGGAAGGTGAGCCCATTTACTGGGTGACATTGACCTGAGTGAGTGAACACACTCAGGTCACAGGGATGAAAATGCTTCTCAGCCAAGAGGGAAAAATAATTTCCTTGGCAATTCTTTTTCACTGTTTAATGTTTGTAGACACTGAAGTGGAGATTTGGTGTTTGCACATGAAAGGAACTGTACACAAACACTATTATACCAGTTATAGGTGATAATCATGGTTTAAAGTCAGGAAAGGTATACTTCAGGGTTGTATCCTTTTACCATATTTATTCAATCTGTATGCTGAGCAACTAATCCAAGAAACTGGACTATATGAAGAAGAATGGGTCATCAGGATTGGGGCATCAGTGTCTACTGATGAAGATCAAAGACTAGCCTTCATTTTGGATTACGCCTCAACATAAAGAAAACAAAAATCCTCACAACTGGACCAATAAGCAACATCATGATAAACAGAGAAAAGACTGAAGTTGTCAAGAATTTCATTTTACTTGGATCCACAATCAACCTCCATGGAAGCAGAAGTCAAGAAATCGAACAAAGCATTTCATTGGGCAAATCTGCTGCAAAAGGCCTGTTTAAAGTGTTAAAAAGCGAAGATGTCACTTTGAGAACTAAGGTGCGCCTGACTAAATCCATAGTGTTTTCAATAGTCTCATACGCATGTGAAAGCTGGACCATGAATAAGGAAGCCTGAAGAAGAATCGATGCCTTTGAATTACAGTGTTGGCAAAGAATATTGAATATACCATGGACTGTCAGAAAAAGTAACAAATCTGTCCTGGAAGAAGTATACCTCGATGCTCCTTGGAAGTGAAGATGGTGAGACTTCGTCTCACATACATTGGACATGTTATCAGGAGGGAGCATCCCTGGAGAAGGCCATCATGCTTGGTAAACTAGAGGTCAGCAAAAAAGAGGAAGACCCTCAATGAAACGGATTGACACAGTGACTGCAACAGTGGGTATAACAACGATCACGAAGCTGGCACAGGACCGGGCGGTGTTTCGTTCTGTTGTACACAGGGTCGCTGTGAATCGGAACTGACTTAATGGCACCTAACATTATTTCATATTTATCCACTTGTTCATCACATTCATTTTTGTCATAATTTCTTGCATCTCTGTGGTATTTTCCTTCTGTCTGAAATACATCCTTTAAGATTTTCTTAAATGGGAATCGGCTGGTGGTAAACTATCATGCTTTGTTTTTCTGAAAATGCCTTTATTTCACCTTCATTTTTCAAGGGTATTTTTGCTATATATAGATTTCTAAGTTGGCAGTTAACTTTTATTTTAACACATGTGGAAAATATTCCACTGTTTTCTGGATTTTATTGGTGCCGTTGATAAGCCAGCTCCCATTCTGTCAATTCTCTGATGACTGCCTTATTTCTTTAGCTGTTCTTAAGATGTTCTAATGGTTTGGTTTTCTGCAGTGTCCATTAGAACAGATCTAGGTGTGGATTTCTTCTTGCTTCTTCACTTATATTTATTGAGTCCTTGAGGATTAAAAAAATGACCATTTTTATCAATTCTGGGTAGTTATCTGTTATTATTACTTCACTGCAACACAGACTGTTGAGGAAGGGGTGCTGCCTGGAAAGCGCTGGTACCTCTCAAGTACACAGTGAGCCTGGTTCTAGGATTGCTAGAAAAACAATCTAGAGAGTACAATAAACTGCTGGTGCTAGGGTAAAGGGCCATTCCTGGGGTGACGGTAGAGGACAGCAAGCAGACACAAAGGGACAAAGTTCCTCTGCCCTCCTCCTGCTTTTCTGTCTCTCTTTAGTGCCCCCTATTGTAGGAACCCACAGGGATGTAGTAGGCTAAGGAAAATACTGTTTGTAGATTCCCAGTCTCAGCCTTATAAAGAAAAGTAGACAAGGGAGGGTTTGGTGCACCAACCTCCCTGCCTTGAGCAAGCACAGGGTCTGACCTTTGTTCACCTAGCCTTGTGAAACCATCTACAGTTTTGCAGCTGTTTGCCTTTGAGTTCTCGGCTTATATGCCTCTGGATTCTTGGGTTTTCCTAGATTTTTGCTGGTAATTGTTCTTTTATTAGTTTGTCGATGATTTAAAAAAAAAAAACTATATATTGTGGTGTGTGCATATTTGTATTTTATATATATATATATATATCCCAGTGCCGTCGAGTCAATTCTGACTCATAGCGACCCTATAGGACAGAGTAGAACTGCCCCATAGAGTTTCCAAGGAGTGCCTGGCAGATTTGAACTGCCGATATATATATTACACTCAGCTTTTAAAGTTCTTCTCAGTGGGAGAGTTGATCCTATTTGCCAGACACAGAAGTCTTGATTTTATGTTTTACAACTTTAATTGGGAAAGAATATTTCCCTGTCTTTGCCTACTGCCTAGCTTACCCTACAGAAGCAACATTTCTAGAATAAATTTGTGCATATTTTTAAACGGATCATCATTCCGTCTTACCTGAATAGTAAAATACATTTGAACAGTAAAATTTTAACTGAGGTTCCTTTCTTTATGTTCTCCCACTCCGGTTGTTTCCAAGGCTACAAGAAGCCAAATAGTATTATTAAGTATTTGCTAAGGCTGGTGATCAATTACCTCAAATTAATTAGTTTCCATGCTTTCAGCAATTGTAAAATTCAATTTAAATTAAATTGTATTTTTGTTTTTTCTAGCTGGTTTCTCATGAGAAGAAGCATTTTGTACAGTTTTAGTATTTTGGTAAATGTTTCTGTCCATCGCTGTGGAATGGGCTGTATAATACCATTTTTGAACTTAATAACATATCAGGTTTCCTCCTAATACATTGCCTAGTTGTGTGTCAATGTGTTTTACAGGCAGTTGTGCATACTTGCTTTTTAACTGTTCTAAATATTAGAAGTTTTTTCAAACTCTTTGTAAACTTTGTTAAATTAAAAAAATTTTTTTTTTTTTAAATTAGGTAGGTTTAAATCATGCTTTGGAGACGATGTTGCCATAATGGTGCTCTCCAGGGTAAGGTAAAATATCACAGAAAAGTGTTTCAAAAGATTCTTTGCTAACTGTATGCAACTTTGTCAGGAAACTTGTCTCAAATGTTGGCTAATATTGTATGCAGATATAGGCAATTGATCCATAGCATATTAAAATCAAGTATGCTTCTTCTAAAAAATATCCTTTGTCCTGTGCTTTTGAATATGAGTCTCTGGTGGTCAAGAGACTAATACATATCCTTGAAGGGCTCACTCAGCTTCTTAGACACCTCTGAGTTTGTGGAGAAAGAAAAAGTTTGAAATCTAATCTACCCAAACTCATCCCTAATGTAAGTGGTCCATTAAAAACCCATTGTTGTCAAGTTGATTCCAACTCATAGCCACCCTATAAGGCAGGGTAGAACTGTCCCACTGGGTTTCCAAGGCTGTAATCTTTACAGAAGGAGACCATCATATCTTTCTCCCATGAAGCAGTTGGTGGGTTCGAACCACTGACCTTTTTAACAGCTGAATGCTTAACCACTGCACCACCAAGGCTCCCCCTAAAGTGGTAATTTTGTAGTATTAAGGAGAAAATTTAAATTTATATCCATTTATCGTTCTGCTTTTGCCTATTCAGCCTGATGTCTAAATTTCTTTTCCTTGCTGTTTTTTAAAAATGTTTTAAACTATTTCACTTGTTATTCATTTTCTTCTCCTGAAATAAAAATAAAAATGAGCACACTATGTTTTTCTATGGCATTCTCTTTATCATGCCTTTTCTCTACCTTTAGCCATATATCCTGGAGGTCACTAAAGATGAGTGAAACAGAGGAGCAGACACTGAGGGAAAATTCCTCCTAATAACATCTCTCTGATCATACAAATGGTTAAAATCCAAATATATGCAAGGTTTAGAGAAACAGGCACATGCTACTTCTGACTGTGCAATTTAGTAACTCTGGTCTTCATTAGTTCTTTTTCACATTTTTCAATAATTTACCAATTGCAAATTTTTCTGCCATTAAATTAGAGTAGTATCAAGAGGTCCTCAATATTGTATCCCATGTACATGAGATTATGCAGTCTCTTCATCCCTTCCTTTTTCCTTCTACACTTTGGGTATTCCTCCTTTTTCTCCTTTGCTGCTTTATTCTCCTTCCAGTCCTTGAATATATATGCCTGACCCAAGGTTCTCGTATCGGTCCTCTTGCAAGCATGACTATATACTCTGTATCATGGGGATTTCATTCCTTTCTGTATCTTCTACCTATTACTTCTAGGCATGTAATTCCCATAACTCTATCACTGGCCCAGACCTCTTTCCTAAGTTTCAAATCTGCATGTTCGACCTGTCCAACTATCTTGAAAACTCCTTAATATCAACATATCAAAAACTGAACTTGTGATCTTCACTTCACATACTTTCTCCTCTTCTTTCTACTAGCGCTCTTCAGTAAGCCAGCCTCAAAACCTTGGGATCATTTTTGGTTCCACACTCTCAGTTCCTTTCTGCATTCAGACCAGTTCCCTGAAGTCATATAAATGTGACCTACACATCTTTTGCTTTTGTTCCTCCTTTTCTAAGTATTTCACCATTGGACTCGTTATCTGTCTTGCCTCCATTAGATTTTTTGTTTTCTTTCTCTCTGCTCTATAATCCATGCTATGCATTATGGTCAGTCCCCGTTTTGAGGTACAATTTTTATTGTCTTGTTCCTTTGATAAAAGTCCTCTAATGACTTCTCAGTTATCATGTTATGCATAACCCATACCAAAACCCCAGTGCTGTCGAGTCGATTCTGACTCTCGTCCTATAGGGTCGCTATGAGTTGAATTATGCATAAGCTTCCTCTTTTGTCACCAGACCCTTGTCGTAATTTCCTTTCTAGCTTCACTTTTTACTGCACATACTGCTACAACAACCTACTTCATTACGACTGTTAGCTCAAAACCATTCTGCATTTCTCTCTGTTCTTTTACTCACACCACTCCAAAGCTCTCATTAAAGTCCTGCTCTATTTATAGCTCCTTGTAAACCCCAAATCCCCTGCAATCTTCCTGATGCTCGCACATTTTTAATGAAATAGCATACTTTTTTATTATTGCTCTTGCTGTATCCACTGCCTTTTAAAAATTGTCCTAGGATGCACTTGTCTTCTTTGAAGTTACTAAGTACCCAGCGTAGAGGTAGGACCCAGATATTACTGATTTTTCTAGAATTCTTAAAGCATATGTCCTACATACCTGGCGGCAGGAGAATGAAAGAAGATTGTACAAAGTTGAAGGCAGGTCTGTCTAGCCCTTTATTACCCTTTCCTCCTCCTGCCTTCTGTTTTAAAAGAAGACTGACCTCTATTAGGTCAGTCTCCACAAAACAGGACTGACCTAATAGATTTTTGAAGGGAGAGGAAAAAAAATACAAAAACTAGAGACATCAAGAATGTATAGAGTGTTGATAATTTATAAACTACTAAAGACAAGCTTTTCCTATAGTTGAAAGTGGAGTAAGTCTCTTGCAGATTTTGCCTGTACAGACGAACAATTTGGAGGTTGACAAATGCCAACTATTCCCTCAAGACAGTGGTTACCTGGCTCTGTAATTTTGTTTCTTTCTCCCGTATTCGCTCTGAAATGAATGTAGGTAATTTTCTCGCCTAGAAAATGTTCTCACTGGGAAGAATATTCCCTTAAGTACTCTGATAAAAACAAGCAGAAACTATGGGCAGTGCTGCTTCTGTGCTCATCCTCTAGTTACTGTGTGACACCAGGAAGGCCTCTAAGACCCCTGGGCACAGAGTTGACATAAGGGAGAAGGAAATATGTCCCAGGCAGAGACAACAGTGTATTGTTCTCCGCTCTGTAATTTTTACAAATACTTATATCACGTCTGAAGCCCAAAAAGGCAAAACACACAAAAGTGAGACTTGTTGAGGCCCCTTGTTTAACTTGAATGAAGCCAGTTTAAGGTGCATTCCTTCACATGTCAGTTCTGTATGTATGAGTCTAAGATTATCTTAGTATCTGGAAAGGTGGTAGTATTTCTAGTCTTCTAGTTCTTAGCAATTCCCTTGCTTTGCCTATAAGAATTCAGTGATTCATGGGTTCTTTATATTTTTATTCCTTTTTATGTGACCTGTGAGCTCCCTGTTACCAGCAACAGTCCTTACAACATGGGCTGTAATTAGGAAATTTGTCTTTTTGGTGTTGCCAATAGGAAACCAAAGATAGTAATGTTGTAATACGTAGCAATAAATGCTTTTTCTTGTTTAAATCATTGTGCTCATTATTTTCCCATAACCAGATATTACCTTCTGAGTATCTCTGACAGCTCACAGTTCAAGCATGTGAGAAAGTTCCAGTGTGTTATCTTTTTAATGCCATTAACCAAATCCTACAACATTTGCATTTAATGTCATCCGACTTATAGGTCAAACAATAGACATAGATGTTTGAGATAGAATTTTATTTCTCATAGAATTTTTTTCTTCATGTTTTCTGGATAGTGTAATCTTTTTTTTCCTTTCTACTTTTTTGCATTAGATATTTTTCATTTAAAATTAATGGGATAGTGCATGCATGAACCTTAATTTTTTACTCTGATAAAAACTTAGGACAGAAATGTTACTTTGATAAAGTGAGGTGGATAGCTCTTTAATAATCTTTCCTTTTTCTAAAATCTTAAATAAATAATTTATTTTATTGACTATGGCCATGCATCGGCCTACTCCCATAGTTGAAATAACCCATTGGGGCTCTTAATTAGATTCTTGGATCTGCCTCCTCCTAGCCAGAATTCTCTGAGCTATGGAAGCTATGGGTTTGAAGCTTATCTTCTGCATTTATTCTGATCCTCAGTTTCCTCATCTGTAATGTTGAGATCCACATTTTAGGTTCCCTAGGAAACAAACTCTTAGACAGCGGAGGTTTGGGGTGGGGATGCTCTCCTGAACAGTATTCTTGAAGAAGTGAAGGAGGCAGGAGAAGGCTAACTATGACACAGTTGCAACAAAGACCTCAGCCAATCCCATGGGGAGCTTTGAGCTCAGATGACCCCTGAATTGGAGTATCCTGTATTAGTGCCTTGAACTGAGATATGTGATCCAGGCCTCTGTAATCTCTCATTAATAAGTCATTGGATGTATGCTGCTATGGGAAAACGATATATTGCCTTGTAGGAGACATCTCGCTTTGAACAAATGAACTTCCTAGGAGGTAGATTAACAGCTAACCCTCCTGCATCAGGAGGATTGAATGTCTTCATCTGACAGATCTGTCAGGGCACACTATGGTATTCATTACAGTTGTTAAGAAAGTTTAAAAAAAGAATCGAATCTCTTACATTCCTAGTGTATGCTTGGCACATTACTGAATAAATAGTAGCTGCTATTTTTATTATTAATGTTTCATTATCAGGATTTGTAGCATTTTTCTGAGGATCCCAAAGGATTATATATAAATTGTTTAACAACTATTAAGTGCTATAAACTATAAAATTAAAATATAAACTGGCTGTTTCTTTTTGGAAGTCCTGGTGGTGCAGTGGTTTAAGCGCTTGACCATTAACTGAAAGCTCAGCAGTTCAAACCCACCTAATGCTCCGCAGAAGAAAGATGTGGCAGTCTGCTTCCATAAAGATTATAGCCTTGGAAACCCTGTGGAGCAGTTATCCTCTGTCCTATAGGGTCACTATGAGTCAAAATTGACTCGATGGCAGTGAGTTTGGTTTGTTTTTTTGTTTTGTTTCTTTTTGAGTTCAATCTCCAGCAAGCTGTTTCTATGTACACAAAGAAGCATACTGCAAAATAACTAATGGATCACTTCAATCACTGTAATAATCACTTAGATTATATGTAATCTGCTACTTGTTGCCTGAATGGAATATACTACGTGAAGATTTAATTCAAAGGCCAAATACAGACATGCACAACCCAAAGTAAGTGTTTAGAAGAGATTTCCTAAAGCGTTAAATTTTTTTCATTCGGCAGTTAACTATCTTTGAATTATTTTTAATGGATAAAAAATTTCAACAGCATTCTCGAGAGACTGCTCTGATTTCAAACGGAGCATTTCCAATTAATCTAAGAAGGACATTATATAAACACAAGTTAACAATCTCATGGGGATAGATGATAACAACATTGCTGCAAATTATTATAGCTCTACTCACTAAGCAATTCAAAGAGTATTCTAGACATAATCAAATCCATCCTTGCATCTCCACACACTCTTTGGATGCAGGTATTATTGCCCCATAATTAACCCCAAGGAAAAATGTCTAGGATGAATTATCATTTAGCCTTTTCTAAACCTTGAATTATTGAAATTCATTGACTGCTCGATGGAATTACTTGTCAGTTCTATGGCGCTCTCTCTTTCTCTCTTTGTGTATGTATGTGTGTGTGTGTAAGTACTGAAAATGACTTTAGGAGAAAGATGTTGCAACACCCAAAGAGGAGTAGATATTTTTCGTGCACCATTTTCATGCACCATAGGGTATTTCTTACCTATATAACTCCCTCTCTCTATGTATGTCAGTGTCATGAGTGTAAAATGCTGGTACTCCTAGTTCAATAACTTCTCATTATTAACATTTGAATGGATTTACATTAGAAGAAAGACTTAAAGAGGATTTTGGTGTCATCGGTGATATAAATATATAATGCCAAGTAGTGTATGAAATAATTTTTGAAACTAACATCTACATAATCTGTCTTGGAAGAAGTACAGCCAAGGATGGTCTCTAGAAGTAAGGATGGCAAGACTTCATCTCACAAACTTTGGATATGTTATCAGGAGGGACCAGTCCCTGGAGAAGGACATTATGCTCAGTAAAGTAGAGGGTCAGCAAAAAAGAGGAACACCCTCAACAAGATGGACTGACGGTAGCTGCAACAATGAGCTCAAGCATAAGAATGATTGTGAGGATGGTGCAGGACCAGGCAGTGTTTTGTTCTGTGTATGTAAGGTCACCGTGAGTCGGAACTGACTCGACAGCACCTAACAACAGCAACAACAATATCTAAATATGTGTAATGGTGGGGTAGAATGGAATGGTATTTCCAGGCAACAGATTGGCTTGTTTTCAGACAAGCCAGAGGCTAGCACGCTCTGAGTTTTTTAGTGTTTTATGGAATATCATTTGCAAACAAGATTCCTAGTATGAGTGCCAGTTATACTTAAGTTTGTGCATCACTTACAATTGTTTATGGAACTTTTCTACCTTTACTAATAGCCACTTAATTTTACTCTGCACAAAGTACAGTAATGTGCACCAAGTGCAGAGACAATCACAAAATAGTTGTAGATATAAGTTAGCCCACAGAAGGGAAGAGAGCATGATCAGATAGCAATTGGCTTCCAAGATACATACATTCATCTGTGCCAATGAGCACGGTGCACAGCAGTCACTCATCAAAAGGCCAGTTTGAACATATTTCATACATTCTTCTCATTTGCTGAGATATGGAAGTTATTGACAGTTCAATACCTATTAGGTGAAATATAGATATGCAGATACATAGATAAGCTTTTTAGAAGGTATGGCTCTGAATCCAAGCAGTGCTTTGGTTTAGGAGGATTATAGAACTTTTTTTTTTCTTACCAGAGTTACCCACACTTAGTTGAGATGCTGTGACTCTGACATGTATGAGTGAGGAAGTGGCAGCATATACCGTGAAGCAGTCGCTGTGCTCACAGAACGTTAAGCACAGTGGGAAGCCCACCTGTGACAATGATTGCCCGAGAAAGTTTTAAAAAAATCAGGAAGTATTTTAGATTTATGATGTTCCAAAAGAAAAGCTATTGTGCTTGACGAAAAGCACTTATACTACTTTCACTTACTACAAAATAAATGGAATACAAGTTTCTAATTTCCACTTCTCATGGGGACATAAATAACAAAGATGATCTCAAAGGAAAGGTTTCAGGGATAGGCTTATGTAAAATCGCCAAGGACTCATTCATTCAACTTTTATTGAGAAATAACTTTATACTAAACTATGCTATGCGTGTCTGAAAATTGTATTCATTTTTAGTGGATCTTAGGTGCCCTCATAATATTAAAAAAAAAAAATCACAAAATTAGGGGTAATTTTTAAAAATTTTCCTGCCAATCAATACAAGCATAAATTAAAAGTTTTATATCATAGTTCAAAATTCTAGAACCCTGATTCTGTGATTCTAATTTTTTTTTTAACTCAAATGATCCTCAGCAGCTTCCTGTTCCAACATTTTCTTTAGTGTTAACATAAACATGTACACAGGGCCTTTTTAGAACGCAGAGCTCTACTATAGGTGATACGAAGAGAGGAAAATCAGGGATGCTTGATTTCTAGGAGTTTATGGTCTACAACTTGATTGAATTGAATGTGACTGAAAAAGTCAGTTTCTATTTGCCGTGCCTTATTATTGTGATCCTGCAAATAACAAAAAATAAGAAATACTGAACTCGAAAAGCCATCATAAACCATCACAAATCAGCTAGATTAAACGTTGAGTGATAACCAGTTTGCCTCTCACACATCTATAGCCTAAAATGGATAGAATTGTATTCAGCTGAATGCCAATTTATTAAGAACCAAAAAAGCAACAAAGATCTGTCAGATACGATGAGTCCTCTCTCAAGTAACTTTTTTTCTGGTAGCAAGATAGGACAAGAATATAAACGCCTATTATGTGTGATAGATTATAACAAATTCAACAGGAAAAATATAAAAGAATACTATAGGTATTTAAAGGAAAGGACTACCACCTAGAATTAAGTGACTCCAAATTCGTAGTGGTTGACAGAGGACCAGGCATAGAACATAAACAGATGGGAAAAGGCACACAATGAGGTGATGGAGAGGTGGAGTAATTGGGAGGAGGGAAGGTGAAAATAAAGTGCAGTGACGTTTACAAAGAGTGACAACAGGGAACCATTTTGACTGGAGAATAAAACTGTGTATGTGCATGGCTTTGGGAAGGAAGATTGTGGAATCGTAGGTAGAAAACTATGGTTTTGGAACTAGCTGACATCTGTCACTACCTGTGAGATCTTAAGCAAGTTATTGAGATAATTGGTTAACGAAGATAATCTAAGAAAGGAAGAGCTGGGCCTGCCCAGTGATTTTTAAGGTCCTTCCACCTTCAGGCTGCTTTGTTTCTGTGGGTATTGGCACATACAACTGTAAGGGATGCCATAGTTGTGCTCATATCCTTAGGAACACAGCTTGCCAAAGTAGGTGGAACATGAAAGATTTGCGTCTGTACTTCATGAAGTTAAACGGAGACCCTCTTTTTGGAATGTTAGAATTGTGAAAGTCAGTATAGACATAAAGCCAAGAAACACATGATGTTGCAGATTTGAAAGGCTTTTTCTGATACATAGCCGGAACTACATGATTGCGTAGGACCACAGAGCATGTGATCAAGATTTCAGATGATGACAAAGGGAAATGGGAATCACTATTGACTAAAGAGTTTTGGGAAATTGATGTGGTTCAGATAAAGTTTGAGAACAAAGATTTTGCTATGAAAGACTAGAAGACAAATGGGAGGGGGAAAATCTGGCAACAGGATGAGGAATTAGTCTGTGTTATGCTGTGGCTTACAAGTGGAAAGAAAATGTGTCTTGCTGTAAAAATCCACTAGAATGCTCTTTGTACCTACTCTTAAGTACTGTTTCGGAATGGGGGCTAAGAGATAACGTGCTGTTTTTGAATCTAAGCTAGCCAAGGAAGGTGACTTATAGCAAGTGAGACAAGGCTGTGTAGGGAAAGTATCATATACTATTTCTTAGAAATTAAATTAAAATTTGATGACCAAACAGTCTTATATGATTTTAAACCTTACAATTTCTTTTCAATTTTATTACCTATTTTTATTAACTTATTTTATGTTGATTTCACACATTTATTATTTCCAGTTTTATCTCGTTTTTTTTTTCTTAAGAATTTTTTTTTAAATATGTCAACAATTTGGACAGTATACAATAAAAAACATACTGCCTTCAGTTAAGGAGAAATTCTCGGCTTGGTGAGGCTAAATACAGCTAATAATGAACAACAATTAAAAAAAATCTATTACTAATCTGACAAATGTCTCAAAAAGTGAGATATCTAGATTAATGCAAAATTAATAAGAGGCATAACACTTCAAAGATTTGGTTTGTATTCATGAAAACAGAAAAGCAATTCGTGCTTGCAAAAGAATTATTTGGGGGATTAGGGTTTTATCATTTAAATGTTTTCAACAAATGGTAGAAGATTAACTGATGAAAATTCGACTATAATTTTGACTAATTGCATTATGCTTTATTTCAATTTTGACTTCAGTTATATTCCAATTTAGAAAGAAAAATAAGATAACTATAAGTTACCTTTTAACCTATAGAAGATAGCTGACCTGCCAGTTAGATTATAAACTCCTAAAAAAACATAGGCCACAACATATATATATATATGTGTGTGTGTGTATGTATATATCGTCATATATATAGTTATTGTGGTTGTTAGGTGCCATCGAGTCAGTTCTGACTCATAGTAACTCTATGCACAACAGAATGAACAACTGCCCAGTTCTGTGCCATCCTTACAGTTGTTGCTATGCTTGAGCTCATTGTCGTAGCCACTGTGTCAATCCATCTCGTTGAGGGTCTTCCTCTTTTCCCGCTGACCCTGTGCTTTGCCAAGCATGATGTCCTTCTCCAGGGACTGATCCCTCCTGACAACACGTCCAAAGTATGTAAGACACAGTCTTTCTGTCCTTGCTTCTAAGCAGCATTCTGGTTGTACTTCTTCCAAAACAGGTTTGTTTGTTCTTTTAGCAGTCCATGGTATATTCAATATTCTTTGCCAACACCACAATTCAAAGGCGTCAATTCTTCTTTGGTCTTTCTTATTCACTGTCCAGCTTTCACATGCATATGATGAACCTAGTGCTGACATAAAGAAGGTGCTCAATATATATTTGTAGAATTGAACCAAATGTAAGAAATCCTACTGTTGTATGGCTGGGACCAAAACCTATTCATATCTATCTGAATAGATGTGTATGTTTTCATATATATACATATATATATATATATATATATAAAAGTGTATGTATACATATTTATATATGTATTTGGTTTTATATATAAACATATTTACATATATGTATATATGTATGTATGGAATATGTATATTTTTCTTTATGTGAAATTCCTTTGAATTCACAGCAAATTATAGTCAACCTAAGACACAGGCTTCCAGAACACCTCAAACTTTACATCTGCCTGACAGCCCGGCAGGGGAAGTATGAGCCACCGTCCCAGCTGTCTGGATAGAACTAGCCAAAAAGCCCACTGTCGCTGCTGGAAACCACTATTATACAGCTCGGCTTGGGGCATGTGTTTTTGATGACATCAGGTCCAGGGCATGAAAGATGGGCCATGAAGGTGCAGAAACACCAATTGACCTTGAGAGAATGAATATGGGCTGACACACTAATTGGAAAAGCCAGCAGAGGGCTTGCTTAGAAACAATTGGGGAAGACAGTCTACTAATTATAGTGTTAGAAGAAAAAGAATATCATCAATTTTGATTTATATTTTACGAGATTTTTTGTCAATTTCTAATCTCAAACTCCAGGTCATTTGCCCTGGTTTCTATTCCTCACAGCATGTGAGGTGTATTCACTTTTGATATTACCTCTTTCAGTTTTTATAATTTAAAAGAAAATATGTGCAGTGGTACTATTTATTTTGCTTTCACAGAATCAGTAAATAAGGAATAAAGGCTCTGATGTGCTGGGGCGATCTGTAAATGTTAACTATATTTAGAAAGCACTTCCAGTTTGTTAGGCAGTTGGTGTGGTGGATGTAAATGTTTTCCAGCACTCCTGAAATCATCTAACCACAGCTAAACCTGCCATACCGTATTTAAGCCAGGGTGGCTATGTAATATCATTTCAGTGTCATGTTCCTAGTCTACTTTGTTTCTGTGGTAGAAATGAAAATTAAAACTCTCCCTTCTGCAGAACCAGTTCTTCTATAGGATCGATCATTGCAGAAGTGATTCTGCAGCCAGCGAGGGTCAGGGAATGTTTAACCTTTTTGGTTTATTGATAAGCCGTTTATTTATTATGGATCATTAAGATTTCATATTTGTTTCTAAGAGGGTCTGAACTTTTCATTTCTGGTTTATTTCTAAAATCCATTTCTTTAAAATACACATTTTACAATTTTTGGTGGGGCGAATCAAATACCATCTGACACCAAGTACTTGTCTCCAAGTACTGCTCATTTTTCCCATGTTTGCATTATTATTGTTATTATTATTAGTCCTTAGCATTGATTTATGCTGTACTGGCAAAATAAGCAATGTAATATTCTCCACACCAGGAAAGTCAGACAAGATTCAAGTGCTAAAACTTCTCTGGCAATATACGGTGGAGACTTCTTTGACTTGGCAGGTGAGGAACTTGGCAACTTTAGAGCAAGATGTCTCCGTTGCCCATGCTGGTTTTAGCTGCTGGGCATCACCCAGGCGCACAGCAAGAAGGGCACACTTGCCCTGGGAAGACGACGTCAGTGGCAGTCAGTTCAGTTGGCACACGGCTGCGTCCTGCTGCAGGCAGCACGCCACACCCACTCTGCCTTGCTGCTCACTTACTGGGCTAACAGCACAAGTGTTACGGTAGAGGATGAGGCTTTGGAATTTTTTTTTTTAGTTTTCTGTTCAAATCTTCTTCATGCATAATTCATTGTCAATGTAATTTCATGTCCTTGAGTGATGATTACTTCCATGGAGATGATGATAACGATTAAAGTAAACTCAACGTAGTATAAAATCAAATCATTTTCTTATTAAAGGTAAACTTTCTGTGTGAAATACTAGTCAGTATTTGACAAATTCAGGGTTTGTATTCTAAAATTCTTGATTTTCTAGTCAAGGTCAAATAGAGTGCATTAAAAATAGGCAAAACAAAATTTCTTGTTCCCTCTTTTATCATCCTCGTGATAATGGCCAAGTTTAAGCTTTGATTTTCCTTTTCAATTTTCACAAATGCTACATAGGTACATTCTTGTTGCAAAAGAACAAAATACTTACAGATACGCTAAACACATTTCTAAAGTTCTCACTCCTTAAAATGCTCTCCTTTTCCCCCTCAATATAATCTTGCATTTTTTTCCCAGAGGAGGTAACTTTTGTCCCCAGTTAAGTATCTGGTGTGACCATAACATGTTTTAGGATGATGGAAATATTCTACATCTGCCCTATATAAAATTCAAAGTGTGGTTAGTGCAATTGAACTAATTTTTTTTTAATTTTACTTTCATTTAATTAATTTCAATTTATGTTTATAAAGCTCTATGTGGCTAGTAGCTCCTATACTGAAAAACACAAGTTTTGACCTTTTTCATCTGTCCCCAGGGCTATTGCAATAGACTTCTGTATCTAGGCTCACTTTCCTCTTCACAGTCATGAGCCTTGTACAATCCTGATCATATTTGTCTGTGACCAATTTTTCAATGATCATTTCATAACAGTGTAATTCTAAACTTATTCATGTGATATTCGTTGGAATTCCTGGTGGTGAAATGGTTCAGGCTCAGGTGTTAACCAAAAAGTTGGCAGTTCAAACCCACCCAATAGTTCCATAGGAGAAAGACTTGGTATAATTGTTAGGGTTGTGTGGCAGCTTGACTGGGCCATGATTCGCAGTGGTTTGGCGGTTATGATGTAGTTTGGCAGTCGCGTAATGAGGTAATCACCTCCATGATGGGATCTGCTTTGAACAGCCAGTTAGCTGAAAGGAAATTTCCTTGGGGGTGTGACTTGCATCCAATGTATATAGACCTTCTGGCAAAGTTTGCTAGCTTTTGCTCTGCTCTGGATCCTGCATTCAGTTCATCAGCATCTAATCTCCAGTTCTTGGGACTTGGGCTAACAGCCTGACATCTTACCTGCTGATCTTGGATTCATTAGCCTTTGCAGCCATGAGCCAGCAGCCTACTGTATGACTTGTGCATCTTGAGTTCATCAGCCCCTGTAGTAACATGAATCAGAAGAAGCCTCCAGCCTGATGCCTGATGCCTGATGCCTGATGCCTGATGCATGATGCCTGACCCATGGACCAGAGACTTGCCAGCCTCTACAACCATGTGAGCCATTTCCTTGAGATAAACCTCTCTCTCTCTCTGTAAATATGTATGCATATATGCTTCACTGGTTTTGCTTCTCTAGAAAACCCAGCCTAAGATACTTAACCATCTGACCCCTTAAAGATTATAGCCTAGGAAGCCCTATAAGACAATTCTGTTTTGTTACATGGGTTTCTATTAGTAGAAAATTGACTCAATGGCACCTAACGATAACAACAAAATTATTCAAAGTTCATTAGGATCTGGCCTTTGCCTACCTGTTCAGATTCATCTCCTTCCATTCTTTACATTTCATAGAATATGCTGCAACTCCTCATGCCTCTGTGCCTTTTCACACGCTGCTCTCTCCTTCTAGGACTCTCCTCCCTCATTTATCTAACAAGTCTCAAGTAATTTCCCTTTAAACCTTTTTTTTTTTTTTAATACTTCCCCTGCAGCTCTAGATGTTTTTCATCTCTATATCTCCTAAGACCCAACACAGAATACCCAGTCATGCTGCATAAATGCCAGTTTGTGTGGTTGTTAGCTGCCTGCCAATGCATGGAGACCCCATGCACAATGGAAATGTGGTGGATTGGACCCTTGTGATCCAGAGGGTTTTCCTTGGTTGAATTTTGGAAGTAGATTGCCATGCTTTCCTTCCTAGTCTGTCTTAGTCTGAAAAAAAAAAAAAAAAACCCTGAAATCTGTTCAGCATTATAGCAACACTCAAGACTCCACTGACAAATGAGTGGTGGCTGTGCATGATGTGCACTGACTGGGGGTTGAACTTGGGTCTCCTGGATGAAAGGTAGAATTCTATCACTGAACCACCAATGCCCCTCCAGCCTGATTGCATGGAGGATGGCTCTTATGCTTTCCTGTAAAACATTGTATGGTGTCAACGGGGAAGGAAAAGAATTTCAAGAATGAGTAATGTTGTTACAGTGTAAATTTCACGAGGGAAAGAATTAGGTGGTTGTTCACAAATACCGTAAACATCTTAGAATAATGCCTAGCACAGATTAGGACCTCAAAAGATATTTGTAGAGTGAATAAATTATCAAATTATACTTTTGTGTTTTTTCACTGTTATCCATTTGAGCACTCTTAAGTAGCCCAAATCTGTCTAGCAACTATATATATTTTTTGTGAATTTATAAAATAGAACTAAAAAGAGCAACAACTTTCCAAATCTGCCCATTCCTTTTCTCAAGAAAGGAAAGTGGCTGAGTTAGGACAAAACACATAAATAAACAAAATCCCCTAAATATCAGCTCATTGAGATAGAGCCTGTCTTAGTCATCTAGTGCTGCATAACAGAAATATCAGAAGTGGATGGCTTTAACAAAGAGAAATTTATTTTCTCACAGGTTAGTAGGTTATAAGTCCAAATTCAGGATGTCGGCTCCAGGGGAAGGCTTTCTCTTTCTGTTGGCTCTGGAAGAAGGTCATTGTCCTCAATCTTCTCCTGGTCGAGGAACTTCTCAGATGCGGGGACTGTGTGTCCAAAGGACACACTCTGCTCCTGGTGCTGCTTTCTTGGTGATATGAGGTCCCCAACTCTCTGCTTGCTTCTCTTTCCTTTCATCTCTTGAGACTTAAAAGGTGGTGCTAGCCACACCCCAGGGAAACTCCCTTTACCTTGAATCAGGAAGGTGACCTGAATAAGGGTGGTGTTACAATCATACCCTAGTCCTCTTAACATAAAATTAAAATCACAAAATGGAGGACAACCACACATGGCCTAACCAAGTTGATACACACATTTTTGGGGGGACATAATTCAATCCATAACAGAGCTGCAAGCAATACTCATCTAAATCACCTGCCTCCCACATGTAGAACTCCATTCCGGCTAAAGCCCAGAAAATCTTCTGTCATTTAACTTCATAATTTTCCCACTTTAATATAATAAGAAAATATAAAATTCATTTTCTACTCATTAGTAAGCCTCGCCAAAATGCTTTTTTTTTTTTTTACCATTAAACCCAATACCTTCCAATATAGAAGATGACCCCTGTGCTGGCCTAATCCAATGGACTGTATTTATATTAATTTATGGATAACTTTTGTTCAATCTAAAAATCACTTGCCTAGCTGCAGGACTGTGTTCATATCCAAACCAATCTGTTATTAATTTTGGAAGTCAAATTCCAAGGGACATCATGTCAAAACCATTAATGAAGACTTAATATAAAACATCTATTATATTCTGTTCATATTCACATTCCTTAATTGAGTAATGCTGTTAAGTAAAAGAAAATCTATTAAGTGCATAGCTTTATCACATTATTAACTTATTGGTCTTGATTTCATTACCCACTCCCCCAGGTACTTGGATATATTATCTCAAAATTTTTTGTTCTATTTAGATCGGTTGACCATTTAGATGAGTAGGTATTTTACCTCTTTGAAGGGGCTGTGGTTTTTGTAAATGAGTCAGTCCAAGGTACAAAATTTAATAGTTAAGCTAATATGTGCGTTATTTATTTAAGAGATCCATATCAATTTTGTCAATGACCTCTAATTTTTTAAGTTTGAAATGCTTTCCAGCTGTCCATTTGTATTTTTCTTTCCTACTACTAGACATAGTTTTAAAAAACCTGAATTAACTGACTGAGATATTTAAAAAAAAAAAAAAAAGAAACAAAGGTCTTCTTTTTTGTATTATTTGTTTGGGATGTTGTTTTTGTTAACATTGTACAGTATCTGAGAACATAAATGCATGCTTCAGTGTCGATTTTTTTTTTTTACCCCCTAAAAATTTATCATGCTATTGTTTGAAGAGAACATTTCTCTTTTCTTCGCAACCCATCTCCACTACAGATTTTTCTTCATAGATATGCTCAGAATGGACTTTCATAAATCCATCTTAATGCTCCCTTATTTTGTTTATGCTTGTCATTTCAAAAAGGAACTATAGACATTTTAATTATAACAAGCTAATACAGTCTCATTCATTAATGAAGATTAACATCCTTTTTCAGTACTCAATGCCCATTATTTTTTAATTAACTCAAATGTGCCTTGTACCAGAGTTTCTCATTAGGACAAATTCATATTTTCCTTCTCACTGTTTTGCAGTTCATTCAGAGCCTGCTAGTGCTGTGTATAAGGCTGCTTTTAGCATCTAAATGCTGTTCTGTAGGTTGGGCTGGATAGAAAATCTTATCATTTTATAACCACGTGTTATTTATAGGATTTTTCATTAAAAAGCATTTAATTTGATCTGGGTACTTAAAGTTGAAACCCTTTGAATTACTAGAGAATATTCTTCCTGCTCCTGTATTTCTACAAATGGATTTAATGTACATGGAAAGAATCCTTACTAAAATAGAAAACTAGTTGAATCTGGGCTGTTCCACTAGATTACAAGAGAGAGTAACAGACCAAAGTGTAGGTCTGTTATATAATTTTTTATATAGTTTTCCTATTAATGGATACAATATAAAAACTACCTCCAAAATTCAACGCTTGAATGTGGCCTTCACATTTGGATTGTCTCTTTGAAAAGTAAGATAAAATACGGTTTCTAAAGGTAATATGGGATCTCCATGAGTCGACTTGATGGCAACTAGCAACAACAGCAATAAAGGTAGAAAACAACAACGCTCAGGTAGGAAATCAAACAAAGTTCAAAAGTGTAAGAAAGTAAAAATTCTCTGAAATCATACTATCCAGGGGTGACTGATATTAACATTTTGACATAGTCCTAGGCATATCTCAATGATTTTGCAGCCATTCATTTTGTCACTTATTCAACAAGTATGTATTGAGCACATAGGATGATCTACTTCTAGACCTATCACGAATATTGTGGTAAAAATATCAAAACCCTACTTTGCAGAGCTAATCCTATTGAAGGAAGTTCTAAACAAAGAAACAGCAAAATTTCAGGTAAGTATAAGTGCTACGTAGGAAAATAAAGAATTCAGGGTCCAAACAGGACAACAAAAATCATACTAAGCATTTCACCAGTAAATTAAATATAGGGAATTGGTTAAACAGATGTTGGAGCAATAAAAAAACAAAAAACAAAAAAACAGCAGAAAAGTAAGGAATCGCAAAGGTAATAACTGCAGGAGCAGCTACTATCTGTAAGGAAGGAGGACCATAAAAAAAAGTTGGCATTGTTAGAACCTGGACGCTCAGAGGAGAACACCCCATGATGTTGAGATTCCAACCTCTGAGAAGGGAATACTTATTAGCTGCTGCTAGTACTTCAGGAGTTTGGAGGAGACAGCTTATGAACTGGGGCATGAGTTGTCCAAAGCAAAGACCCATAGATGTCAAGAAGACAGGACAAAAGGAAAAGCGAGCGCCAAAGTGGAAGGGAACTGTCAGGACACCAAAAAAAATTGATACCAGCTCTAGTGCTGACCAGAAATAAAGTTCATGCAAGGTCATGGAGACAACCATATGCAAGATTGTTTAAGCTATGAGGTCCCTACCACTTCAACACCTTCAGTGACGTGTGTATCCTACGGTCCTCTCTCATTTAATTAAAACTCCTTATCTCATCAGGTCTCTTAGGAATATACTGTTTCTAATAAACAAGATGTGGGAATGGGCTGTCAAGCCTAACTCTTGCTACATTTCACCCAATATTCAAGTGGATCCAACGTGAGTGGTTACTGGGCAAGGACAGATTATACTAATAGATAACAAGTGTCTGATCCGTTTTGAGAGAACCGTCTTGTACATCCATGTCTGCTGATCCCAGCAACTCCAGCCATGAGGATCGGTAACGCTCTTTGCCAAGATACAAACACAAGAGTGTGCTCTGGAGCACATCCTGGCAAAAAACCAATGGGAACTCCAATTCCAGATGACATGCAAAAGTAAGGGAACTCACAAAAAGACAAAACCTGACTCCCTTTTGGGCTTGACTAAAGTCTGGAAATGGCAAAGACAGGGCCAGCACTCTTTGATTCCTGGAAAAAAAACTGGTCTGTGTAGATCTACTGATCACTGAGAGGAAGGGCAATGCTATCCTGCATGAGTGGTCACAGGAAAGAGGATCTGTTAGCCACCTTGGTCTTTAAGAATTTACAGAGAGGAAATGATGGCTTTAACCCATCCCCACCCTGAGGCTGGAAGACCACATACTGGCAGCTGATAGGTGAGTAGAAAAGAAGCTTCTTTCTGGAAAAATGAAAGAAATAGATAATGGAGTTTTGTTATTTTTGGCTCCCTAGCTTCCAAAAGAAGAGAAATGCTGAATATAACTTAATGCCTACCACATAGAGTATCACAGCAGATTGACCTAAAGGTGACTAGAACCATGAGTACACAAAGGAAAAGGGAAAAATCCCTTAGGGCACCCAGCTTCCCCCCTGCAAAAAAAAAAGTGAAAGAGAGTATGCAAAAAGTTCATTCCTGATGAAACAGGAGTCATGAAAGAGACAACAGCCCCTTTAACAAAAAATGATTAGACATAAAGACATAAGATAGCATTAAAAGACTCTCTTCAATTCTGAAAAATTTATGGATGAAAGGATATGATATCTGGGATTTGCTGTAAATTAATCCAATTGAGTTATGGAGTAGTAGTTGGGGGTATAGATGAAACACTATTGGCCATGTGATGCTAGTTGCTGAAGCTGGGTGATAGGCATGGGATAAGTCAGGGGGTTATCCAATTGTGTACATTTGAAAATTTCCATAATAATGCATTTAAAATTATTTTGAAGGATAAAATGATCACTATTGAGAACCATTTTAATGGCCTGGAAGATCAAATAGAAGAAATAGCTAAAATTTCAGAGCAAAAATACAAATCCATTGAAATCATAAAGAAAAAGATTAGAGACTTGGGAAACTGCCCGATAATGGAAATTTAGAAGGAGAATAACAAAATGCATGGAGGACTGTAATAATTAAAGAAATGACAAATGAAAATTCCCCTGGTCTGAAGACTGAATTTAGTCTCTTGATTGAAAGGGCTCACTAGGTCCCAGGCAGAACTGATGTCAAAAAGACATTTAGGCATATCTTGGTGAAGTTTCTGATTCAAAAAATAAAAAGAAAATTCTTAAAGCTTCCAAACAGAAGAAAAACATTACATAAAAGAAAAAAATTAAACTACCATTGGACTTCTTATCTTTAATATTGTTAGCTAAAAGCACAGTGTAATAACTTCTGCTGACTACTGAAAGAAAAGGACTGCAGCCAAGAATTCTAAACAGGGATGAGATATAATTTGCCTGTCAGGAAGAAAGAGATATTAGCTGTTAGGCGAGGACTCACAGAACGTAAGACCCAAGTAGTCTATCTGAAGAAAATACTCAAGCAAAGATCTCAACCAAATGGTGAATGACTCACAATAGAAGCCTTAGGAGAATAGAAGACATATGAGGGAGGTAGAAGAGATAAAGTAAAAAGCAACCCTACTAAGCAGTCTGCAATAAAAAACCTAAACCCTTTACCACCAGATTGATTCCAACTCATAGTGACCTTATAGGACAGAGTAGAACTGCTTCATCGGGTTTCCAAGGAGTGGCTGGTGGATTTGAACTGCTGACCTTTTGGTTAGCAGCCTGAGCTCTTAACCACTGTGCCACCAGGGCTCCAGAGTCAGCAATGAAAAGTGCTAAATCCAAGCATCTGGGGTGAGGGAAGAGGCAGAAGAAGTAAGAGCCTATCAACCTCCAGACAGGCATTGTTGTAGGGGAGAGTAGGGAAGTATTGGTGACCCAAGTCTCATCTTCCTGAATAAGAAAAGCAAAAGGGGAGAAGAGCGCTGATGTGGAGAGAAGGAGCTGATATCCTATTGTCATTTAAAAGCCAAAAAAAGAACCAGTTGCCCTAGAGTCTAGTCCAACTCCTGGCAACCCCGTATGTTGCAAAACTGTTCTCCAAAGGGTTTTCAATGGCTATGACCTTTTGAAAGAAGATCACTAAGCCTTTCTTTTGAGGTGCCTCTATGTGGATTTAAACTGCCAACCTTAGGTTAGTAGCCAAGTGCTTAACTATTTGCACCTCCCAGGAACTGCCCTCATTTTCACATAAGAGTATGGAAATTTGTATCCCTTAATGAGCCCTCGAAGTTAGAAGAGAACCGCAGTGGAAAAATATGAATCTCTATATTAATCAGTGAAAAGGGAGACTTTGCAGTAACTCTATAAAACCAAGCAAAAAAAATTTTAAAAGAAAAAGTAAATGAATAGTAAATACAAAGTAAGGTTGAACAATAAATATTTTATATCAAATATGAATGATTTAAATTCCTCTATTAAAACACAAAGACAATGAGAATGGTTAGAAAAATTTCATTCAAATGAACATACTTAAAAAGATGATGTATACATGTACGTATATATATGTGTGTGTGTGTGTGTGTGTGTGTGTATAGCCAACCGGTTTCTGTTGAGTCCATTCTAACTCACGACGACCCCATGGATGTCAGAGTAGAACTGGGCTACAGAGGATTTTCAATGGCTGAAGTAGATCGTCAGGCTTTTCTTTATATCTACATATTTTTATACTCTTTTATTATTATTATTTTGAAAGAGTTCTTTATAGAAGTAAACTTCCCAAAGTTTCTTTTGCATTGCCATCCTAATCTAGGTGTTTTTTTTTTTTTTCAAGTTTTCCACCATGCTGTTTTAGTCGCATACCCTAAAAACTCAGATGTGAGTCTATTGCTTTTATTTGTCCTTGCTTTCTCTTGTATCTCTGATCACTTTACCCTTTCTTAGCAAAAAGAATTTTATGGGTAGCTTTTTGTCTTTCTTCGATTTTTTCTCTTTTGTTTCTAAGACATACGTTTCCTTTAATTGCATCTGTAGCTGGAAATATCTATTTTACTATCTAAAACTTTTTGGCTCTATTTCTTCCCTTGAGAGTTTTATTTAAGCTTTAATTCATCCTGTTAATCTGACCACCTGAGAAGTGAGCAAACAGAAACATGTCTTATAATCTATTCTGTTCCTGCAGAAATTGGCTTATTCCTACCTAGGAAACCCTGGTGGCATAGTGGTTAAGTGCTACGACTGCTGAGGTCGGCAGTTCAAATCTGCCAGGCGTTCCTTGGAAACTCTATAGGGCAGTTCTACTCTGTCCTCTAGGGTCACTATGAGTCGGAATCGACTCGATGGCAGTGGATTTGGTTTTTGGGTTTACGTGTATCTGTGCAAAATGTAACACTTTTAAGAAGTTCATTTTATCTATTAGCAATAAGCAAAAAAATGTGGCATCTCTGTCTTTGTCATTTACAACCTCCATGTTTTAGAAGATACGTACATGATTCCTATAGACTCACTTCCTAATTTCTGATATTTATGATAGTTACTGCATATTCTAATACATGTCTTTTGGTTTGATACAGTAAAATGATTTTAATTCTAAGTAAGTAGTATTTATAATTATGACAGGATACTTCTTTTGTTGAACAATTTCTGTGATGGCCACTGTGCAAAGTGTCTGCAAACACCATCCTGTTAAACCTGTGACATATACAACTAGTGTCTAGTAAGACATGGTTCTCCTGCTTTCCTTGGACACACATAGAAGACTATTACTTCTCAGCCTCTTTATACTTAGGCGGGGCCAGCGACTAGTTGCAGCCATTTCATTTTTGATGATTTTCAATTTTGCTAGATTCCTACTTTGTACATTCCATGTTTCAATTGTTAATGAATGTTTGTAGCTATTTCTTTTCATTTAGAGTCATGCAACCTAGTGATACAGAAACACTCATGAGAAGAAAGTGTTCCGCTCAGTGGAACATTTTAAAACAAAAGCCAACCTATGAAAAGGACATTGGAAGGATAGTCATCCTGAAGGACTGAGAAGTATGAGTAGGCAGGAAATTATTATCTAGAAAAACATAAAATACATCCGTGCTTAAAAGTCAAAACACAATGAATTTGAAGATAAAGTTATTAAAATATATTTACAAGGCAACGATAATAATGAGTTTAATAGATACTATTTACTTTGCAACATTGGGCAAATCTGCTGCAAAGGACCTCTTTAAAGTGTTGAAAAGCAAAGATGTCACCTTGAAGACTAAGGTGCACCTGACCCAAGCCATGGTATTTTCAATAGCATCATATGCATGTCAAAGCTGGACAATGAACAAGGGAGACTGAAAAAGAATTGATGCCTTTGAATTGTGGTGTTGGCAAAGAATATGGAATATACCATGGACTGCCAAAAGAATGAACAAATCTGTCTTAGAAGAAATACAACCAGACTGCTCCTTAGAAGCAAGGATGGTGAGACTGCGTCTTACATACTTTGGACATGTTTTCCGGAGGGATCAGTCCCTGGAGAAGGACATCATGCTTGGCAGAGTACAGGGTCAGTGGAAAAGAGGAACACCCTCGATGAGGTGGATTGACGCAGCAGCTGCAACGATGGGCTCAAGCATAACAATGATCGTAAGAGTGGCACAGGACTGGGTCGTGTTTTCTTTCTGTTGTACATAGGGTCGCTATGAGTTGAAACCAATTTGACAACACCTAACGCAATAACAACAACATTTACTGAGAAACTACTGTGTGCCTGGCATTACACCAAGATTTTTGTACTTGGTGTTTTACATAATCTTCACAATATCTCCGCTAAGCAAGTGTTTTAAGAGGAACTAAAATAAAACAGAGGTTTCATGTGGGCTGCTTCACACTCTGAGGATAGGAAAAGTTTTAGATGAGAAGAATAGCCTCAACCTGAATGAAGGGTATAGAAAGGAGATGACACAATGGCATTTAGTATCTGACTGTGCTACATCAAAAGGCTTTTAAAGGCTTTCAAAGCTAACTATTCAAGATCACAGAAAAAATGGATAAATTATAGCTATGGAAACAATTATTTGATTTTAGCAAAAGGAATGGGTGGGTAATAAAAAACTAATACTTTCAAGATAAAGACTCTTTCTAGTAACAAAAATATATAAACCTATGAATATGCAATGAGCTCTATAAAACAGTCCAAATGGTAAAAAAAAATAAAGGAGGATGAAATAGATTGCAGCAAGGCAATAAAAACAGTTCTTTGTTGAGCTAATTAGATGCAATTTTGAAAGATTTGTATTGGTCTGTACTGAAGAATTATTAATAAGTATTATATGTAAATAAATTTAATAACTTTTGAGGATCAAATGAATAATGGACATGGGAGAATTTTGAAAGGATATTAAAGCACTAAACAGATGTAAATTAATTTTAATCTTCTTAATGAAACCAGTCCTTTGATCATTTATTGGAACTGTTATTTTTCTACTCAGCTCTATCATACCTTTAAAGAAACCAAGAGGTTTACAGCTGTGTGTGTGTGTGTGCGTATGAATGTAATTTAGTACAAGGGCTCTGGGTTCAACCAAGCTAACTGGTGGGGGGAAATTGGTAATTACATACCCTTGGTGAGCCCTGGGTGCCTCAGTTGGAAAATGGGGATAAAAGCAGAACTTATGTATAATGATTGTTTTGAAGATTAAGTGGGGTCATCTATGTAAAGAGTTAACCGTGGTCCTTGATTATACCTTGAATTTATTCAGAGAAAAAACATATCTGATATCATATTGTATTTTTATAAACTTATCTTCACAGACATATATATCAAAAAAGACAAGTTTGGTTCTATAAAACTGATAGTAAACTCTGTTGGAATACAAAAAAGTTTTCAGTTAAAAAAAAATTTACTGGGCACCTTCTGTGTATAAGTTCTTACTATCTCTCTCTCTCTCTCTCTCTCCAGTTTCTCCTGGATTCATCCATTCCCATGCTTTAATAGTATCTCTATGCCAATGACTCCTAAATCTGTATGCCTTTGGTCTTGGCCACTTCTAGGAGCTTGTATATTTAACCACCTTTTTGCCTCCTCCATTGAGATATCCCTAAATCATCCTTGAGTTCTCTTTTCTTCACAACTTTCTCCTCTCCTCATGCAACCATCTACTCCAGATATAAAGTAGAAACATTCCAAGATATATTGCTAATCTGCCCTTTTGTTCCAGTTTCCATCATTACCATCTGATTTCAGGATCCCACTACCTCTCACCTGAACTAATGGAAGACCCTCCTAACTGATCTCCGTGCTTCTTCTACCACTCCATTCTCCACATAAAAGACAAAATAGTCTTTCAAAAAGGCAAATTAGGGTATGTTACTCCCCTACTGAAATCTTTTAAAAGCTTCTGATCGTTTTTAGAATACCACTTAATATCCTTATTATCTTCCATAATAAGACACGTCACAATCTGGTCTCCCTGTACATCTCTAACGGAAACCATAGTCCCTCTCTCTTGCTCACTACTTTGCTATTGTAGTATCCACCTTAGCTGCCTTAGAAAGTTCCTACACCACAATCAATGCTTTCCTGCCTTAGACCCTTGAACATTGTTCATCCTGCCGGCAGCCTTGCACTACACTGGGCTGTTAGCTTTTCTTCTTCAGGTTTCAACTTAGATGTTTTTGCCTTAGATATTATCCTCTGTAAATAATTCTGTATTATGACCTGTAGGGTCGCTATGAGTCAGAATCGACTCGATGGCACTGGGTTTGGTATATTTTATATCAGTTTGTAAGAAACAGATTCTGGCTAATATAAGCAAAAAAAAAAAAAAAAAGAACCTAATGGTTTGAAATATTTTTGAAAATTGATACAAAGGATAGAGAACCAGGCTCAGAAAATGGGAAAAAACTAAAAACAATAAATGGTCAGATGACTTCAGCCCGTCAAACTACAACAATAACCTAGTCGGCATCCTCTTGTCCTTCACTGCTGCACATTCTTGTTTCCCTTCGGAGACTGGAGGGTGTTGTTGACAACATATCATCTCCTCTTGAAATGAATCCGACTACTCCACACAACCTAGATTCAAGTCCTGGGTAGTTTCATCTGACTGGGGAAGTTATTTCCCAGTGAGACTTATTCACCAGCAGATTTTTCAAACATTGAAAGGGTTCTCAGACATTATAGAAGGAAAAGGGTAATACAGGACACCAACAGTCCTTTGTACCTACAAACTGATTTATGATTGCATATTTATTGATTTATTTGCCCATCTGTTTTCCTTATTCTATGGTTAGTGCTTTAGGTTCATAGAGGCATGACAATGTTTGACCCATCACTATATACCTGCATTTGACTACAGGATAATAGGTGTGTAATAAATATTTCCTCCACGTGTCCGTCAGTTTGTCGTACTGTGGGGGCTTGTACGTTGCTGTGATGCTGGAAGCTATGCCATCGATATTCAGACATCAACAGGGTCACTCATGGAGGACATGTTTCAGCTGAGCTTCCAGACTAAGACAGACTAGGAAGAAGGACCCAGCAATCTATTTCTGAAAAGAATTAGCCAGTGAAAACCTTATGAATAGCACTGGAACATTGTCTGAAATAGTGCTGGAAGATGAGCTCCACAGGTTGGAAGGCACTCAAAAGATGGCTGGGGACGAGAAGCCTCCTCAAAGTAGAGTCGGCCTTAATGACATGGATGGAGTAAAGTTTCCAGGACCTTCACTTGCTGATGTGGCACGACTCAAAATGAGAAGAAATAGCTGCAAACAGCCATTAATAATTGGAACCTGAAATGTAAGAAATATTAATCTAAGAAAATTGGAAATTGTCAAAAATGAAATGGAACACATAAACATTGATATCCTAGGCATTAGTGAGCTGAAGTGGACTGTATTGGCCATTTTGAATCATGCAATCATATAGTCTACTATGCTGGGAATGACAACTTGAAGAGAAATGGTGTGGCATTCATGATCAAAAAGAACGTTTCAAGATCGATCCTGAAGTACAATGCTGTCAGTGATACGATAATATCCATATGCCTACAGGGAAGACCAGTTAAATACAACTATTATTCAAATTTAAGCACCAACAGCTAAGGCCAAAGATGAAGAAATTGAAGATTTTTATCAGCTGTTCCAGTCTGAAATTGATCGAACAAGCAATCAGGGTGCATTGGTAATTACTGGTGATTGGAATGTGAAAGCTAGAAACAAAGAAGAAGGATTGGTAGTTGGAAAATAGGGCCTTGGTGGGAGAGCCAATGTGGGAAATTGAATGATAGAATTTTGTAAGACCAACGACTTCTTCATTGCAAACACCTTCTTTCACAAACATAAATGGCGACTATACACATGGACCTCACCAGATGGAACACACAGGAATCAAATTGACTACATCTGTGGGAAGAGATGATGGAAAAGCTCAATATCATCAGTCAGAATAAGGCCAGGGGCCGGATGAGGAATAGACCACCAATTGCTCATATGCAAGTTGGAGTGAAACTGAAGAAAATCAGAGCAAGTCCACGAGAGCCAAAATACTACCTTAAGTATATCCTACCTGAGTTTAGAGACCATCTCAAGAATAGATTTGATGTGTTGAACACTAGTGACCGAAGACCAGACAAGTTGTGGAATGACATCAAGGACATCATAGATGAAGAAAGTGAGAGGTCATTGAAAAGACAGGAAAGAAAGAAAAGACCAAGATGGATGTGAGAGGAGACCCTGAAACTTGCTCACAAATGTTGAGCAGCTAAAGCAAAAGGAAGAAATGATGAAGTGAAAGAGCTGAATAGATTTCAAATGGTGACTTGAGAAAACAAAGTATTACAATGACACGTGCAAAGAGCTGGAAATAGAAAACCAAAAGGGAAGAACACGCTCGGCATTTCTCAAGCTGAAAGAACTGAAGAAAAAAATCAGGCCTTGATTTGCAATAGTGAAAGATTCCATGGGGAAAATATTAAATGGCACAGGAAGCATCAAAAGAAGATGGAAGGAATGCAGAGTCATTATACCAAAAAGAACTAGTGGACGTTCAACCATTTCAAGAGGTAGCATATGATTAGGAACTGATGGTACCGAAGGATGAATTCCAAGCTGCATTGAAAAAAAAGGCATCGGCAAAAAACAAGGCTGCAGAAATTAACGGAATATCAACTGAGATATTTCAGCAAATGGATGCAGCACTGGTGGTGCTCATTCGTCTATGCCAAGAAATATGAAGACAGCTTCCTGGCCAACTGACTGGAAGAGATCCATATTTATGCCTATTCCCAAGAAAGGTGATCCAACCGAATGTGGAAATTATAGAACAATATCATTAATATCACACACAAGCAAAATGTTGCTGAAGATCATTCAAAAACAGCTGCAGCAGTGTATCAACAGGGATCTACCAGAAATTCAGGCTGGTTTCAGAAGAGGACGTGGAACCAGGGATATCATTGCTGATGTCAGGTGGATCCTGGCTGAAAGCAAAGAATAGCAGAAGGATGTTTATCTGTGTTTTATTGACTATGCAAAGGCATTCGACTGTGTGGATCATAACAAATTGTGGATAAAGTTGCAAAGAATGGGAATTCCAGAACACTTAATTGTGCTCATGAGGAAACTTTACGTAGATCAAGAGGCAGTTGTTCAGACAGAACAAGGGGATACTGATTGGTTTAGGGTCAGAAAAGGTGTGCGTCAGGGTTGTATTCTTTCACCATACCAATTTAATCTGTATGCTGCACAAATAATCCGAGAAGCTAGACTATATGAAGGAGAACGGGGCACCAGGATTGGAGGAAGACTCATTAACAACCTGCATTAAGCAGATGACACAACCTTGACTGCTGAAAGTGAAAAGGACTTGAAACACTAATGAAGATCAAAGACCACAGTCTTCAGTATGGATTGCACCTCAACATAAAACAAAAACCTTCACAACTGGACCAGTGAGCAACATCATGAGAAACAGAGAAAAGATTGAAGTTGTCAAGGATTTCATTTTACTTGGATCCACAATCAACAGCCTTGGAAACATCAGTCAAGAAATCAAACTACACATTGCATTGGGCAAATCTGTTGCAAAGGACCTCTTTAAAGCATTGAAAAGTAAAGATGTCACCTTGAAGACTAAGGTGCACCAGACCCAAGTCATGATACTTTCAATTGCATCATACACATGTGAAAGCTGGACAATGAATAAGGAAGACTGAAGAATTTACGCCTTTGAGTTGTGGTATTAGTGAAGAATATTGAATATACCATTGACTGCCAAAAGAACGAACAGATCTGTCTTGGAAGAAGTACAACCAGAACGCTCCTTAGAAGCAAGGATGGCGAGACTGTGTCTTATATACTTTGGACATGTTGTTAGGAGGGATCAGTGCCTGGCGAAGGCCATCATACTTGGCAAAGTACAGGGTCAGTAGAAAAGAGGAAAACCCTCAACGAGGCGGATTGACACAGTGGCTGCAACATTGAGCTCAAGCATAACAACGATTGTGAGGATGACTCAGAACCATGCAGTGTTTCCTTCTGCTGTGCATAGGGTCACTGTGAGTCAGAACTGACTCAATTGCACCTAACAACAACAACCAAACCAAAAAATCCACTGCCGTGAAGTCGATTCCGACTCATAGCAACCCTATAGTGACCCTATAGGACAGAGTAGAACTGCCACATAGATTTTCCAAGGATCACCTGGCGGATTCGAACTGCCAACCTCTTGGTTAGCAGCCATAGCTCTTAACCACTACACCACCAGGGTTTCCAAACAAGAACAACAGCAGCAATAAATATTTGTTCCATGTCACTCAACTTAAAATGGTCTTGGTCATTTCAATAAGATGCCAAGCAACTTCTTAGAGTCTATAATGTGCTTAAAAGATTACCTTTGTTTCAAGGGGCCCTTCTGGTGTAGTGGTTAAGAGTTATGGCTGCTAGCTGAAAAAGATCTGCAGTTCTTTGGAAACCCTACGGGACAGTTCTATTCTGTCCTATAGGGTCACTATGACTGTTTTACCCTTAGGGAAAAGCATCTGGCTACATAACTCATGCTTGAACTTCATGATTTTCTTTTTCATGTTTGTGTTAATGGTAAGGGCAGAAGGATGCATTCTACGTAGACCTAAATATCTGACCCTTAAAAAATATTTTTTATAATTAGTCTTCTCTAAGAACAAACTGAAGTAGGCTACTAGAACACAGCAAGGAAATTTTGAAGAACACATGTCCTTGGTGATCTTTAGGTCATGCTGGCCTCTTTAAAAGTTCTCAAGACATATTTTGTTCAAATGAAAGCTGTATGCAGTGTGCAAGTGCCTCTTAAGTCTCTCTTTGGGCATTTACTTGATGGAGTTGAGTTTAACTGAAAAGAAGGGAGCAGAGGCAGAGTCTTCATTTCACAGCTGAGAACACATCTTTGGAGAATTTCCAAACAAGAGAGATAAGCTGCTTTTATAAGATGTGTAATGATGGATCTCTTCTCTCGTTATACTGATGCTCATTATACTGATGCTCATTTTACCATATGGACTGAAATAATGGCAAAATAGTTTAAATAACAGTTTAAATTGTACAAGCAATTATTCTCTTTCTTGACTACACCTTTAGTCGGAGGTCCGGGATAAAGAGCTTTTGAAGTTATCACACTAGCTCAATAATGACAACCAAAAACAATAAAAATATAAATATTCTGTTCAGGAAAAAATGACTTTTAATTTCTAGCATGATGGGAACAAAGTAAATTTCAAAATGAAAAAAGTTTTAAAAAGTATAATTTTAAATGTACTAGAGGCATACCTAGAAGTGGGATGGCTGAATAATATATTTAACTTTTTAGGAAACAGTCAAACTTTTCCAAAATCATGGTATCATCTGCATGAGAATTCTAGCATTGTATGAGAATTCTAGTTCCTTTTGGGAGTGATGGGTATATTATCTTGATTGTGGTGTTGGGGAAGAATATTGGATATACAATGGACTGCAGAAAGAACAAACAAATTTGTCTTGGAAAAGTACAGCCAGAATGCACCTTAGAAGTGAGGATGGTGAGACTTCGTCTTATGTACTTTGGACGTGTTATCAGGAGGGAGCAGTCATGCTTGGTTAAGTAGAGGGTCAGAGAAAAAGAGGAATCCCCTCAGTGAGATGGATTGACACAGTGGTTAAAACAATGGACTCAAACGTAGCAACGATTGTGAAGTTGGTGCAGGACCAGGCAGTCTTTTGTTGCATTGTACGTAGGGTCACTATAAGTTGGAAACAACTCGACTGGGCCTAACAACAGCAAAAACATATATATGTTAAAACTTATAAAATGATACACTCCAAGTTATGTGCAATTTATTTTTTCCAATTATGCCTCAACAGAGCTACTTAAAATGTATGAGGGTACTCATTTATTTTAAAAGCAACCTAAAGTAAAGAATTCTTTCCTAATGCAAATTACCTCTCCACCACCAGCCTGCCAATGTAGTGTGTCAATCTTGGATTGTCGTTTGGATACAATTGTCCCCTTTTGGACCTCTTGAAGGGTATTAGTACTGGTTGTTCATTTTGCCTATGGTGCTGTACAATGACACGTTACTGATACCTTGCCAAGGTCTTGTCAATCTAGATGAACCCCTTGGTCCACCAGCTGCCAATGCAAACATGCCACATCTGTCTTTTGGGGGGGAAGCTTCACTTGGTTAGCTGACAAGGGAGCTCTCTACATTAATCTTGTGAGAGCTTCTTTAGGGAGATCCAGTTTCTCTAACTCTACAACATCATAGCCCACAACTATATGAAAAAAGATTTCTGCTCAGTGTTTTCTGTATTTAACTATTCAATTCTATAGCTGAAGCATAATCTTTTTTTTGTTTTTTAATTCAATCAACCATTTGCTTAAATTATCCTTCCAGCTATTTGATTGATTATTTACTCTTGACTCCAACCTACACTTGTCAGATACCAGACCACACTTATATTGTGGTTAACCAGCGACAGATATTTCATCCCTTCTTTGCTGCTCATTATTTGTAATTAAATTTTCACAGCTGAAAGCAATTTATTTTAAGAGTAAGGCCTTCTGAGGGATATATCCAGGGTATCCTAAGAGAATAGGAAGTCACCACCTGGGTGTGATTTGAGTGATGCCAGAAGGCCCTTGTGTAAAAATAGCAAAAATATTTTCCCTGACTGGGACTGCCACAGGGGCTGACTTTCCCATGATTGGCATTTTTCCTTACAGATATTACCAAGAATCTGTGCATATTTTTATCTAACTAGAGTATGGTATTTTATGGAATATAAAGTAGTCTAGGTACCACTTTAGCACAGGGACATCAATCAAATTAAGTAAATATTATATAGATTTTATATTGAAAAACGAAAGAACACCAATTGCTCACATTTTAGTGGAAAAATACATATTAAACAAGCTTGGCCTCCTAAACACATTTTTCAACACTGCTAATTTTAATTATTTTAAATTTGTTTTGGGAAAATTTTAAATAAAATCACTAAGGGTTTGATCTCAGTTAAGGATAGTATTTGTACAAGATATGTAATCAAACACATTAATATGACCTTTTTATCAAATTGGAACAGAACATTTAAAATCATAAACAAATGACTCATGCAGCTTAACATTTTTACACTATCCTTATATGTGTATGGAAACCCTGGTGGCATAGTGGTTAAGAGTTAGGGCTGCTAACCAAAATGTCGGCAGTTCAAAGCCACCATGTGCTCCTTGGAAACTCTATGGGGCAGTTCTACTCTGTCCTATAGGGTCGCTATGAGTCAGAATCGATGTGACGGCAGTGGTTTTTTTTTTTTTTTTGATATGTGTGTATGTCACCAGTGGCATCACTAGAGTTGGTGTCACCTAGTGCAGTAAGTTATGATGTCACCTCTCCATGCTAATTATCACAATATTGTAGATAAACACCAGAAAATTCGGCAAAATCAGTGACTATAAAAACACTGGCAGCAACAAAAAACAACAGTGTGTGCTTGTAGGGCCTGCATGTGAAACCATGTGATTCGAAGCATCATTGTAATTGGGTAATAATGGCAGCTCTGACTGAAGGACATTACCAAAAACTAAATCCAGTGCCCTCAAGTCAAGTCCGACTCACAGCAACCCTATAGGGTAGAGTACAACTGCCCCATAGAGTTTCCAAGGAGCTCCTGGTGGATTCGAACTGCTGACCTCTTGGTTAGCAGCTGCAGCACTTAACCACTAGCCACCAAGTTTTCCTGGAGGCCGTTAGAAGGTTCAAAAAGTAAATTAGCATAGAGTTGTAGCCTCGTAGGTATATTGATACATGTAAGCCGAGCTTTAAGGTGCTCACTCGTCCATGCCAAGAAATATGGAAGACAGCTTCCTGGCCAACTGACCAGAAGACAGCCATATTTATGCCTATCCCTGAGAAAGGTGAGCCAACTGAATGTGGAAATTATAGAACAATATCATTAATATCACACGCAAGCAAAATGTTGCTGAAGATCATTCAAAAACAGCTGCAACTGTATATTGACAGGGAACTACCAGAAATTCAGGCTGGTTTCAGAAGAGGATGTGGAACCAGGGATACCATTGCTGATGTCAGATGGATCCTGGCTGAAAGCAAAGAATAGCAGAAGGATGTTTACCTGTGTTTTATTGACTATGCAAAGGCATTCGACTGTGTGGATCATAATAAATTGTGGATAAAGTTTCGAAGAATAGGAATTCCAGAACACTTAATTGTGCTCATGAGGAACCTTTACATAGATCAAGAGGCAGTTGTTCAGACAGAACAAGGGGATACTGATTGGTTTAATGTCAGGAAGGTGTGCGTCAGGGTTGTATTCTTTCACCATACCTATGCAATCTGTATGCTGAGCAAATAATTCAAGAAGCTGGACTATATGAAGAAGAACGGGGCATCAGGATTGGAGGAAGCCTCATTAACAACCTGCGTTATGCAGATAACAGAACCTTGCTTGCTGAAAGTGAAGAGGACTTTAAGAACTTACTAATGAAGATCAAAGACCACAGTCTTCAGTATGGATTGCACCTCAACAGAAAGAAAACAAAAACCCTCACAACTGAACCAATAAGAAACATCATGATAAACGGAGAAAAGATTGAAGTTGTCAAGGATTTCATTTTACTTGGATTCACAATCAACAGCCATGGAAACAGCAGTCAAGAAATCAAAAGATGCATTGCTTTGGGTAAATCTGCTGCAAAGGACCTCTTCAAAGTGTTGAAGAGCAAAGATGTCACCCTGAAGACTAAGATGTGCCTGACCCAAGCCATGGTGTTTTCAACTGCATCATATGCATGTGAAAACTGGACAATGAATAAGGAAGACTGAAGAAGAAGAATTGACGCTTTCGAATTGTGGTGTTGGTTAAAAATATTGAATGTACCATGGACTGACAAAAGAATGAACAAACCTGTCTCGGAAGAAGTAAAACCAGAATGCTCATTAGAAGCAAGGATGGTGAGACTGTGTCTTACATACTTTGGACATGTTGTCAGGAGGGATCAGTCCCTGGAGAAGGACATCATGCTTGGCAGAGTACAGGGTCAGTGGAAAAGAGGAAGACCCTCAATGAGGTGGATTGACACAATGGCTGCAACAATGAGCTCAAGCATAACGATGATTGTGAGGATGGCTCAGGACCAGGCAGTGTTTCGTTCTGTTATGCATAGGGTCGCTATGAGTTGGAACTGACTTGATGGCACCTAACAACAGCAACTATAACAAGCTGAGCTTACGGAAAAAATTTTTTGTTATAACTACAGGGATATTTTAATAAAAAATAAATTTCTACTGAAACAGTGCACAGAATTTTATAGACAGTCATTTTGGCATCACTTGTTGGGGACCACAACCGCTGCACCCCCATAGTGATGCCATTGTATGTCACACCACAATTCACACAGACACACACGATTAAAAGACAAAAACCATAAGTTTTATATTTTCAGACTCATACTTTTAATTTGAAATGAATAATTACTTCAAAAATATGCTTCAGATGAATAAAAGGATTATATATTAAGTCACGGACTCTGCCCACATTCAAGGAAGTTTCAGTCTTTGCCAAGATGCCATCAATGAGTGTTTCTCCCTTCTAGAGATACAGTGATTCAAATGGGAAATTCAAGTCTGATTGAGGGAACACATTACGTGTATTATAAATCCCAGTTGCTTTGGTAGTTCTGGTGACTCAAGAGAGAAGAAAGATCAAGTATGAACGCAATAGATATCCTGGGACACATACATTCGTTAGCATTCTCTGGCTTTGCAAACCATGAAAAAAATTTTTTGGGGACAGATCACTGGCCTTTCTAATCAACTGCTTCATGTACTCATCACTAACAGAATATCATACTGGCATCTTTGGACAACAAAAGTCTCTTTCTCCCTTAAACACCTCCTCTTTCTGTCTCTTTTCAAGGAATTAACCAATTTTCCATATCATTTCTTATTAGCTCTAATGGGTGTTCTCTATTCCTTTGTCATGGCCAATATATTAGAAGAAAAATTAAAGATTATTTTACGTTTTGATTTATAACCTTTCTCACTGAAATTAGGGGGGAGAAAAGAGTGGGAGCTATACAGTTAGAAACATTTGGAGACATATAAAATTAACATTATCAATAAATTACTGTATAATAAAACTTAAATGGTAAGTACATCAGTGAATAAAATATTACCTTATTTCTTACTAGAATAATGAGTTTTTAAAGCATGCGTTTTATATTTTATAATGCTTAAACACATTGTCACTATTTTTCAAGTCTAAGGAATATTTATGATATTAAAATGATGGTGAAATATTGGCTATAGTAAATGCAACATGGTAATAGATACTCGTGAATTATACACTTTCCTTAAAATTAGCATGAACTTTAGATATACATTGAAATGAAACTAATAGAAAAAATGGCAATATTTTATGATATGTGCTATGGGAACCTTTAGAACAAGGAATTGCTTATTAGCTAGCAGCTAGATATTGCTCACAGTATGACTGTTTACTAACAAAGTGAAGTTACTTTGCTGCAACTGAATTTTATTGAGGGAAAGCCTAAGGGTCATATCTGCTGCAGGTTAAAACTGACAGAGATTAATTTAAATTCACTCAGCAGTCCAGTGGAGACAACTGCGGTGAGTAAGGTGATAGCCATAATTTATCTGCACTCTGAAAATGTTCTGACCTCATTTGCTTTCCAAGCTATGAATGAATGATTCCTAAATGGCTCAGCATTCAGGATGTGTGCTGGTGAGTAAAGTCCCATAACCCAGGAGGAATAATGTGACAGCAGACGTTTAAAGCCAAAGTCCACAGCAGGGAACCTCAAGAAGAAATTGCAAATTTCACAGAATTCATATTTAAGTACTTTTCTTCCCTCCCTCCTTTCTTTCCTCTTTCCATCCTTCTTTTTCTTCTTTCTTCCCTCTCTCCTTCCCCATCTTCCTTCCTACCTTCCTTCCTTTGAATCTATGTAGCCTACATCTTCAAATTAATTTATACAGGTATTTATAAACAAGACACAAAGACAGTTTCCATTTTATTTGAACTCACATTTCAAAGTTAATAATTCTTGTAGAAGAAGAATTAGCTCTAGATGACACGGGCCTGCAAGTGTTCCCAGACCTCCTCCAATTCAGCAACTAAAAAGGTAGCACTGGCTTCAGCAAGGGGCTGACTTCTATTCTGAGGCTCTCACTACGCCTGTTATTTAATACTGTGAATATCTCTCTTAGTGGTGATTATAATATGACCTGTCCCAAGGAGTTGTTTTGAGAATGAAATTATACAATGCATGCAAAATACTTACATAACACCTGTTGTGTGCCTTTCAGTCAATTCCTACCCATAGCAGCCCTGTAGGACAGAATAGAACTGTCCGTAGGATTTCCTAGGCTGTTTTTAATCTTATGGGAGCAGATCACCAGGTCTTTTTTCCAGCAGAGCCCCTGGTGGGTTTGAACCTCCAACTTTTTGGTTAGCAGCCTAGCACTTAACTGTTGAACCAACAGGGCTCCTGCATAATGCCTAGTACACAGTAAATGCTCCATAAATATTAGGTACGATTATTACATTATTTTTTAAGATGAAAAATTTTTTAAATCAGTATAATTGTGAACAAATAAATATATCGATTTTATAAACATATAGTAAACATAAGCTTTTTTTGATATTTTCAGTTGGATTTCATCAATGAAGAATAATGTAAAATACC
This sequence comes from Loxodonta africana, assembly GCF_030014295.1. NCBI lineage: Eukaryota > Metazoa > Chordata > Mammalia > Proboscidea > Elephantidae > Loxodonta > Loxodonta africana. The sequence continues at coordinate 39,352,105 of NC_087349.1, forward strand.
CTGAGGGAGCAGGAGAGCAGTGGGATGCAGACCCCAAATTCTCATAAGACCAGACTTAATGGTCTGACTGAGACTAGAAGGACCCCGGTGGTCATGGCCCCCAGATCTTCTGTTAGCCCAGGACAGGAACCATTCCCGAAGCCAACTCTTCAGACATGGATTGGACTGGACAATGGGTTGGAGAGAGATGCTGGTGAGGAGCGAGCTTCTTGGATCAGGTAGACCCTTGAGACTATGTTGGCATCTCCTGCCTGGAGGGGAGATGAGAGGGTGGAGGGGGTTAGAAGCTGGCGAAATGGACATGAAGAGAGAGAGTAGAGGGAGAGAGCAGGCTGTCTCATTAGGGGGAGAGTAATTGGGAGTGTGTAGCAAGGTGTATATGGGTTTTTGTGTGAGAGACTGACTTGATTTGTAAACTTTCACTTAAAGCACAATAAAAATTATTAAAAAAAAGAATAATGTAAAATATTTCATTTGTGTTAGGTATGTATTGGATTGCACAAAGCCCAAAATAAGTAACAGTGAACACTTAAAATTAGAAATCTTTGTAATTGATTTCTTTTCTCCAAGAACTGTACTGAAACAAAATATTATTGGATAATAATATGTGGGTAAATATGTGGGTATGTAATCAAACATTTAATGTTATAATCAATGCAAGATTCTAAGTGTAATTTTATTGATAAATTTTTTGTGAAATCAGTACAAATTCAAACTTGGATATATTTTGGTTAACTCAGATGATTTAACTTATATATAATGCTTACCTGATTTGTGTCAACAAATTCACATAAAGCATGAAAATATTTTCCTCCCAAGTTTTCTGAGAGGTTAAATGTAGAATTTCTTTTATAAGGATCAGCACAAAGGTGGTTCCTACGAAGCAGAGGTTCAAGATGTCCCAAATGTCCAACTTTTCCAAGCTGGTGTACCACTCCATCATCTCTAACATCAGCTACTCCCTCTCCCCTCAGCGCTCTCCCTCCTGCCTTTGGGTTCTCTAATTCACTGCAACATCTCACAGAACTCAGGAACCATACAAAGGAAGTGGCTCACGTGGTTGTGGAGACTGGCAAGTCTCAAATTCGTGGGTCTAGCATAGGCTTCTTCTGACCCATACGGCTGCAGGAGCTGACGAATCCAAACCTGCAGTGCAGACCATAGGCTGCTGGCCTATAAGGCTGTGGAAGCTGACGAATCAGGTCATATGATAGGCTGCCAGCCCAAGGAATTGTGGAGGCCAGCGAATCCCAGCATCATCAGGTCAGACAGCGGGCCTCTGGGGAGGTCTATTGATCATGAACTGGATGCAGGATCCAGTTGCAAAGAGAGACAGAGCCTGTCCCAGACTCACCCAGGAAAGTGCGTAACTTTAATAAGGGTGGGACTTGAGTCACATCCTCCTGTAAGGCTGTGACCCAAGATGCACCTTACACCAATCCTGCCTCGTCAACGTGTAGAGATCAGGATCCACAACACATAAAATGGAGGATGACCACATAAAACTGGGAATCATGGACTACCTAGTTGACACATAACCCCAACCATTACAGGTTCTATATACCTTATTTGCATAGTCTCACTCAATCTTTGTGTGTGAATCACAAAGACCATGGCTAGAAAGACCGTATTAGTAATGCATTGCACCGTAGAAGCCATCAGGGACATTCATCAATTGGCCATGCTGTCCATGATAAGGAAAGTTAAACCAACCAATCCAGCCTCTTTAAGGCCACCTGCATTCTTAACCCACATCACTATCACTCATTGCACCTACTCACTGAGGGAGCATTGATTGAATACACAATACTTGCCAACCTCCACAGACTGTATCAGAAGGCAGGCAGGTTTCTGAGCATATCATGAGTGCAGAGGCTGAATGTGAGAGGCCTGGGACTGGGATCCTGGCTCCATTGTCTGCTAGTTGGGTGACCCGAAAGAAGTTAGTCAGACTGTGCATTTTCTCATCTGTACGAAAGAGGACCATAATAGTACATACTTTACACCATTGTAGTGAGGACTAACATTTAAACTCTTAGAATAGTTCCTGGCACAGAGGAAATGCTCTATTAGAAAATATTTTAATTTTTCATATTTTTTAAATAGTTCTTCCCATTTTCTAACCTCTTGAGAGTAATTAAGGGATGTCAGTTTGAACATTGACGAGCATTCCTGGCTACATGTGTTGCTATTCCTGGCATTTCAATTTTCATCAAAGTGGATAAGCTGTGAATAAAAAATAGTGCATATCTTAGATTGTTTAGTTTTAACTAGTATAATTTTATTGTTGATGTGAAAAAATTAAAAATCATTAATTTTTTTTTTTTTACTGTGCTTTTCTCTTGGAATTTCATGTAAAGTTTTTTTTATTGTACTTTAAATGAAGGTTATAGAACAAGCTAACTTCTCACTAAACAGTTAGTACACATTTTTTTATGACATTGGTTAACAACTCCACGACATGTCAACACTCTGCCTTCTTGAACTTGGATTCCCTATTACCAGCTTTCCAGTCCCCTCCTGCCTTCTAGTCCTTGCCCCTGGGCTGGCATGCCCCTTTAGTCTTGTCTTGTTTTATGGGCCTGTCAAATCTTTGGTTGAAGGGTGAGCCTCAGGAGTGACTTCGTTACAGAGCTAAAAGGGTCTCTAGAAGTCATACTCTCGGGGTTTCTCCAGTCTCTGTTAAGCCAGTAACTCTGGTCTTTTTTTGTGAGTTGGAATTTTGTTCCACATTTTTCTCTTGCTCTGACTGGGACCCTCTGTTGTGATCCCTGTCAGAGTAGTCAGTGGTGGTAGCCAGGCACCATCTAGTTGTACTGGACTCAGTCTGGTGCAGGCCTTGGTAGTTGAGGTCCATTAGTCTTTTGGACTAATCTTTCTCTTGTATCTTTAGTTTTTTTCATTCTCCTTTGCTCCTGAAAGGGTGAGATGAGTGGGGTATCATAGATGGCTACCGACAGGATTTTAAGACCCCAGACACAAGTCACCAAAGTAGAATGTAGAACGTTTTCTTTATAAACTAAAAAAAAATTATGCCAATTGAGCTAGGTGTTCCCTGAGACCATGGTCCCCACAGCCTTCAGCCCAGTAATTCCGTCCCTCAGGGAGTTTGGATATGTCTTTGGAGCTTCCATGACCTTGCCTTGGACAAGCTGTGCTGGCTTCCCCAGTACTGTGTACTGTCTTACCCTTCACCGAGGTTACCACTTATCTATTGTCTATTTAGAGTTTTTCCATCCCCACCGCTCCCCTCCCTTGCAACCACCAAAGATTGTTTCTTTTTGTGTACAAATCTTTTCATGAGTTTTTATAGTGATGAGCTTATACAATATTTGGCCTTTTGTGATTGACTTATTTAACTAAGAATAATGCCCTCCAGATCCATCCATGTTGTGAGATGCTTCACAGATTCGTCATTGTTCTTTATCATTGTGTAGTACTCCATTTTGTGTATGTACCATAGTTTGTTTATCCATTCATCTGTTGATGGACATCTAGGTTGCTTCCATCTTTTTACTATTGTGAACAATGCTGCAGTGAACATGGGTGTGCATATGTCTATTCATGTCACAGCTCTTATTTCTCTAGGATATATTCCTAGGAATGGGATTCCTGGATCATACGGTATTTCTACTTCTAGCTTTCTAAGGAAACACCGTATCATTTTCCAAAATGGTTGTAACATGTTGCATTCCCACCAGCAGTGCAGAAGAGTTCCAATTTCCCCACAGTCTCTCCAACATTTGTTATTTGCTGTTTTATTGATTCATGCCAGTAATGCCAGGGTGAGATGGTATCTCATTGGGGTTTTGACTTGCATTTCTCTAATGGTTAATGATTGTGAACATTTCCTCACGTGTCTGTTAGCCCCGTGAATGTCTTCTTCCGTGAAGTGTCTGTTAATTTCCTTTGACCATTTTTTAATTGGAGTATTTGTCTTTTTGTTGTAGAGGTTTTGAATTTTCCTGTAGATATTAGAGATTTGAACGGTATCAGATTTATAAGTTCTCTTTTTTACTCTTTTGATGAGCATAAGTGTTTAATTTTTAGTTTAAATTTTGCTTTTGATTGTACCCCACATCATTTTTAGGATTTTTTCTTTTTTCTTTGTTCTTTTTCTTATTTTTCCTCAAAGTGGTATCCAAGTATTTGTCTTCAATTTTGATGATCCTGTCTTCCATTGTTTCAAACTTGCTCCTCAGACCTTCTATGATGCTGTCCATCTCTGAAATCTTGTTGTTTATCTTTTGAATTTCTAATTATTGTTTTTATATGATTTCTAGTTATGAGTTTTCCAAATCGAAATTGACTCAACAGCACTGGGTACTGGGTAGTTATGAGTTTATTTTGACATTTTGTTCCTGTATTATTTTCCTGAATTCTTCCATTTTTTGGTCTGTATTTTCCATGAATTTATCTATTTTATGGATAGCTCTGAATATGAGATTTGAAATCCCTATCAGGTAGTTCCAGTGTCTTTTCTTCTACTGGAAAGTCATCTAGTGTTTTATTTTGAATGCCTACTGGAACCATCCTGTCCTGTCTTTTTTTTTGTTGTTGTTGTTAATATGTCTTGATATTTTCTGTTGTCTTTGGGATATTCGGTAGTTATTTTCTCCATTTATTGATTGTAGATTTATTTATTTCATCCCGCTTTTCTGTTTTATTTGGTCATGTCTGAACAGGCAGGCTGTGTGTTTTGTTGTTTGCTCATCTCTAGGTAAGGTACTTTTCACCACTTTGTCTAATGTGCAGTGCCAATTGCTCAGCTATGGTGCAGCAGGACAGGTCCAGCTGAAGGGGAGGAGCTGAGATGGGTAGTTTGTGGCATGTACTGGAGCCAAAAGGGTGAGCCGGGTGTCAGTGCAGGGCAGGTACTGGTAGGCCGTGCCTGCACTGCTCAGGGGTGTAATGTTCAGTGCATGGTCCAGGCAGGCAGGAGGAATAGGGGAGGTTGTGATGTGTGGCACTAAGATGGGCATGGGAAAGAAGAGAAAGAAACAGGAACCAAAAAAAAAAAAAAGTTGATAAGAGAGACTGCCGTCGGAGTGGAGAGAGGACAAACTGAGAAATGAAGAAAAACAAAAAGGAAAAAAGAAAAAGAGAAAAAAATTAAAAAGAAATGAAATGCCCCCAGGGATCCTACCAGTGACTGGGGAATGGCCCCCAGGTCTTAGGGCACAGCCCATCTAAAAGGGGTGGAGATGGCTTATATGCCAGGTATTCAGGAGACAGGAAAGAAAGAAAGTAGAGAGAGATGAGAAACTGAGAAATGAAGAAAAAGAGAAAAGAAAAATAAAAAAAGAAAGGCCCCCCCAGGGATCCCACCAATGTAGCTTCACAGACCAGCGAAGTGGCTCCCAACCTGCACAGTACAGCCTGGCTAAAAGGGGTGGAGATGGCACACAGTGCCAGGTATTCAGGAGACAGGAAAAGAAGGTAAAGAGAGAGACAAGAAACTGAGAAATGAAGAAATACAAAAAGGAAAAAAGAAATAAAAAAAGAAAATGCTTCCAGGGATCCCACCAGGGCGGCTGCAAGGACCTGGGAAGTGGCTTCCAAGTTGTGCAGTACAGCCTGGCTAGAAAGGATGGAGATGGAACACAGATCCAGGTATTCAGAAGACAGGAAAAGAATGTAAGTAGAGAGAGACAAGAAACCGAAAAATGAAGGAAAGCAAACAAATTAACAAATAAAAAAGCCCTAGAGATCCCACCAGTATGGCAGCATGGACCAGGGAACCAGTTCCTCAGCCAAGTGGCACTTCACAGCCTGTCAAGAAGAAGCAAAGATGGCACATGGAGCCAGGTATTCGAGAGAAAGTAGGGGGAAGAGGTGAGAGGCAGGGAAAAAACCAAAAAAGACCAAAAAAGCAACACTATCAAAAAAGAAATGGCACTGAAGGAGCTAGCCAGCAAGGGTGGGGTGAATCCAGGGTGGGGTGAATCCAAGTGGCACAGAGACTTTGCCTACCAGCTGAGCAACCTAGACCTTCTGGGAAGCGGTGGAGGCCAAACAGGGGGAAAATAGGTGGGGAGTGGGGAAGCATGTATCATTGGCTTCCAGGTACTCTGTCTTCTACTGGGAGCTCCATGAAGCTGCTTTCCCATACTCCCTGTCTGCTTATCTCCAATAGGAGTCCAAGATGGCTAATCTGTGCTGTGTTAGCTGATAGGGGACCTCCACTCGTATGTCTTCTCCCTCTGTTCTTTCTCAGTTTCTTATTCCATTTGGTCCTTGGCTGAGTTCTTAATCTCTTCATTTGATGCTTAGGCTTCCACGATTGACATTTGTCTCAGTTTTGCTTAGTTTTTCAGGTCTTTGCTGTGGAAGGATGGTATGGTGCTTCTGTTTATGGTGTCATGTTGGCTCTGCCTCTCAAGGAAAGCCTAAATAAATAATTTCTTAATGGTGGAAATAGCATTATTATACTCTAGTAATTAAAATTAAGATGATTATTTTAATAAGTAAGGGGGTGATTAAAGATAGAATATATACCCTAGATTCTAGGTTAATCTTCTTAAAATAATTAACTGACTTTCTGCTAGAAATGGAGAGGAAGTTCAGGTCTGTTAAACATGTGTACAATTCCTGGGCAAAGCTATTTCTTCTGAATGTGAGACAAGCAGTTAGATGTGACCTCTGGAAGAATGGGAGAGTGAATTAAGATCTTGCTTAAAAAAATGGTAGGGTTCTTGACTATGAGGAACAACTAATAGGCTCAGATGAATCAGAAAGGAGAAATACGAAAAAAGGAAAAGAACTGTAAGTTACAGTGAAGAGATAAGTGTAAACTGAAAGTGTGAAATAAGAGAAAGAAGAAAAAGTAGATGTGAAAAGTGATATGGAGATGCTAGAACAAAGTGAAAAGCATTACAGGAACTTAAATTGAGGAAGAAGTCTGTAGGACCTAAAGAAAGAGGAAATGAAAAAGAGGGAAAGGTTGGAAGAGAGATTGTAGAGCCCACGCACACAGGAAGTATAGCAAAAGACGTAAATAAGACACACAGGAGAACCTAATGCATAAATGAGTATTTTCAGAAAAAAAAAAAAGATACCAGACTCAATGAAACAAAAGATAATAAAGCAACATTTTATTGAAGTCAACTTTTAAATGTTAGTTTCTACCAAAACTTTATAGAGATTCTATAAAAACAGAGCAGAACTGCGTCATAGGCTTTCCTTTGCTGTAATATATATCAGAGCTGATTGCCAGATATTTTCTCCTGAGAAGCAGCTGGTGGGTTTGAACTACTGACCTTTTGGTTAATGGTCAAGCACTTAACCAAAGCGCCTTACTAAAAGATTAAATTTCTTTAATATATTAAAAAATGCTATTTGACAAAGGCCCAAAGTCTCTTAAATAGGGAAAAGACAGTCTCTTTACCCAATGGTGCTGGCATAAATGGATATCTATCAGTAAAAAAATGAAGTGGGACCCATTCCTCACACCATACACAAAAACTAACTCAAAATGGATTAAAGACCTAAATATAAAATCTAAAAAGATAAAGATCATGGAAGAAAAAATAGGGACAATGCTAAGGGCCCCAAAACATGGCATACATAGTATATAAACCATAGCTAACAATGCACAAACACGAGAAGAGAAGAGAAACTAGATAACTGGAAGCTCCTAAAAATCAAACATTATGCTCATCAAAAGACTTCACCAAAAGAGTAAAAAGAGAACCTACAAACTGGGGAAAAATTTTGGCAACATCACATCCCATAAAGCTCTAATCTCTAAAATCTATAGAATACTGCAATACCTCAACAACAAAAAGAAAAATAATCCGATTAAAAAATGGGCAAAGGATATGAACAGACACTTCACCAAAGAAGACATTCAAGCTGCTAACAGATACATGAAGAAATGCTCTGACCGTTGCCATTAAAGAAATGCAAATCAAAACTACACTGAGATACCATCTCAGCCCAGCAATACTGGCACACATCCAAAAAACACAAAATAACAAATATTGGAGAGGTTGTGGGGAGATTTGGACTCTTCTGCCTGCTGATGGGAATGCAAAATGGTACAACCACTTTGGAAAATGATATGGCACTTCCTTAAAAAGCTAGAAATAGAAATACCACATGATCCAGCAATCCCACTCCTAGGAATATGCCCTAGAGAAATAAGAACCATCACATGAGTAGATATACGCACACCCATGTTCACTGCAGCACTATTCACAATAGCAAAAAGATGGAAGCAACCTAGATGCCCATCAACAGATGAACGGGTAAATAAATTATGGTACATATACACAATGGAATACTATGCAATGATAAAGAACGATGATGAATCTGTGAAACATCTCACAACATGGATGAATCTGGAAGGCGTTATACTAAGTGAAAGAAGTCAATCAAAAAAGGACAAATATTGTATGAGACTAAGATCATAAGAACTCAACAAAAGGTTTACAAACAGAAAAAAAAATCAATATTTGGTGGTTACAAGGGTGAGGAGTGAGGAGGAGGGGAAATCACTTACTAGATAGTAGACAAGTATCACCTTCAATGAAGGGAAGGACAACATACAATATAGGGGAAGCCAGCACAGCTGGACCAAAGCAAAAGCATAGAAGTTTCCTAGATACATCCAATCACTTTGAGGGACCAAGTAGGTGGGGCTGGGGCCTGGGTGCCACAGTCTCCAGGGACATCTAGGTCAATTGGCATAACAGTTTATAAAGAAAATTTTCTACATCCCATTTTGGTGAGTAGTGTCTGGGGTCTTAAAAGCCTGTGGGCAGCCATCTAAAATACATCTATTGGCTCCATCCCATCTGGAACAAAGGAGAATGAAGAAAACCAAAGACACGAGGAAAATAATTAGCCCAAGAGACTAAAGGACCACATGAACCTGAGAACAGAACTAGACGGTGCTTGCTTACCACCACCAACCCTCCTGACAGGAATATCAACAAAGAGTCCCTGACAGAACAGTAGAAAAATGTAGAACAGAATTCAAATTCACGTAAAAAGACCAGACTTACCGGTCCGACAGAGACTGGAAGAATTCCAGAAACTACGGTCCTGGACACTGCCAACGGAGAACTGAAACCATTCCTGTTGCATACTTTTCAGACAAAGATTAGAGAGGCTTATAAAACAAAAAATAATACACATGCTGAATGTACTTCTTGTGCAATCAAATATAAAAGGTCAATTTTACACTCCTGTCCAAAAGCAGGACTAGAAGGCAGGAACTGGATGAACGGACAGAGGGAACCAGGGGCTGAAAGGGAGATGGTGCTGTCACATTGTGAGATTGCAACAAATACCACAAAACCGTATGTACATAAAATTTCAATGAGAAATTAGTTTGAGTTGTAAGCTTTCACCTAAAGCACAATAAAAATAAAATAAAAATATATGCATTACATCTTTAAAAAGTTTACAAGTGCTAGCATTATCTATAAATTTTCCATTTTGAGGAACATTCTTCCTATGGTAATCTATGGTTTATTTGTTCAAACAGTATACTAATAAACAGGCAATTATTCTGTTATTCTAAACAAATATGTTAATCGCTTCCTAAGGTCACCTTTTCAGAGCACTATTATCAGTGATTACCAGATTAAAGAATGAAAAGAAATGAAGTCAGGAATATGCAAATGAATTTACATTAATTACCTTGCAATGACAAGGATGGATTATCTTATATTTAAATCAGAAATCTCTCCTGAACTAGCAATCCACCAACTCACCCTTGATACTTATTGTCATGGTGCTTCTAAAGTGACATTTTAAAAGTTCACTGTGTATGCATATCCTTTAAGTTTGGACACGGCATCAGTTTAACTTTCCAAAGTATTCAGACTTTCATCAAGTGATATGCCTATGACAAATATTTGTTGAGTTCTTCATGTTGTCCAGGCATTAGTCAAGGCTTTAGGAATACAAAGAAAATATGACTAAATCACTAATCTCAACAAGCTTCTGGGTAATGATGTAGCTTCTGGTAATGATATCTAAAATAGCTCTAATAAAATATGTTTATGTCTTACCACAGTTTTATGGGAGTGTGCTGGGGGAAGTGTCCACACTTACCTAAATGGGTAAGTATGAAATACGAGAAAGGGAATTTAAAGAATTAAGAAAGGCTCCTTGGAGTAGATGTTCTTTAATCAAGCTCTTAAATTAATCCTTACAAGGAAAGATGCAGACAGAAGGCACTCCAGGCATCAGAAACAGGGTATTATATACCAAATAAATGGATCAAACAGGACAAATTCTGATTTTTCAAGGTGAATTTTCAGGATCCTAAGTCTCTATTTGGTTTTCTTTTAGGTTTCTCTCATTACCAACCTGAAATATTAAAAGACAATGACACCAAGTTACCAGCAGCAATGCAACATAATTAATTTTGATCTAAAACCAGCATGGAATAGTTTTTATACCTCTTAAAGGTTCATTAATAGCTTTACATATTAATGGTGGGAAAAGATGACACATCTGACCAAGATTAGTGGCCATTGCATTAAGCTTAGTGTTTACACTATGCTAACTGGAAGAAATAGATTTAAGGATTATTTTAAAAGTTTTAACTTTTTATGTCCAATTTATATCTACTCCAATGGTTAGCTTGAAAACATACACACAAAGCAACACACACACACAATTTGTCAGCCAAAAGGAAAAATGAGACTTCTTCAAAAAAGTTTAATTCAATGTACAACTAGTGAGTGTCTGGTATATATGCCTGAGAGTGACAGGCACAAGAAGATAGGCACACACTGGAATAAAACATGTCTTCATACTCTTCAAAGGAAAGAATGCATACAAAGACGTAGTAGAAGGAGATGCGTGTGTTTGAGGGGGATGAGGGTAATAGTCTAGGTGGAAAGAGCTGTCACTAAGGAATGTATCTAGAAGATAACTGACATAGCAAGCCTAACATTTATATGCACATCAAAGGTTTATTTTGGGGGAAGGGACTTTGGATAAACTAATGGAGATTTATTTATGAGATTATAACCATCTCTTGGTGGCATCACAGCCTATGTAATCAAAACATTTACTTAGGAAAAACAACAAAGAGCAAGTATTCACTGAAATTTCATTCGACAAGCCTAGGATAAATCTCATTAAAAGAACCCCATGGTGAATTGTTGGCTGTGACAAAACACAAAGACCTAACATAATTCAGCTGAAGAAGGATCTGGTCTAGAGCAAAGGAACACAAATGCACGGCAAAATTATTGCAAGAGGAGATAATATGAAATTTATTTGAAATTCCTAGGAACAGAGGGGCAACTATAAATAAATGAATGTTAACCTGAAATAATATTTATCTTTCTTTAAGAGTCATATAGAAAATGTTTCAGTATTAAAGCCTTTGAGTATAGAGACCAGGAGCAGTTCAGTTGTAAACAGTTCAGTTGTACACAGTTCAAAAGTATTATTCGGAGTATTTGAGAAAGATGAACTGTTCCAATAAACCATAGTGAGACCTGGGTAAGGAGGCAAAAATTTGAGAAATAATACCAGAGTGAGCAGAATGAATTTTGCAAAGACCAAGCCATGTTGAACTATGAACCTTAGAAGCTAACAGAACACTCTACTAAACTCTAGCATTCTTCTCAATTGTGCACTGTAGAGAAACTGAGCAACTGTCATGAAGCAGACATAACGTATGTGTAGCCCCCATTCACAACTGCAATAATAGCTAGCAATGCTAATGTTTTCATGAGGCTTAGCATTGTGGTGTAAAGGTGCTTTAGTAGCTTCGTAAATAGACCTTGCTTAATGATACATTGCAATCTCTACCTAGTATGGGAACTCTCCCCTTAGATAATCTGAGTAGTAAGTGTATACAATTTAGAGCTTCGAACAGTGGCAGAAGGTAAAAAATTTTGCATTTCCCTTCATCTGTAGAAAATAATATAATGACTAGCAAGCCAACAGAGGTTAACAAGAGTCCTATTAAAGGGAAGGAAATAGAATGATTGGAGTCCCTGGGTGGTACAAAGGGTGAAAGCTCTCGGCTGCTAATGGAAATGTTGGAGGTTCAAGTCTACCCAGAGATGCCTTATAAGAAAGGCCTGGTGATCTACTTCTGCAAAAATCAGCCACTGAAAGTTCTATGGAGTACAGCTCTACTCTGATACACGTGGGGGTCACCATGAGTCGGAAATGAGTCCGCATCAACTGGTTTGGGTTTTAATAGAATAGTTAACTAATGATACTTTTGTTGCTAAGAAATCTAAATTGTATAGGTAAAAGAAAATTGAAATCATAGTACAAGAAAGAGAGCTAGCTAGCTAGCTAAATCTATCAAACCTGTTGCCATCAAGTAGATTCTTACTCACGGCTACCTCAAGTGTTAAAACAGAAACCATACTAGGCATTTCAAATAGTGAGAATTTAATCATGGGAATTGTGTACTCAAGGGGTGGAAAGAGCAGTAAGAGAGTACTCAGAGGCAATGATTACAGGAAGCAGCTATATAGGGCTTTTAGTATAACAAAAAAGAGATGGTGTTACCTATTCCTAAGGGCTCAGGCATGAGACCTCATGTGGCTGGCGCTCAGATGTTTAAGGAAGTGCCACCTACCTGCTGTTGGTACTGGAGGTACTGAAAGAAGATGGATGCTGGAGTTCAATCTCCTGCAGTAGTAATGCTGCCAGAAGTAGAAAAAGGAGGAAAGAATCCCTCTTCCTGCCTTTTAATTTCCTTCTAGTGCCTCCTATTTCCAATGAGTCTGGGAAATATGATTTGCAGATTCTTAACCCTAGAGGCACAAAGCAGAATATAGAAGAGTTGGCCTAGGGCTGAGCAAAAATGGGTAAATATTCCACCGGACAACTTTTTTCTTTAATTTTTTTTCAGATTTTCCAGGCATATAAATACACAAGCTATCATAAAAATTTCTCTGTCTCTGACCGTGTATAATAAATGAACTTTTTCTACTCCCTAAACAGATTTTAATTTTAAAGTATTTAGAAGTACCTACTATGGCCAACAAAGTGGGCTATGTACCGTGCAAGAGGGAGTGTAAAGATGAATAAGATATTGATTGGAAATGACATTTTAAATTTTCATTCATTTCATACCCTAATCCAATAGTCCCTTAAAAAATAACACAGTAACAAACATGTTACCTGAAAAAATTTTTTTTTTCTTATTTTCCTAAATTAAAAAATAATGTTTTATAAAACCCCCTTGGAATCTATCAACCAAACCCTAAATTTTAAACTCTATAAATCAAATATAGTTTGATATCAGGCCATTTACCTTAAAAATAACATAATTTCCAAACAAAATGATGTATTCTGAGGCCCAGTCTTTAGGGATTCTGGCGTTCACTTTTTTTCACTTTCATTACTCAAATACTGGCACTTGGTTTTCATTCTCTCCTCTGTTTTTATCACTGAGGCTGCTTCCTTTTACGAATTTAAAAGGAACTATAATTGCAAAATCACTTTACATGAGATCTCATCAAGTATCACACACAAACACAGCAGTTAATGAAGAGACTGTGATCTTTTACATGTCAGAATTTAAAGTCAATTAGAAATACTAATTGATGGAGAGTTGAGTGTTACTAAATTACTGTTTTGACACTAGGGGATACAAAGAAATATATAAATAGATACACAAAGGAATAAAATGGTATATAAATCACATTCGAAAGGTATTAATATATTTCTGTGTTGTAACAATAAATGGTGAGATTCTACCCAGGTGTGGGAAGAGTAAGGCTCTATGTATTCATTGGTGTGATCAAAGTTGGCTGTTAACTTGGAATGTGCCAGGAGCACTTCACTTAGAAATTGTCATAAAATATGAACCTAGGAAAAATGCTCAGTGAGTTCTAATTTCCCTGAAATCGTATAGCGGACAAAAGGAAAAGATTCCAGGCCAATTTGCTCCTATAGATTTTCTCCTATGGGAATTTCTTTTATTCATTAATATTTATCTTTAAAGCATGTATATAAGATATTACTTCAGCTTTTTAAAAATTTAGTTCGCATGTGATGAATAAAATATTTGCCCTATCTTCACTTTTATCCTGCACTGTATCTCTAAGGATAACTAATTTAAAATTTTTTTCTTAACTCAGGGCTCCCTTTTATAGGATGATTTAAAATCCCTTAAAAGTCACTTCATAATTTCCAACCCTTTCGTGTGTTATGTGTACTTTATCCTGCTCTTCTTTATGCCTGCTGCTTAAACTTAGGAAGAACATGAGTCTTATCCCATATTTTAATAAAATACCCTCTCTGAAGCAATTTTATGTAAAATAGTGACTTTAACTCAGTAACCTAAAATGAGACCACCAACCTGAAAATTTCAGAGACAATTTAGGAAGATCTGAATCTACTTCAAAGTGAAAGCAAGGATGCTTAAACTTGAGCATCATCGGATTTTATAAAGTCTAAACAGCTCAATGATCAAAATACTAATCGCTATACTAGAAAATACATTGACCTTTCAGACTCTGAGACATTGTTACGTCTATCTTCTCATTCGAAGTTTATTAGTGAACTGTGCCTAATATTTTGTTGCTGCCAACTTTGTAATATTTGTTGCTTTCCATAGTTTTTAAAAATTAGCTGAGGCCAGGTTTGTTAAATGGTCTTTCCGATGACAACAAGTAAAATAATTCTAGTGAGTAGACTATAACATTATACTAGAGGGCTATTGTTTTACTCTTCTTTATGAAGTGTGTGAGGAAAAGATCTCTCCCTTTATGACCTTAGCTGTCTGTATGTCTTGAAACAAAGTGATGCTGAAATTCATTTGAGGTCATTTATCAAGCTGTGTAATTACCCTTCCAGGTATCAATAATTGGTAACTATTAATAAAACTCAGTATACACTGGTTCTGATGGGGAGTATAAGAGAAGCAGGTGAGGACCTAGGACGGAAGGGAAAATTATGTAACACCCATGAAAGAAGGGTGATAAATGTGCTGCAAGATGAACTATGATGCTGTTGTTGAAGGAAGGAAATAATGAGCTAGTTCTATTTATGAACTTATTATTTTTAACTGTGCAGCTTCTTCAGATGTTCAAATCTTGAATATTCCTCTCTACCTACTGGAATATAAGGCTACAGAAAACCTCAAACACTGAGTGAGGTTAGGTAAGACAGAGCAGAGCTTGGTAGAAGAGCACACGTGGGGAGTGATGTGGAGCCATGGTGACTTGTCAATGGTAGTTCCAATATCTGAGACAAAAAATATTAAAGAGAGATGGAAAGGCAGAGAAAGAGGCATAGATTTTTGATGGAAGATAATGTTCAAGTGCGTGGATTTGGAGTTCAGCTGAGCGACTAAAAGAGAACAGATTGTCACTAGCAAATATGTTTTAACAAATTCTAATTTATTGTTGTTAGTCATCTTCGAGTCAATTCCAAGTCAGAGAGACTCCATGTGTCCATAGGATTTTCAAGGCTGTGCCCTTTAGGAAGCAGGTTGCCAGGGCTGTATTCCAGGGTGCCTCTGGGTGGGTTTAAACTGCCAATATCTCAGGTAGTAGTCGAGTACTTAACCATTTGCTCCACCCAGGGACTAACTAGGAGAGTAGTGTTGGTTTTTACTGAGGGGAAAACTGTGAAAGGAACACATTTGGTAGGTGAAAAGAATAACAAGTTCATTTTGAGGCCAGGTTAATTTTGAAACACAAGTTGAGATGCTTAGCAGAGAATTGAACTGGAGTGAGTAAGAAGACTGGAGCTCAGTAGTGCGAGCCCCATCCAAATCTGTAAATCTAAGAGCCAAATAACTTCAAAAGCAGAATTCTTTTTTTTCCCTCCTAGCAAAATTCGACCTAACTGAACTCATTTGGCTACAAAATCTGACCAGAATGACAAAAGTTTATTTATAACCATTATATATCCTTCTTAATGTAAATAGCTATTCAGTTCTCTGCAGAATTATTATTGATTTGGACTTAGATTCTAGGCTGCTTCCTTTTATGCAGTAAATGTACTGTATTACCTTTTTAAAATTTAGATAACCCTAAATTTTAAAAACCCACCTGGCCCCCAAGGAGTTCAGATAAAATATTGTGGACTGAAAAAAAATCTGGTCAGAAAAATTCAGCAATATACCTTTTAAATTGATGACCTCCAGAGTATTTTCTTGAAATGATATTAATGCCTCAATGGGATTAAGTCAGAATTACTGTTTCAGTACTGTCCTTTCCTTTTCATTCCATTGTAACAGGTAATAGGTCATCACAGGATGTGGGGAGACCTGGGAGAGCAAATTATATTTTCCTTGCTTTTCTTTCTATTCCCTTATCCCAAATTTTCATATTTTGTTATGGCAAGAGTGTTCATGGCTATGGCATCATATCAGATCTGATGTGGTTGTGATGCAGTGCACAAAAGTAAGATATAACACGAATAATATTTAATGTGTAGTTTTTTATCGATCTAGTTAAATTCACAAACACCTGTGGAACTTTCCTTGAGAAAAGTACTTGTTACACAAGGAAAGTGCTCTTTAGAAAAATCATCTACATGAGACCAAAAGGAAAACATCTGCCCAGAAGCAAAGACAAGAAGGCAAGAATGGGAAGGAAAACTTGATGAATGGAAATGGGGGACTCAGGGTGGTAAAGGGGAGAGTGCAGACACATTGCGGGGAGTAAAACCTATGTCACAGAACAATTTGTGTACAAACTATTGAATGGGATCTCATTTGGTCTGTAAACCTTCACTTAAAGCACTCACACACAGACACACACACACACACACAGACACACCCACACACATGCCAAAATAACAACAGCAACTCAAAAGATTAGATCAAAACCTTAGGGGGCAGTGAGTTTATGTTAATGGGGGAAGAACAACTGAGAAAAGGAGGGTGAGAATGGTTGCACAACTTGAATGTAATCAGTGTCATTGAATTGTATGTGTACAACTGTTGAATTGGTGTATGTTTTGCTGTGCATATTCTCGACAACAAAAATAAAATAAATTAAAAAATAAATACAAAAGTATGTTTCCACGTGCAATGTTACATGCACTTTCAAAAAAAAATGTCCCACAGAATCTATCCATAATAGCCCCCTTCAAGCAATCTATGAAGAATCTTAGTCCTAAAATGTGCCAGAGTTTATGCAAAGGATTGGGTCAGGTATAATTCGTAGCACATGGCTCTAGCCTCTACCATATTCCAAACAGAGGATACAATTAGACAAATCACTGTAGTGCGTTACAATAATTATTATAGTACAGATAAGTGCAAAGTGATATTGTACACAGAGGCAGGAAAAACTGACTCTTTACAAGGAAGTTTTTCCCAAGATGGGAAGTTTTTCCCAACATGGTAGAGATGTTATAGAGATTTCAGGGAGGAAGCCTGGAGGAGGCTAGAAAAGAGATGAACTAAATAACATTGTATATTCTTTCCAAACAGAATGTTCTAAATCCCTTGATTATATTTTCAGGAAAAGAAAAAAAAGATTAAATTTTTAGTTCTCCATCTGGTTTAGAATCCATTCATTTATTCAATAAATGTTTGCTGAATACCTTTCCTGTTCTCTGCTAGGTCCTGCAATATGTAGCAGAGTGACACAATGTTTGCTGTTAAGTGACTCAGTGTCCCTTCAGAGAGGCAGGCAAATAATCAACTGTAGCATGATGTTCCAGGAACTGGATATTGTGGTGACATTTGGGCTAGTGAACAGCGCCAAACCACCTCCCAAGCTCTGCTGAAACACCCGTGAGGATGGATACACGAATCCCAGCCACATTGCTGAAAACTAAGCTGAAGATTCGTGAGATTTACAGACATCCCTGTAGTATATCCCTCCACCCTCTAACCCAGAACATCCCAAATCACTGCCCTTAAATCTCGGATTCAAGGATGATGTCAAGCAGAATCACACTGGAGCTGTCTGAAGTGGCCAGAATCAAAATCATTTCGTACAACTACCCCCATACGTTTTCTCGTTCTATGTTGATTTCAAGGCTGTAACTTCTAGGATTTATCATGTATCAGTCAGTGTGTTTAGTTGCAAACAAAGGAAACTAATTCTCCTATTTCAGGCAAATGAATTAATTGTGTATAGAATTTCCTTGCAGGCTAAGAAACTCAGCTAGAAGGTAACCAGAAACAATGTTCCAAACTACACTTTCAAAATGGTGCTGCTTCCGCTAAGCACTGGATATGGCAGCTTGTACCCCTGGACACTCAGGGATGGGACAATGAATACCGTTAGTAGCACCATTGACAACCGAGACCCCCACTGTAACCCATTTAACTTCCAGAGAGGGTTCTCTGTGTTCAAGTCCTGTCCTTATTATGGATCTAACACCCTTGCCAAAGTCCCAAGTAGGTGCTTTTTAGCTGGTGGATCCAGGGACACAGCCCTGTTCCTTAGCCATTAAAGAGGCTGAGTGAGTTAGTCAGAGTCATTTGTATGACCAAGGAATCACTTTGTATTACAAACATAAAAAAAAAAACCAACCCATTACAAACATAGTGGATTGGTAATGCAGATTCTGGGTGAGCTGAGCAGCCGAGCAAAGAACAATGAGCCAACCCAGAGACTAGCAGCAGTAGCAAGTTACTGACATTTCTGGGGCTAGAGGAACTATAGGTGCTACCAGAGTCTTTAAGTGAGGGGGATCTGCTTGAAACTAGAACTACAATTGGGAGGAAGCCTAGAGAAAGTAAGGAGAAATTGTCTGAGGAGCTAGAGTCATGGACGAGGAGCAACAGAAATGCTGCTTGAGACAAAGTAAGTGAGGGAGCAACACCATGACTTAGATTCTCTGTTCCTACCGCCTTCTAAACATCTATCAGTGCCTTCCATTGGCCAATTCTACCTTTAAGAAGTCAGTTGTGGTTTCCTGTGATACAGGGTTAAGCAGGGAAAGGAGGAAATGGATCTGAGAGCAAACAAGCAAGTTATCTGAACAATGGGAGAAGAGGAATCTTGAACTGTCAACTTCAACAAAAGTAATAGGCTCTGCCTTCCACCAGGATTCAAGAGGTAGGGAATTTCCCATCTGTAGCAGGGGTTTCAGGTGCTGAGCAACCAAAAAGAATAGCATATACCCATTACATAGCCAACCAAGAGGAGAAATAGCTGGCAATGCAATGGCTGTGCCTTCCAGGAGAAAAAGCCAACACCGGGGGAGCCTTGTTGAAAAGCAAAAAGGCAAGAAGAACAACTGGGGCAGTGTGTACTGGGATGCATAGATCGTAATTTTTACCAGTAGGAGCTGCAGCTTGCTTCTGACTCCCTGACTTGGTGTGAAAGCTCCACTATCAGAGGTGGAGGAAAGTGGAGCCCAGAAGAACTATCCCACCCCAAAGAGTTGCCTGCTGACCATGATGCCTTCACTCCAAGTCTCCAACTGAGAGAGAAAGCTACCAGTGCCAAGGTAGACTAGGAGAGGGCTAGTGAATCCTCATTCTTAGAAAAAAATGCCATTTTATCTCTCATGACCTCGATTTCTTATTCATAAGATGGCATAATAATACTATCTACCTATCTGGTAAGGTTGTTATGAGGCATTCACAAGATGTTTATAAACCAGTGTTATACACTGTGATAAAATATTCATATTTATTGATAGCGTTGTTTTATTTGTAATTTTTTATTGTGGTAAAAATGTACGTACAATTCAGCAATGATTGTTATGTTCATGATGTTGTGCAACCATCACTACTATCCATTTCCAGATTATTCTACCAGCATCCATAGAAACTTAGAGTCACTATGAGTTGGAGTTGACTGGACAGCAATGGGTTTGGTTTTTTGGTTTGTTAAGCAATGATAACATTGTTTTAAATAGCAATAAATTGTTAAGGGCATGAGCCTAAGCACAACTTTTCCCAAAAAAGCCTAGGCAGACATTTAACTTTGTCAGAAAAAGAGAAAGGTTTTTTCTTTTTTTTTTTAATGTTGTCATTGCTGTAGTAAAGAGAATACTAACAAAAATTTAATATATATAACTGATACCATGGATATGAAAAGACATGTTTACTTTTAAAATCTATCTAGGAGCCCTGGAAAAGTGTTGACAAAATATAATTTATAACTTGGATAGTTTAGAATCTAGGAATCATTTAATTTTTTTCTAATAATATGAAATAGGGCTTATGAGAAAGAAGCCAAAGTATAAGAAGAAATAGAACAAACAGGATTTTGTGTACTTGACCTAAAGCTTTTGATAAAAGAACATAATTTATCATTGTGATGGTCAGACACTAATTCAGCCATCTATTTACACATCCAAGAAGTCATTTGGAGTCTTGTCAATATGGTTTCTGTCAAGCATTTTATTTTCTGTTTCTAAGTAAACAGGCATGAGGAATTTAGGGATGATAATAAAATATTCACAAAATCATTATGAGGGACTAAATAAGCACACATTTATCAATTAAAGTATAAAATAAAATTTCAAAATGTTTTTTATTAATAAAATGCGCATTTGTCCAATTTGCAACATCAGTTTTAACAGGCTGAAATAGTATAAATTCAGAAGGGATTGCTAGGAAACAGTTGTGAAATTTTTTTATTTGTAGCATCCCCATTGGACATGTTGTAACTGCATTGTTTCTGGTTAAATCATTTGGCTGAGGCTGTTTGTGTAAAAAGAAGTTTGCTAAAGAAAAGAAACTTTATAATTTACCATTTTTGTCTGAAAAAAAAAAAGACTATGTACTAAGGGTAGCAGAGACTTTCTCATTTAGCTCTATTACTAATGAATTGACCTTAGAAAATGTTCCAAAGTAATTTCCTTAGAAAACTGGGCCAAAGGATCCCTAAATTTTTATCCTATGCCACTCTGAAGTCACAATTCAGCCTTAAGGAAGGAAAAAGAAACTTATTCTCATTGTCACCAACAGCATTTTTCATTTTACAATCTTCCTTTCCAGTAATAAGACTTTACAGTGAAACAGGCAAGAGGAAAAAAAAAAAAAAAGGAAGAAAAGGAAAAGAGGGGGGCTGAAGGAAATAAAAGCAAATAAAGAAATTGAGTGATTGAACAAGTGAGGCAAGACACAATCTTCAATAAACCAAGATCTCCATGTTTTCAAGTGCAAGACTCAGTAAAAATAATTATTATTTAAGCTGTAGTTTCAGAATTAAGCTACTCATATATTGTTTACACCTGCCCCCATTACCAGTTATCTCAAGGGCATATTTTTCTTCACATCAATAACTAAATATTCAGAAACAATCTCATTCTTTTGTTTGTTACATTAAATTTTCATTCAAATAAATTCATTCTCCTCATCATGTTTAGAGTACATGCTTGCTTGGCTGAAGAGCTAAAAACAATGAGTCACAAAAGGCATACACATGTATTTCAAAGTAATAGGGATGCTATTTCAAACCTACTTCCCATTGTGTGGTAGCTGTTATTGCCCCATCAGCAGGGATTATTTGTGAATTGGTCAAGATAGATGATGTTGTTACTATATAATAAAACAAGGGGTTTGAATGAGCAGGCCATTAGCTATCTTGCTGCGATAATTGGAATCACGAACAAACAGATGGAGCCTTAATATGATGCTGGTAAACAACTGGCTTGGGTAGGAAGAACATTTTATATCCTTCCCCTTTTCTGAGCATCGCAGAGTACTTTCCAAATATTACTTGGTATCTGCTTGTTCCTCTGCAAAATTGTGTTGCTCTGAACCTATTTCTCATGCTGCTCTCTTATTGACTTGATTCAGGAAATGGTGTTCCAGCAATGGCACAGTCAGAGCTCTCAGAGAGCCCCTGGTGCCTTTTCAATTATTTCCGTTAAAAATAAGGCTCTGCTTCTTATGGGGAATAGTTTTTAAATTTATCTGAGGGACACATGGCAGCTGATAAATCATTGCACGTGAAAACAGCCATACAGAAACTGTAGCTTAGAAATCAAGCAGTCTTTTGAAATTGAGTTCAATAAAGAACCACAGAAAGAATTCTAATCCTTTAGAAAAGTTGACTTTATCTAAGTCCTATGGATTCTTGTTTAGAAAATGAAACAGATATTTCCTACTGAGTCAACAGTAATCTTTCCAATTTGATTGGTACTGATGATTTGCCCGTGACATCTCTGAAGGCCATCAGGTAGCCTTTGAGGATGAAAGGGAGTGTGGCCCGGGGCCCTATCTATGTCTTATAGAACTGTCATTCCACAAAATATAATCTTATGTTATTACAAGAAGAAATATTTCATGAGAGGACCTTTCAGAACCGAACTCCTTCAGCAAACCTCAGAGCGCGTGTCAACTCGGGAAAAGCTGTCCATCCCCCACCCCGTAGCAGTAGCAGGACTAACTCTGGTGGCAGACGGGTGGGGAGTGGTGAGCTTTGGCAAAACTCTGCTTGTCGACCCAGAATGTACATTTATCACACTATTTAGAGGCTGAAATTGTGCTGATTACTTAGTAATACTTTTATTTTCCTCTGGATCATAAGCATGCATAGAGAATGGTGAAAAGCTCGATTTCAAACATTCCTCTGTCAGATTTGTCAAGACCAGATTCGAATGGTATCAGGAAATCATCAATCTTGCAGAATAAGATG
Source organism: Loxodonta africana (assembly GCF_030014295.1). Taxonomy (NCBI): domain Eukaryota; kingdom Metazoa; phylum Chordata; class Mammalia; order Proboscidea; family Elephantidae; genus Loxodonta; species Loxodonta africana. Next base: position 39,374,619 of record NC_087349.1, read on the forward strand.
GAATTGACATTTTTAAAGATATTTTATTGTTTTTTTAAAATGTATGATTGTATCTTCAGATGACTTTCTTCAGAAAATATAATTAGATGTGACTAATAGCTAAAAAAAAAAAAATTTTTTTTTAATAGGTACATACGTGCATTGATCTTCTCTCAGTGTGTTCATTTGAAGAGCTGACTATTATCTGAAAGTTAAATTTTTTCGTATCAAGTCGGAAATTTAAGGTTGATTATTTTTAATAATTTTAAACTGTGGTTATAATTCTGTAAAGTGATGATATAAACAAAGATTATTCTATTATCCTTCTATTATTTTAATTTTGCACAGAAGTTTTATAAACAAAAAAGAAAAGATAAGCAGTTCAAATGGCTGCTTTCTAAAAGGAGATTTATAAGACAGTGGGAAAAAATAGCTTTTTTTTCCTCCAGAAGAAATATTTCAAGGGTTTTGATTTAAACAAAAGTTACTTATAAATCAGGTCTTTCTCTAGTTAAGACCTAATAATATATTTATATGTTGGGATCAAATATTCTATTTATTTATATAGTTAAAATGGCTAATGGCACCTTAGTTTGTTCAAGGAGCAGGAAAATTTAACAGGCTTGTAATGAAAATGAATCCTTCAAAATTTAAAGCCATAAAACTTTTGTATCTGGTTGTTGAACAAGGGAACTTTAGAGTTAATTGCAATAAGCAATCATCTGCATTCTCCCGTTCCATCTCAGCATAATATATCGAGGAATGCACAGACCAGACCAACGGTAGAAAAACTGTTTTATCCACCCCTCTTTCAGAATCATTGCTCAAGTGAAAGCAAGATAAAGTCAAGGCATAAAACTCTGGGGGAGTTGATGGGAGACAGTTCTTACGCAAAGAAAGAAGAATGGTGTTAAAATAACCCAGCTTCATTAGTCCAGTCCCCTTTGTGGGTCCCCAGGATCATAGAAAAATAATGCACTCTACTGGAAAATCCTCTCTCTGTGTGTACTCTAGCTCTAGCGTGTGGTACACTTCTTATTAGTGGTCCAATAATACAATTCTCTTATGTGGCCCCTTACCTTTTGTAATGCAATACCACTACTTATTCTTTGTACTTATTTTTTCAAATATGATGGACTCATAACTGGTTAATTCTTCTCCAAGTGCTGTCTTACCTGTCTTGCACTTTACAGTAATACCTGTAGTAACCAGAATTCTAAGATGGGCTCTAAGGTTCCCACTGCCTTGTATATGCCATGTGTAATTGGCTCCCCTTTAGGGAAAGTACTGTGAGTGGGATAGGATATCACTACTGTGACTAGGTTACTAATCAGTTGACTTCGAATTAATCAAAAGTGAGATTAATCTGGGTGAGACTTACCTAACCAGGTAAGCCCTATAAAAGAAGGTGAAGCAACAGAGAGACACTCTTACACTGACCTAGAAAAAAGAAAATATGTTATGAAATGCCTATAGAGAAGGTCATACATCTAGGATATGAGGTAGCTTCTAGATACTGAGACTCCTACCTGGCACCTAGCAAAAAAAAATGGGGACCTCAGCCTACAACCTCAAGGAGCTGAATTCTGACAACAACTCTAAAAAACTTGAAAAAGACTACAAACTCCAGAAAGGAATGAAGGTTGGATAACACGTTAATTTCAGCCTTGTGAGACTGAAAGCAGAGAGTTTAATTAAGCTGACATTGGATTTCTAACCTACAGGAACTGTGAGATAATAAATGGGCATTGTTTTAAGTCACTAACTTCGTGGTACTTTGTTTTGCAGCAAAGGAAAACTAATACAATTCTCTCGAGTTTTTTATGCGTGCATGTTCCCCATTTTAAGTTTAAAATGGCAATATATACTTTTCCCTGGTGTTTTCTTTCTTTCTCTCTTTTTTTTTTTTTTTTTTGGTATTCTTTAGGTGAAGGTTTACAGAGCAAAACAGTTTCTCATTAAATAATTAATACACATATTGTTTTTTGACATTGGTTGCCAACCCCACAACATGTCAACACTCTCCCCTGCTCTACCTTGGGCTCCCCATTTCTATTCTGGCTTTCCTGTCCCCTCCTGCCTTCTTGTCCTTGCCCCTGGGCCGGTATGTCCACTTAGTCTTGTATGCATTGTTGAGCTACATGCGTTAGTGTTTGTTTTATGGGCCTGTCTAATCTTTGGCTGAAGGGTGAACCACAGGAATGACTTCAGTAATGAGTGAAAAGGGTGTCCAGGGGTCATCCTCTTGGGGTTTTTCCAGTCTCCATAAGACCAGTAAGTCTGATTTTTTTTTTTTTTTTTTTTTTAGTGAGTTAGAATTTTGTTCTACATTTTTCTCCAGCTCTGTCCAGGACCCTCTATTGTGATCCCCATCAGAGCTGGCAGTGGTGGTAGCCAGCCACCATCTAGTTGTGCTGGACTCAGCCTGGTGGAGGCTTTGGTACTTGTGCTCCATTAGTCCTTTGGAATAATCTTTCCCTTGTGTCTTCGGTTTTCTTCATTCTCTTTTGCTCCAGACAAGGTGGGACCAGTAGACATATCTTAGATGGCTGCTCACAAGCTTTTAAGACCCCAGACGCTACTCACCAAAGTAGAATGTAGAACATTTTCCTTATAAACTGTGTTATGCCAATTGAGCTAGATGTTACCCGAGATCATGGCCCCCAGCCTTCGGCCCAGTAACTTGATCTGTATGGGAGTCTGGATGTGTCTATGAAGCTTCTATGACTTTGCCTTGGTCAAGTTGTGCTGGCTTTCCCAGTATTTATTCTGTCTTACTCTTCACCCGAGTTACCACTTATCTATTGTCTTGTTAGTGTTTTTCCCTCCTTACAGCTATTTCAGTGAACATTTGAAAGAAATGAGGACTTACAGCAGATGATTTGGTTTTTAGGTGATCTTTTCCTTCAATTTTAAACTTCACTTTTATAGCTTAAAATTCATGGCAAGGCCTGGTTTTTATGATGAAAAATGATTTAGAGTTTTAAATAGAAGCTTAATCTGGTAGATTATTACCAGACAAATGTCTTTGCTTTTTTAGAATATCCTCACCATAGTGACAAGTAATAATTCAATTCTATGAGTTTTTTCTAAACAAAATGTGCTCTAATATTCTGCACTAGTTCCTCTACCAATGTTCCTTGGAAATATGATTTGAGGAAACTAGATGGCATATGGGTTGTCGTTTGGTGTGCGTTAATACTTTGTACTGTTCTCTTTTTCTTCCCATAATTTTCTAATAACTTAAAAAAAAAAGAACTCTAATTTTTTTTGGAAACCAGCTGCTCCCATACTCAAGATAAAAGTATCCACAACTCCAGGACACATTGGCGTTACTTGGAATCCTTTTAGAATAACACAGATTCCTCATTTTGAACAAGCTTTTCATATTAAAAGCACATGCAGATTGCTGACATATCTCTAATGCATTCTGCAGAAGTCTGTAATCTATCTTGCTTAAATTCTCTGGGAAGTTAACCTAAGCCTTCTCGTACATCGTGTCTGGATTGACTGCTATATCTGCGTCTGTGCCAATTTCTAGTTTGACTTAACAATTTTTCTTGGACAAAAGTAGCTAAGTGGTCTATTTGTATAGTACTTAGAAGACTTCTTCAATAGGAATGAGTGTTGTTGCTTTCTGGTTGTGTGCTTTGTGACCATGCATGAACATATACATGAAAATCATTTTAGTGTTCATGAAATCTATTTCACTGAAGAAATATAAGATGTGTGTTTCTGAGGTTTTAACTTTGGGGATAGAAAGTGGAATATGGAAATTGAAGTGTGAAAGCTATTGATTGAATATTTTCAATCATGACTCCTTATTTTTCTACTCTCATTTTTTACTAAAACATTGTTACATTTGGGAAAAAAACCCACATGTCATATCTTTTTTCTTTGGAAGTTCCGTATATTAACCAGGGGAGCGAGGAAAAGCCTGACTATCTTCTTTATAATGAGTTATATATACCGATAAGTTGAAAATAAAGCCAAAATGATATTAAGCACTGTTATTTTTTTATGGTTCGAACAGTACCAATCCAAGGTTCTATTACAGGTTAGTATTGCTCTTGATGTTTAATTTCCCTTATAAAATTCTTTCCTTATATATCTTGTTTTGATGTCCTTTGTCTTTTTCCTCAATCCAAAAGCATTTCAACTTTCCCCTGAGTATTTTCTTTATGATACTAATATTGCTGTACAAACCAAACCGAAACCCAGTGGCTTTGAGTCGATTCCAAGTGATAGCGACCCTGTAGGACGGAATAGAACTGCCCCATAGAGTTTCCAAGGAGCGCCTGGCAGATTTGACCTGCTGACCCTTTGGTTAGCAGCTGTAGTTCTTAACCACTATGCCACCAGCTTTTCAGATTTCTGTCATGTATTGATTATGATTACCCCTTCAGATAGTCACCTTTATTTATTTTTTTGAAAGTAGTAACAACTTTAATTTTTTTCCATAAATAAAAGTTTTTCTTTTGAGGTGAAATTCAGAGAACATAAAATTGACTATTCCAAAGCAAACAATTCAGTGGGATTTGGTGCCTTCATAATGTTGTGCAACTGCTACCTCTGTCTAGTTCCAAAAAAGTTTTCATCACCTTTAAATAAAACCCGGGACACATTAAGCAGTCAGTCCTTCTTTAACTTAACACAATGCCTTTGAGAATCATGCACATTTTAGCACGTATCCATACTTTATCCCTTTTTACAGCTGAATAATATTTTATTGTATGTTTATGTACTTGTCATGGATTGAATTTTGTCCCCCTAAAATATGTGTATCAATTTGGCTAGGCCATGATTCCCGGTATTGTGAGATTGTCCACCATTTTGTCATCTAATGTGATTTTCCTATGTGTTGTAAATCCTATCTCTATGACATGAACAAGATGGGATTAGTGGCAGTTATGTTAATGAGTCAGGACTCAATCTACAAGATCAGATTGTGTCTTAAACCAATTTCTTTTGAGATATAAAAGAGAGAAGTGAGCAGGGAGACATGGGGACTACCTCATCCACCAAGAAAGCAGCTCTGGGGACACAGCACATCCTTTGGACCTGGGGTCCCTGTGCGGAGAAGCTCCTAGAGCAAGAGAATATTGATGAAACAGATCTTCTCCCAGAGAAGCCCTTCCCCTGAAGATGGTGCCCTGTATTTGGACTTCTAGTCTCCTAGACTGTGAGAGAATAAATTTCTCTTTGTTAAAACCATCCACTTGTGGTATTTCTCTTATAGCAGCGCTAGATGACTAAGACAATACCCCAATATGTTTACTCATTCATCTGTTGATGGACATTGGGTTGTTTCTACTTTTTGACTACTGTAAATAATGCTGCTATGAACATTTGTGTAAACGTATTTGAGTATTTGTTTTCAATTCTTTTGGGCACATATCTTAGGTTAGAATGTGTTGGGTCATATGGTAATTCTATGTTTAAATTTTTGAGGAACTACCAAACTGTTTTCCATAGTGACTGAACCATTTTATGTTACTTCCTGCAATGGATGAAGGTTCTAATTTCTCTACATCCTCTCCAATGCTTGTTATAGTTTCCTTTTTTGTTTTGTATTATAGTCATCCTAATGGGTATGAAGTGGTATCTCATTGTGGTTTTGATTTCCATTTCCCTAATGACTAATGATGTTTGGCATCTTTTCATGTGCTTATTGGTCATTAGTATATTTTTTGGAGAAATGTTTATTTAAGTCTTTTGCCCATTTTAAATTGGATTGTTTTTCTTTTTGTTGTTGAGTTGTAGGAGTTCTTTATATATTCTTGATATTAAACTGACGCTTAAAAAAGAAAAACAAAATTTATTATTGGGATAATATGAACAAAAGGAAGTGATACAACTACTAATTTTATCATTCTACAAACCCAGTACCCAGGGGAAGATTATCATATAGTCTCTGTTACATTTGTTGCCATATTAAAGATTAAGATGAACTGCAGGTCTCATGAGTATCATACGAAGATGGTGGACTTAAATCCAAATACTCTGTTGCTACGCAAATAACATGCATCTTCTGCATTTGTTTGCTGGCCTTGCCCTCCCCCTGCAAGGCACCCCCACAAGTGCCACCATGCCAATCTCCTTCCACATGTTTCTGGAAAAAAAGTTAGTGTAGCATGCTTACAAAAATACCTCATCGGGGGAGGGCATAGCTGGCAAACAAACACAGAGGACAAGAGTTATTTGTGTAAAAATATGGTACGGCAGTCTTGATGTACGTCCTTTTGCTCTCTAGAGGATCAAGGCTCCTTTGTGGCCATCTTTCACAACTCTGTTCTCACAAAGGAAAGGCTAATGTTTCATTGCCTTGTTTGTTCCTCAGAGTTAAAGGAGTAGGAATTTAATTACTAAGGATTAATTACTTTATCATACTTTGAAAGGTAAGTTAGTAAATAAAAAATATTCTTCTAGCCGGTTCTTGGTTACTTGTACAGAGTTATCTCTGTTTCATGGTACATTGTAAACAAAAACATACTTAATATTTTACTTGAATTATAAAAGTTATAGATTTTACTGCTTATACAAGAAGAAAATATTACAACATTCGTCTGTGAAGAAGGAGACAACTATTTTCCTTTTCCCCCACTTTAAAAAAATATGGAAAAGATAAATTAGATCTAAAGTTATGCAAAGCAGCCACTTACTAATGGCTAGGTATAGGAAGTTCTAAATCAGGACATTATTGAGGCAGTAAAAAAAAAAAAAAATGTAAAGGGCAATTACATAGAGGGAACTTAATGAATAGTCACCAAAGGCCATATTCTATTAATAAATTACATGTATAAAATATCATTTAAAAAGTAGCCTGAAACTGTTAGGGATGGTAATTTTAACTGAGGTTTAAAAAGCGTGAATGCCCAACTTCACCTTTTTTTTCAGGTTGTAACCTCTGAAAATGTAGTAATTGAGACAGAGAATCAATTCCTTCCAGGATGCATTTCTGTTCAGTTTGAATGGGCAAGCCCTCACTCAGATTAGATGATAGTTACTGACATTACACCTTGCCTGGTCAGAGATATTTAGATAACAGTAATATTAATTTCCATAAAATGGAGGAATTTTTTATTCTTTGATAATGAATTTTTGCCTGTTAATCTGTTCCAACCATATGAATTTGGGAATAAGTGTTTTAAGATGCTCACAATTCTAAAAGATCACTTTTTATGTGGGACTCTTAGCCATTTCTACAGAGGTTAGTAGACTGGATGGTACTACCACACATTTTTCTTACGTGATTTGTTTTATAGTGAAATGAAGTGCTACTAAGTTGTGGTAAGAGTCTTCCTCACTCCTATTTCCTGATTTCACGGGGGGAAATAGTAACAATCCTATCACTTTGCACCATTCATTCTTCCCCCAGGGAGGAGGAATTGGTGAGAGAATGTATAGCTCAGTGTCTTCCTCTGACTTTTGCTCTTTGTTTTAGAGGAGCATCCACTTTTCTCTGCTCTCTTAGCTTATTAATTTTCAGAGAAGACTCTGACCCTGAATAAGAAAAAAAAAAAAAAAGAATAAGAAGACCTTGCAAATGATCTTGCCTGTATTGGGATGGATAAGTACATCTAATTTTAGAGTTCTGTATTAGAAAGCCCATTTAGCTGAGCATCTAATGTATTTCCTTATGTGCAGCTTCTATCTGTATTTGTCTGATGCCTGTGTCTATCTCTCAATTTGTTCCAAACACGAGAAGAAGAATGTCATTTATTGGACCCTCTCTGTCCCATAAATATACTAAGTATTTTCTGTTTATTAGCATATGAACGCTTTTCAAAGAAGAGAGCAAAGAAAGGATGGAATTAACAGAAAGTTCAACCCCTTATTATACTGCAATCTTTCAGTGCAGATCTCACCCTATGACAAGTCTTCTCCCTTGATTCCAGCAGAGCTTGGAAGAATTTTAATTTAATTCTTGGTTGCTTCTCTTTTCCAAATAGGTTAGGCAGAACCCGTTATGATATATTGGCTACTTTCAGAGAGTTCTTCTCCCTGCCCCTAAAATATTCCAATAGAATTATAAACATATGTTTTGAAAATGCTTAATATTTTAGCTCAATGCATAGAGCCAGTCAAGTGAGGTTTTTTTGTTTTTGTTTTTTGCAATTTTTCTATTTCTAACTTTATCTCTGGAGAAATGTCCAACTAGAGAAAACAAAACTAACTTTGTATGTGGAAATAAAATCTCAACACAGTGCTGCTGCTGAAAAGGATTCTGTGAGCTATTTCTTTAACCTGGCAGATTTTTTATTTCATCACGGTTTTGTTGAATGATGACAGTAAGAGCTTTTCTCTGGGGACCACCTACTTTGTATTTTCACTATCTGCCAGGAAGCGGAAACCAGTTGTGCTATAGCTGAAGTGCTTATGACTTTATCATTTTTTTCATGAGGTGAAAGTTACCTTCTACCTTTTCTCAAGATTTCTTAACATTAAATATTTCAATCAAGTTCTTATTTTCTAAGAGCTAAAACAAATATAACGTCCCAAACCATTACTCTACAGATCCGAACAAGACTTTGCAAAGTGCTTCCTATTTTCAGTGATGATTCACAAAGCAATTTTCTTTGTGTCTGTTCACTATCATCATTTATTTAACAAATACTTAAAGAGCAGTGGCATAGTGGTCAGTGCTATGGCTGCCAACCAAAAGGTCGGCGGTTCAAATCCACCAGGCGCTCCTTGGAAACTCTAAGGGGGCAGTTCTACTCTGTCCTATAGGGTCGCTTTAAGTCAGAGTTGACTCGATGGCAATGGGGTTTTGGTTCTGGTTAAAGAGCAGTGTGTTCTGTTTTACTTACCATTCACCAAATACAAGTTCCCATTATTATCAGTGAATTTTTTTTGTATGGAAATTTATTGGCCCTTGTATCAGGCACAAATCTCATGCACTTCCTGGGACTCCATGGTACCTCCTCAGCCCCTTGCTCTGCATCAAGTGCTGTCACACTTTTCCAACTCCTCTGGGCCCAAAAGTTTCCACTACATGGGGCTGTCCTCCATGGCCACCCTTGTAGAGCCACAATGACTAGCCACAGGCCCAGAGAGTCTGTCACCTTTCATTCTTCTGGATTTGAATGAAACAACATGAGATCTGGCATCCAAAATGGCAGCTGAAGAGGCCCAATAATGGAGGTGCAAGGGCAATACTTACCAATGGTGCAAATAGGAGAAAGGAGCAATCAGGAAGATGCATTGTATTTCCGTCTCCCTCTCATAGATGGCTGCCAGGCGAGGGGCTGCCTTGGCTGCTGATCTGCTATGGGGCTCTTCATGGCTCATTGTAAGGAAGCCCTGATGGCCCAATGGTTAAAGCGCTCCACTGCTAACCAAGAGTTCACCGATTCAATCCCACAAGTGGCTCTGTGGGAGAAAAGACCTGGCAATCTGCCCCCATAAAGATTACAACCTAGTAAACCCTATGGTGCAGTGAACCCTATAGGCTCTCTATGAGTTGTCACTAGCACATCACTGCAAATTGCTTCTCATAGTCCCATAACTCATTTCCTCTCTTTATCACCCTTGCTTCCCTGGGTTTACATCTTCCAAATAATGCATCGGTGTATCCATTTTTCCTTCTACTTCTCTTTTCTAAAGAATCTGGACTAAGGAAGTTCTTAAATTTAAATCTTCATCTTTTAATTACCAAGAGATAGGAGCAAATAAAGGTTTATGAGTTTTTAATTTCCTATTTCTCTTAAAAAGAGAAAACCAGATTATTTAGTAAGTTTGGGAGGCTTCTAATATTAATAAGGGAAAAATATCCATGGACTTGAATATGTGGTTTATATACCACATTAATACATATTTCAATTTGTAGGCTTTCTACCTGAAAATAAAAGAATGGGTTTAGTTTGAAATGCAGCTAGTACATATGCAGAGTGAGTGCCTTTCATAAGATATTCAGTATGTGTTATATTCCATTCCTGTATTATTCAACACTGCTAATGCATAGAACCCAACTCACGTGACTGTAAGCGACAGTCATGCACACTTTCACCTTCTCTTCTCAATCATCCTGTGAAATACTTTTCTCTGAGCCCTGCTCAAAGAAGCAAACAGCAGGAGCTTTCACTTCGTACCCACTCCCAAAGTGATAAATCATGCTCCATACTTTTATTTAGAAAAAAGACTTTTGGAATAAACCCATGGAAGAGAAAATCCATTCGATAATTTCTGCTAAATGGCTAGCATTTTAATTTCAGGAATTACAGCATCATTTTGCTCTTGAAAAGGCAGTACAGATTGTTTACGGAGCTCTGACCAAATCTTGATGGATATAAGCTTTCAGGATAGTCGTCACTGCTATTTCCCTGTGGTCTAAGGACTCATCAGCTCTGTGCATTGTTGTGTGCAGTGATGGCCCTTTTGTCAAGGTGCCTAGAAGTCCATTATGAATTTTAAGATGAACATTTAGCAGCAATTTACAGTTGTTTTATAACTAGTTTACACGGGACTGAAAGGATTAGTCATAAATTTATGGGTTCTTCCTGGACAGGACTCAATCTTTGGATTGAAACATTCTCCTTGTCATACTTTTCTGTCCCTTTCTCCTGCTGAAGCTTCAGAAGTATACATTCTAGTGTGTCACCAAATTTGGCTATTATTGCTTCTGCCAGTTGTTCTTCCATTACACTTGGAATTTTCTTACTATGTATCCGTTCTGGTGGTTCAGTGGTTAAAGCCCTTGATTGCTAACTGTAAGGTCGGTGGTTTGAACCCACCAGAAGCTCCATGGGAGAAACATGGGGCAGTAAGTCTGCTTTCGTAAAGATTTACAGTCTTAGAAACCCTGTGGGGTAGTTCTACTCTGTCGTATAAGATTGCTATGAGTTGGAATCAATAGCAGTGGATTTTTAATTTCCTACTTCATATCCTATTGTTGCTCTTGTCCTTTTATCCAAGAGGTAACTATTTAATTTTCTAATTATTTTAAAAGTCTTTTTAATTTTCTCCACATCTTTTTCATTCCTAATTTCACTGAAATATTCATAATGTTTCCTCCTACCCCAAAATTATTTTTTTAATTTCTTCAGCATTTGCAATCTCGCTTAAAATTGCCACTATCTTTATTCTAAATAAAAAAACAAACCAAACAAAAATTCTTTTTCTCCACTTCATTATTTAAAAAAAAAAATTTTATTGTGCTTTAAGTGAAAATTTACAAATCAAACAGTTTCTCATACAAAAACTTATATACACTTTGCTATATGCTTCTCCTGGCATAGTGGTTAAGTGCTACAGCTGCTAACCAAAGAGAAGGCAGTTCAAATCTGCCAGGCGCTCTTTGGAAACTCTATGGGGCAGTTCTACTCTGTCCTATAGGGTCGCTACGAGTCAGAATCGACTTGACAGTACCGGGCTTGGTTTTTTTTTTTTTTTTTTAAATACACTCCTAGTTGTTCTCCCCCTGATGAGACAGCACACTCCTTCCCTCCACTCTGTATTTTTGAGTCCATTCGGCCAGCTCCTGACCCCCTCTGCCCTCTCATCTCCCCTCCAGACAGGAGCCACCCACATAGTCTCATGTGTCTACTTGATCCAAGAAACTCACTCTTCACCAGTATCTTTTTCTATCCCTTAGTCCAGTCCAATCTCTGTCTGAAGAGTTGGCTGCAGGAATGGTCCCTGTCTTGCGCTAACAGAAGGTCTGGGGACCATGACCTCTGGGGTCCTACTAAACTCAGTCAGACCATTAAGTTTGGTCTTTTTACAAGATTTTCAGATCTGCATCCCACTGTTCTCCTGCTCCCTCAGGGTTGTCTGTTGTGTTCCCCGTCAGGGCAGTCATCGGTTGCAGCCGGGCACCATCTACTACTTCTGGTCTCAGGCTAATGTAGTCTCTGGTTTATGTGGCCCTTTCTGTCTCTTGGGCTAATAACTACTTTGTGTCCTTGGTGTTCTTCATTCTCCTTTGCTCCAGGTGGGTTGAGACCAACTGATGCATCTTAGATGGCCATTTGCTAGCGTTTAAGACCCCAGACGCCACTCTCCAAAGTGGGATGCAGAATGTTTTCTTAATAGATTTTATTATGCCAGTTGACTTAGATGTCCCCTGAAACCATGGTCCCCAAACCCCCGCCTTTGCTTACTCAGAAAACTGCTCTTGGTTTAGTCCAGTTATGCTGACCTCTTCTGTTTTCTGTGTTGTCTTTATCTTCACCTAAAATAGTTCTTGTCTGCTATCTAATTAGTGAAAACCCCCTAACTCCCTCCCCACTCTGGTAACCATCAAAGAATATTTTCTTCTCTGCTTAGATGATTTTTCAACTTCTTATAATAGTGGTCTCATACAATATTTGTCCTTTTACAACCAACTAATTTCACTCAGCATAATGCCTTCCAGATACTTCCATGTTATGAAATGTTTCATGGATTCATCATTGTTCTTTATGGATATTCCATTTGTGTGAATGTACCATAATCTATCCATTTATCCATTGACAGACACCTTGGTTGCATCCATCTTTTTGCTATTGTAAATAGTGTTGCAATGAACATGGGTGTGCCTATATCTGTTTTTGTGTAAAGGCTCTTATTTCTCTAGGATATATTCTGAGGAGCGGGATTGCTGGATTGTATGGTAGTCCTATTTCTAGTTTTTTAAGGAAGTGCCAGATCAATTTCCAAAGTGGTTGTACCATTTTACATTCCCACCAGCAGTGTATAAGTGTTCCAGTCTCTCCACAACCTTTCCAACATTTATTATTTTGTGTTTTTTGGATTAATGTCAGGCTTTTTGGAGTGAGATGGAATATCGTAGTTTTGATTTTCATTTCTCTAATGCCTAATGATTGTCAGAATTTCCTAATGTATCTGTTAGCTACCTGAATGTCTTCTTTGGTGAAATGTTTCTTCATATCTTTTGCCCATTTTTTAATTGGGTTATTTGTCTTTTTGTAGTTGAGTTTTTGCAGTATAGTGTAGATTTTGGAGATCAGATGCTGATCGGAAATGTCATAGTTAAAAACTTTTTCCCAGTCTGTAGGTAATCTTGTTACTCTTTTTTGCGAAGTCTTTGGATGAGCATAGGTGTTTGATTTTTAGGAGCTCCCAGTTATCTAGTTTCTCTTCTGCATTGTTAGTAATGTTTTGTATACTGTTTAGGCCATGTATTAGGGTTCCTAGTGTTGTCCCTATTTTTTCTTCCATGATCTTTATTGTTTTAGATTTTATATTTAGGTCTTTGATCCATTTTGAGTTAGTTTTTGTGCATGGTGTTAGGTATGGGTCTTGTTTCATTTTTTTGGAGATGGATATCCAGTTATGCGAGCACTATTTGTTAAAGAGACTGTCTTTTCCCCATTTAATGGACTTTGGGCCTTTGCTAAATATCAGCTGCGCATATGTGGATGGGTTTATGTCTGGATTCTCAATTCTGTTCCATTGGTCTATGTATCTGTTGTTGTACCAGTACCAGGCTGTTTAGACTACTGCAATGATATAATAGGCTCTAAAATCAGGTAGAGTGAGGCCTCCCACTTTGTTCTTCTTTTTCAATAATGCTTTTTTACTTATCCAGGGCTTCTTTCCCTTCCATATGAAGTTGGTGATTTGTTTCTCCATCTCATTAAAAAAATGTCGTTGGAATTTGGATCAGAATTGCATTGCATCTACATATCGCTTCTGGTAGAATAGACATTTTTGCAATGTTAAGTCTTCCTATCCATGAGCAAGGTATATTTTTCCACTTATGTAGGTCTCTTTTGGTTTCTTGCAGAAGTGTACTGTAGTTTTCTTTGTATAAGTCTTTTACATCTCTGGTAAGGTTTATTCCTAAGTATTTTATCTTCTTGGGGGCTACTGTAAATGGTATTGATTTGGTGATTTCCTCTTCAATGTTTTTTTGTTGGTGTAGAGGAATCCAACTGATTTTTATATGTTTATCTTGTATCCTGATACTCTGCTGAACTCTTCTATTAGTTTCAGTAATTTTCTTGAGGATTCTTTAGGGTTTTCTGTGTATAAGATCATGTCATCTGCAAATACAGATACTTTTACTTCTTCCCTACCAGTCTGGATGCTCTTTATTTCCCTACCAGTCTGGGTGCTCTTTATTTCTTTATCTAGCCTAATTGCTCTGGCTATGACTCCCGGCACAGTGTTGAATAAGAATAAGAGTGGACATAAAAGCATCCTTGTCTGGGTTCCTGATCTCAAGGGGAATGCTTTCAAACTCTCTCCATTTAGGGCGATTTTGGCTGTTGGCTTTGTATAAATGCCTTTGATTATGTTGAGGAATTTTCCTTCTATTCCTGTTTTGCTGAGAGTTTTTATTATGAATGGGTGTTGGACTTTGTCAAATGCCTTTTCTGCATCAATTGATAAGATCATGTGGTTCTTGTCTTTTGTTTTAGTTATACGATGGATTACATTAATTGTTTTTCTAGTGTTGAACCATCCGTGCATATCTGGTATGAATCCTACTTGGTCATAGTGAATTATTTTTTTGATATGTTGTTGAATTCTATTGGCTAGGATTTTGTTGAGAATTTTTGCATCTAAGTTCATGAGGGATGTAAGTCTGTAATTTTCTTTTTTTGTGGTGTCTTTACCTGGTTTTGGTATCAGGGATATGGTGGCTTCATAGAATGAGTTAGGTAGTGTTCCATCATTTTCTATGCTTTGAAATACCTTTAGTAGTAGTGGTGTTAACTCTTCTCTGAAAGTTCGGTAGAACTCTGCAGTGAAGCCATCGGGCCAGGGCTTTTTTTTTTTTTCTTGGGAGTTTTTTGATTACCTTTTCAATCTCTTCTTTTGTTATGGGTTTATTTAGTTGTTCTACCTTTGTCTGTGTTAGTTTAGTTAGGTAGTGTGTTTCTAAAATTCATCCATTTCTTTTAGGTTTTCAAAATTGTTAGAGTGCAATTTTTCGTAGTAATCTCATATAATTCTTTTAATTTCAGTTGGGTTTGTTGTAATATGGCCTATCTCATTTCTTATTTGGGTTATTTGCATCCTCTCCTGTTTTTCTTTTGTTGGTTTGGCCAGTGGTTTATCAGTTTTGTTAAGTTTTTCAAAGAACCAGATTTTGGTCTTGTTAACTCTTTCAATTGTTTTTATGTCCTCTATTTTTTTATTTCATTTAATTCTACTCTAATTTTTATTATTTGTTTTTCTCTTTTGCCTAGGGTTTCTTTTGTTGCCCTCTTTCTATTTGTTCAAGTTGTAGGCCCTTTCTTCTTTTTGGATGTGTACACTTATTGATATAAATTGACCTCTGAGCACCGCTTTAGCTCTGTCCCAAATGTTCTGATAGGAAGTGTTTTCATTCTCATTGGATTCTATGAATATCTTTATTCCCTCCTTAATGTCTTCTACAACCCCGTCGTTTTTGAGCAGAGTATTGCTCAGTTTCCAAGTGTTTGATTTCTTTTCCCTGCATTTTCTTTCATTGATTTCTGCTTTTATGGCTTTATGGTCAGAGAAGATGCTTAGTAAATTTTGATGTTTTGGATTCTGCTGAGGCTTGCTTTATGATCTAATATGTGGTCTATTCTAGAGAATGTTCTGTGTGTGCTGGAAAAGAAAGTATACTTTGCTGCTGTTGGGTGAAGTGTTCTTTACATATCTATGAGGCCAATTTCGTTGATTGTGGCGTTTAGACCTTCTGTGTCTTTGTTGAGCTTCTTTCTGAATGTCCTGTCCTTCACCAAAAGTGGTGTGTTGAAGTCTCCTACTATAATTTTGGAGGTGTCTATCTCACTTTTCAATGCTTTTAGAGTTTGTTTTAGGTAACTTACAGGCTTGTCACTGGGCACATAAACAATTAATATGGTTATATCCTCCTGATATATTGTCCTTATAATCATTATGTAGTGTCCTTCCTTATCCTTTGTGATGGATTTAACTTTAAAGTCTATTTTGTCAGAAATTAATATTGCCACTCCTGCTGTTTTTTGATTGTTGTTTACTTGATATATTTTTTTCCCATCCTTTGAGTTTTAGTTTGTTTTTGTCTCTAAGTGTAAGGTTTGTCTCTTGTAGGCAGTGTATAGATGGATC
The DNA here is from genome assembly GCF_030014295.1 of Loxodonta africana. NCBI lineage: Eukaryota > Metazoa > Chordata > Mammalia > Proboscidea > Elephantidae > Loxodonta > Loxodonta africana. The sequence goes on from NC_087349.1 coordinate 39,390,615, forward strand.
ATGGTTTTTTATCCATTCTGCCATTCTCTGTCTCTTTTCTGGTGCATTTAGCCCATTTATATTCAGCGTTATAATGGATAGGTATTAGTTTAGTGCTGTCATTTTGATGTCTTTTTTTGTGTATTGTCGATAGTTTCTTTTTCCCACTTAATTTTTTTGTGCTGAGTAGTTTATCTTTGTATATTATTGTTGTTGATTTTGTTTCTGCTGAGTCTCTATTTTTTTCTTGTATTTTATTTTGATGAGTAGGATCGTTAGTCTCCTTTGTGGTTACCTTAACATTTACCCCTGTTTTTCTAAGTTTAAACCTAACTTTTATTTCTTTATATTGCCTTGTCTTCATCTCTATATGAAAGGTCTATGACCACATTTCTTACTCCCTCTTTATTGTTTTAATATCGTCTTCTTTTACATAATGACATCACCATTTTCTTGTTTTGATTGTTTTTTCTATCTTGATTTATTTTTGTCATTTCCCTATCTGGGTTGACATATGATTGCTCTGTCCAGTGTTCTAGTCTTGGGTTGATATCTGATATTATTGATTTTCTAACCAGAGAACTCTAGTATTTCTTGTAGTTTTGGTTTGGTTTTTACATATTTCCTAAACTTCTGTTTATCTGGAAACATCCTGGTTTTTCCTTCATATTTGAGAGATAGTTTTGCTGGATATATGATTCTTGGCTGGCAATTTTTTCCTTCTATGTTTTATATAAGTCATCTCATTGCCTTCTTGCCTTCATGGTTTCTGCAGAGTAGTCCAAGCTTATTCTTATTGACTCTCCTTCATAGGTGACTTCGCATTTACCCCAGCTGCTCTTAAAATTCTCTCTTTATCTTTGGTTTTGGCAGGTTTGATTATAATATGTCTTGGTGACCTTCTTTTAATATCTACCTCATGTGGAGTTTGATGAGCATCTTGGATATATATCGTCTCGTCTTTCAGGATATCAGGAAAGTTTCCTGCCAACAAATCTTCACAATTCTCTCTGTATTTTCTGTTATTCCTCCCTGTTCTGGTACTCTAATCACTCGTAGGTTATTTCTCTTGATAGATTTCCACATGATTCTTAAGTTCTCTTCAATTTTTTAAATTCTTTTATCTGATTTTTCTTCAAATATATTGGTGCCAAAGTTCTTTATTTTCGGTCTCACCAATTCTGCCTTCCACTTGCTCAATTCTGCTCCTTTGACTTTCTATTGAGTTGTCTAATTCTGCAGTTTTATTGTTAATCATCTGGATGTCTGATTGCTATCTCTCTATGGATTCTTGCAGCTTATTAAATTTTTCATTATGTTCTTGAATAACCTTTTTAATTTCTTCATCTGCTTTATCTGTGTGTCCCTTTGCTTGTCCTGCATGTTGCCTGATCTTGTTCCTGATCTCATTCTTGATGTCTTGAAGATTTCTGTATATTAATCTTTTGTATTCTTTATCTGGTAATTCCAGGTATGCACCTTCATCCAGAAGACCCCTTGATTCTTTGTTCTGAGAGCTTTTTGAAGCAATCATGTTCTGCTTCTTTATGTGATTCGGTATTTACTGCTGTCTCTGAGACATCTATAAGTTTTTGTATTCGTTTATTTTATGTTTGCTTACTGTATCCTAGCTTCTTTCTTTGTTTTGTTTTGTTATGCCCAAATAGGTTGCTTGAGTGAATTAGCTTGATTATTTTTGCCTTTGAAGCTCTATTGTCCTGTCACCAGATGGCTAGAGCCCTTATCAGGTATATAGGACTAGGATTCCATTCACTTTTCTTGTATGGATTCAGCTTAGGTGTCTAGGTACTTGGTCATCAAGTACGCGTAAGGCTCTGTCCTACAGTCTTAATGGGGCAGAGATGATTGGTGTAGGTAGTGGTATCTGGTTGCAGCAGCAGATCACGCTCTGAAGAAGGTAGGGTGCTGACTACTGTCCCCTGAGAGACTGTGAGGAAAGTGCACCCCTGGTCCCTAGAGCACACAGGTGGATGAGTTCTGCAGACAGACCATGGGCATCCAATGCTTTTGGATGTAAGGACTGGGAGGTACCAGTTATCTTTGGACCCCTCTCGAGGTGGCCTGTGTAACCTTAGGGCCCTGATGTGGGTAGGGAGGATTCTGATTAATAGGCAAAGAGGTGTCAAACATCAAATACCCACCTTTCTACAGCACAGCTCAAACAGTTGCACTCTGCCAACAAGGGCCTATTCTCCTGAAATAGGCCCACACAGGTTCATGCAAGGGGGAAAGGTATTCAAAGTTCACAGATCATTTATGCCTGGACAGGAGCCGCTTCTGTCCTGAGCTTCCCAGGTTAGTGGAGCTAGCAGTTTATCTTTTCCCCCAACTGTGATTTATTCCTTCTCCAAGGAGAGAAGAATGGCTCAGAATGCTCAGCAGGACCTATCTCAGGCCCAGGGAAATCAACAGCCACTGAAGCCAGCTTGGCAGTGGGGGGCATGGTAAAATATATGCAAGTACTTAGCTTTTGCTGAGAGTGCTGTACTTCTGTGGTTCTGGAGGTGTGAGTAGGCTGTGTGGCTGGCTGTTTCCCCTTGAGGAAAATACGGCAGAATGCTACCACCAGCCCGCAGCAGCCGCTCCCAGGAATAGTGCCTGAGGGTTCCAGGCGATTCAGGTCCAGCAACACCTCTCCGCTTCTGAACCACGTCTTCCTTCCCCTGCCTCTCAGTCCATTTTCTAACCTTGCCTTTGATATTCAGGGCTCCTAGCTTGTCATAAATATAATCCTTGCATTTGTTTTTTTGAGTCTTTGTTGTAAGAGGGTTCACAGGAAGCATTCGACTACTCTGCCATCTTGGCCCCACCTCCTCCACTTCATTTTTAAAAATTATCTCTGTTCTTTCTTAAGCAGTCATATCTGACATGTCTTAGAGGTTCAATTAGATCAAAAATATGATTACTGATTTAGAGAGATGTATGCTTTTTTACATGTTATCAGAAGGGACCAGTCCCTGGAGAAGAACATCATGCTTAGTAAGGTAGAGGGTCAGTGAAAAAAGGAAGACCCTCAATGAGATGGATTGACACAGTGGCTGCAATAATGGGCTCAAACATAGCAATGATTGTGAGGATGGTGCAGGACTGGGCAGTACTTCATTCTGTTGTACACAGTGTCTCTGTAAGTTGGAACCAACTTGATGACATCTTACAACAACAATAAGCTTTTAAAGCAGAAATCCATTCTTAAGTTTTTCCCCCATGAAATTGTTAATGCTTTTCACTTTTGGAGAGTTTGTTTTGAAATCCCATATTTGAAATGTGGGTGAGTACTATGCTACCCATGTGACCATGAGTAAGGTATCTAGCTCTTTTGAATACTTGGAATTCTCATCTATATAGTGAAGGCAAATACTATCTTTTGTACACGATAATTTGGAGGATTCAAAATATTTTATCAAAATTCCTGGAAAACTGCCTGGGACCTGGTATTCATTTGAAAAATGGTGAGGATCATTCCTAGATGGTGTGTCCTAGTGGTACAGTTATAAAGTTCAACAGGAAGGTGGTTTTAACTCCCTTATTTAGAAATTATATGGAAGGGAATGTGGAGGTAAAGGCAAAAATGTACAAGGTAAGTGGTATATGATGACTATACATTATGCCCATTTGAAATGGCTAAACATTTTCCCCTTTGATTTCTTGGAGTAGACATTGAGAAGTCTTGAAAGTACAGAATATTTCATCTTAAAATGTTGGCAGTTTCATTAAATTTGGTAGAGCACTTCAAAAAGAACTGCTAAAAATTGTGGTGTCAGATATATTTTATGAAAAATTTTTATTGTTAAAACAAAAAAGACAAGCAAGCAAGCAAACAAAAAACCTCTATTTTTCTCAATCATTTTCTTTATAACATTTAATCAGCTCTTTAGCTGCCTTATAAGGAGTCCACTTATTATATCTGGATTGCAGTGAGCAGTGATTTATTTAGAATTGCTGACTGAGAGACTCATTTTATTTAACTTTGCTGCTTTGTTGGTGAACTGGAAGGATGCCAGATGGTGATTTTTTGCTACTTATTTCCAAGAGTATAAGTCATTTTCACTATTATGAGCTATCATTTTAATAAGACATTACCCCTCATGGATCCAGGAAAATATATCTATCAGTTTCTCCATGAACATTCTTCAACTGGGAAAATATTAAAAATAGGTCAACAGAAGTGTCCTCAGGTGACTAAAGACTTCGTAGCTGTCATCACACTATACCTCATGCTATGCATTCTTGAAGGCCTATGGGGATTAGGAAATGTCTTCTCTTCTTCTTCAATAAACCTACCCTATTAGTTATGTAGAAAAAAGCATGCTTTGAAATTATTGTGTACTATTCATTTGTTACATTTATGTCTTTAATTAAATATTTGTGTGATTATCAGCTTAATGATTATTTCACTCTTTAGATATTAAATTCCAGAAGCACTGGGATTTTACTGTCTTGTTCAAAGCTCTATTCCCAATGCCTAACAAATTGCCTCATACCTGACCAGAGCCCAGAAAACAATTATTTAATGAATTAGGCTATTGGGTAATGTGACATTTTGTGAAGCAACGGCACATATACTACATGTATTTTATCTGCATATATTTTGTCATCAGATACCTATGAAATAATGCTGTGATTAGTAGGTCTTGGAAAGTCTGTCACTTTCTGGGCCCATATATACCTGTTAGGCTTATTTATTAAGTACCGTCGAGTTGTTTTCGACTCACAGCGACCCTGTGCACAACAGAACGAAACACTGCCTGGTCCTGTGCCATCCTTATAATCGTTGTTATGCTTCAGCTCATTGTTGCAGCTGCTGTGTCAACCCACCTCGTTGAGGGTCTTCCTCTTTTCCTCTGACCCTGTACTCTACCAAGCAAGATGTCCTTCTCCAGGGACTGATCTCTCCTGGCAACATGTCCAAAGTATGTAAGACGCAGCCTTGCCATCCTTGCCTCTAAGGAGCATTCTGGCCGCACTTCTTCCAGGACAAATTTGTTCATTCTTTTGGCAGTCCATGGTATATTCAATATTCTTCGCCAGCACCACAATTCAAAGGTGTCAACTCTTCTTCGATCTTCCTTATTCATTGTCCAGCTTTCACATGCATATGATGTGATTGAAAATACCACGGCTTCGGTCAGGTGCACCTTAGCCTTCAGGGTGACATCTTTGCTCTTCAAAACTTTGGAGAGGTCCTTTGCAGCAGATTTGCCCAATGCAATGCATCTTTTGATATCTTGTCTGCTGCTTCCATGGCTGTTGATTGCAGATGCAAGTAAAATGAAATCCTTGACAACTTCAATCTTTTCTCCGTTTATCATGATGTTGCTCATTGGTCCAGTTGTGAGGATTTTTGTTTTCTTTACGTTGAGGTGTAATCCATACTGAAGGCTGTGGTCTTTGATCTTCATTAGTAAGTGCTTCAAGTCCTCTTCACTTTCAGCAAGCAGGGTTGTGTCATCTGCATAACGCAGGTTGTTAATGAGGCTTCCTCCAATCCTGATGCCCCATTCTTCTTCATATAGTCCAGCTTCTCATATTATTTGTTCAGCATATAGATTAAATAGGTATGGTGAAAGAATACAACTGTGGCGCACAACTTTCCTGACTTTAGACCAACCAGTATCCCCTTGTTCTGTCCGAACAACTGCCTCTTAATCTATGTAAAGGTTCCTCATGAGCACAATTAAGTGTTCTTGAGTTCCCATTCTTCTCAGTGTTATCCATAGTTTGTTATAATCTGCACAGTCGAATGTCTTGCATAGCCAATAAACCACAGGTAAACATCCTTCTGGTATTCTCTGCTTTCAGCCAGAATCCATCTGACATCAGCAATGATATCCCTGGTTTTACATCCTCTTCTGAAACCTACCTGAATTTCTGGTAGTTCCCTGTCGATATACTGCTGCAGCCATTTTTGAATGATCTTCAGCAAAATTTTGCTTGCATCTGATATTAATAATATTGCTCTATAATTTCCACATTCGGATGGATCACCTTTCTTGGGAATAGGCATAAATATGGATGTCTTCCAGTCGGTTGGCCAGGAAGCTGTCTTCCATATTTCTTGGCATAGACGAGTGAGCATCTCCAGTGCTTCATCTGTTTGTTGAAACATCTCAATTGATACTCCATCAATTCCTGGAGACTTGTTTTTTCCCAATGCCTTCAGAGCAGCTTGGACTTCTTCCTTCAGTACCATCAATTCCTGATCATATGCCTCCTCTTGAAATGGTTGAATATCGACTAATTCTTTTTGGTATAATGACTCTGTATATTCCTTCCATCTTCTTTTTTTTTTTTTTATTAAATTTTATTAAGCTTCAAGTGAACGTTTACAAATCCAATCAGTCTGTCACATATAAGTTTACATACATCTTACTCCGTACTCCCACCTGCTCTTCCCCTATTGTGTCAGCCCTTTCAGCCTCTCCTTTCGTGACAATTTTGCCAGTTTCCCTCTCTATCCTCCCATCCCCCCTCCAGACAAGAGCTGCCAACACAATCTCAAGTGTCCACCTGATATAATTAGCTCACTCTTCAGCAGCATCTCTCTCCCATCTGCTGACCAGTCCCTTTCATGTCTGATAAGTTGTCTTCGGGGATGGTTCCTGTCCTGTGCTGAAAGGTCTGGGGAGCGTGGCCGCCGGGATTCCTCTAGTCTCAGTCAGACCATTAAGTATGGTCTTTTTATGAGAATTTGGGGTCCTCATCCCACTGATCTCTTGTTCCCTCAGGAGTTCTCTGTTGTGCTCCCTGTCAGGGCAGTCATCGATTGTGGCCGGGCACCAACTAGTTCTTCTGGTCTCAGGATGATGTAGGTCTCTGGTTCATGTGGCCCTTTCTGTCTCTTGGGCTCCTAGTTGTCGTGTGACCTTGGTGTTCTTCATTCTCCTTTGCTCCAGGTGGGTTGAGACCAATTGATGCATCTTAGATGGCCGCTTGTTAGCATTTAAGACCCCAGATGCCACATTTCAAAGTGGGATGCAGAATGTTTTCATAATAGAATTATTTTCCAGTTGACTTAGAAGTCCCCTCAAACCATTTTCCCCAGACCCCCGCCCCTGCTCCGCTGAGCTTTGAAGCTTTCATTTTATCCCGGAAACTTCTTTGCTTTTGGTCCAGTCCAATTGAGCTGACCTTCCATGTATTGAGTGTTGTCTTTCCCTTCACCCAAAGCAGTTCTTATCTACTGATTAATCAATAAAAAACCCTCTCCCTCCCTACCTCCCTCCCCCCTTTGTAACCAAAAAAGTATGTGTTCTTCTCAGTTTTTACTATTTCTCAAGATCTTATAATAGTGGTCTTCTACAATATTTGTCCTTTTGCCTCTGACTAATTTCGCTCAGCATAATGCCTTCCAGATTCCTCCATGTTATGAAATGTTTCACAGATTCGTCACTGTTCTTTATCGATGCGTAGTATTCCATTGTGTGAATATACCACAATTTATTTACCCATTCATCCGTTGATGGACACCTTGGCTGCTTCCAGCTTTTTGCTATTGTAAACAGAGCTGCAATAAACATGGGTGTGCATATACCTGTTTGTGTGAAGGCTCTTGTATCTCTAGGGTATATTCCGAGGAGTGGGATTTCTGGGTTGTATGGTAGTTCTATTTCTAACTGTTTAAGATAACGCCAGATGGATTTCCAAAGTGGTTGTACCATTTTACATCCCCACCAGCAGTGTATGAGAGTTCCAATCTCTCCACAGCCTCTCCAACATTTATTATTTTGTGTTTTTTGTATTAATGCCAGCCTTGTTGGTGTGAGATGGAATCTCATCGTAGTTTTAATTTGCATTTCTCTAATGGCTAATGATCGAGAGCATTTTCTCATGTATCTGTTGGCTGCCTGAATATCTTCCTTAGTGAAATGTGTGTTCATATCCTTTGCCCACTTCTTGATTGGGTTGTTTGTCTTTTTGTGGTTGAGTTTTGACAGAATCATGTAGATTTTAGAGATCAGGCGCTGGTCTGAGATGTCATAGCTGAAAATTCTTTCCCAGTCTGTAGGTGGTCTTTTTACTCTTTTGGAGAAGTCTTTAGATGAGCATAGATGTTTGATTTTTAGGAGCTCCCAGTTATCAGGTTTCTCTTCATCATTTTTGGTAATGTTTTGTATTCTGTTTATGCCTTGTATTAGGGCTCCTAGGGTTGTCCCTATTTTTTCTTCCATGATCTTTATCGTTTTAGTCTTTATGTTTAGGTCTTTGATCCACTTGAAGTTAGTTTTTGTGCATGGTGTGAGGTATGGGTCCTGTTTCATTTTTTTGCAAATGGATATCCAGTTATGCCAGCACCATTTGTTAAAAAGACTATCTTTTCCCCAATTAACTGACACTGGGCCTTTGGCAAATATCAGCTGCTCATACGTGGATGGATTTATATCTGGGTTCTCAATTCTGTTCCATTGGTCTATGTGCCTGTTGTTGTACCAGTACCAGGCTGTTTTGACTACTGTGGCTGTGTAATAGCTTCTGAAATCAGGTAGAGTGAGGCCTCCCACTTTCTTCTTCTTTTTCAGTAATGCTTTGCTTATCTGGGGCTTCTTTCCCTTCCATATGAAATTGGTGATTTGTTTCTCTATCCCCTTAAAATATGTCATTGGAATTTGGATCGGAAGTGCGTTATATGTATAGATGGCTTTTGGTAGAATAGACATTTTTACTATGTTAAGTCTTCGTATCCATGAGCAAGGTATGTTTTTCCACTTAAGTATGTCCTTTTGAATTTCTTGTAGTAGAGCTTTGTAGTTTTCTTTGTATAGGTCTTTTACATCCTTGGTAAGATTTATTCCTAAGTATTTTATCTTCTTGGGGGCTACTGTAAATGGTATTGATTTGGTTATTTCCTCTTTGGTGTTCTTTTTGTTGATGTAGAGGAATCCAAGTGATTTTTGTATGTTTATTTTATAACCTGAGACTCTGCCAAACTCCTCTAGTTTCAGTAGTTTTCTGGAGGATTCCTTAGGGTTTTCTGTGTATAAGATCATGTCATCTGCGAATAGTGATAACTTTACTTCCTCCTTGCCAATCCGGACACCCTTTATTTCTTTGTCTAGCCTAATTGCCCTGGCTAGGACTTCAAGTACGATGTTGAATAAGAGCGGTGATAAAGGGCATCCTTGTCTGGTTCCCGGTCTCAAGGGAAATGCTTTCAGGTTCTCTCCATTTAGAGTGATATTGGCCGTTGGCTTTGCACAGATGCCCTTTATTATGTTGAGGAATTTTCCTTCAATTTCTATTTTGGTAAGAGTTTTTATCATAAATGGGTGTTGGACTTTGTCAAATGCCTTTTCTGCATCAATTGATAAGATCATGTGGTTTTTGTCTTTTGTTTTATTTATGTGATGGATTACATTAATGGTTTTTCTGATATTAAACCAGCCTTGCATACCTGGTATAAATCCCACTGGATCAGGGTGAATTATTTTTTTCATGTGTTGTTGGATTCTATTGGCTAGAATTTTGTTGGGGATTATTGCATCTGTGTTCATGAGGGATATAGGTGTATAATTTTCTCTTTTTGTAATGTCTTTACCTGGTTTTGGTATCAGGGAGATGGTGGCTTCATAGAATGAGTTGGGTAGTATTCCGTCATTTTCTATGCTTTGAAATACCTTCAGTAGTAGTGGTGTTAACTCTTCTCTGAAAGTTTGGTAGAACTCTGCAGTGAAGCCGTCCGGGCCAGGGCTTTTTTTTTGTTGGAAGTTTTTTGATTACCGTTTCAATCTCTTTTGTTGTTATGCGTCTATTTAGCTGTTCTACTTCTGAATGTGTTAGTTTAGGTAGGTAGTGTTTTTCCAGGAATTCATCCATTTTTTCTAGGTTTGCAAATTTGTTAGAGTACAATTTTTCGTAGTAATCTGAAATGATTCTTTTAATTTCATTTGGTTCTGTTGTGATGTGGTCCTTCTCGTTTCTTATTCGGGTTATTTGTTTCCTTTCCTGTATTTCTTTAGTCAGTCTAGCCAATGGTTTATCAATTTTGTTAATTTTTTCGAAGAACCAGCTTTTGGCTTTGTTAATTCTTTCAATTGTTTTTCTGTTCTCTAATTCATTTAGTTCAGCTCTAATTTTTATTATGTATTTTCTTCTGGTGCCTGATGGGTTCTTTTGTTGCTCACTTTCTATTTGTTCAAGTTGTGGGGACAGTTCTCTGCTTTTGGCTCTTTCTTCTTTTTGTATGTGTGCATTTATGGATATAAATTGGCCTCTGAGCACTGCTTTTGCTGTGTCCCAGGGGTTTTGATAGGAAGTATTTTCATTCTCATTGCATTCTATGAATTTCCTTATTCCCTCCTTGATGTCTTCTATAACCCAGTCTTTTTTCAGGAGGGTATTGTTCATTTTCCAAGTATTTGATTTCTTTTCCCTAGTTTTTCTGTTCTTGATTTCTAGCTTTATTGCCTTGTGGTCTGAGAAGATGCTTTGTAATATTTCGATGTTTTGGACTCTGCAAAGGTTTGTTTTATGACCTAATATGTGGTCTATTCTAGAGAATGTTCCATGTGAGCTAGAAAAAAAAGTATACTTTGCAGCAGTTGGGTGGAGAGTTCTGTATAAGTCAATGAGGTCAAGTTGGGTGATTGTTGTAAGTAGATCTTTCGTGTTTCTATTGAGCTTCTTACTGGATGTCCTGTCCTTCTCCGAAAGTGGTGTGTTGAAGTCTCCTACTATAAATGTGGAGGTGTCTATCTCAGTTTTCAGTTCTGTTAAAATTTGATTTATGTATCTTGCAGCCCTGTCATTGGGTGCATAAATATTTAATATGGTTATGTCTTCCTGATCAATTGTCCCTTTTATCATTATATAGTGTCCTTCTTTATCCTTTGTGGTGGATTTAAGTCTAAAGTCTATTTTGGCAGAAATTAATATTGCTACTCCTCTTCTTTTTTGTGTATTATTTGCTTGATATATTTTTTTCCATCCTTTGAGTTTTAGTTTGTTTGTGTCTCTGAGTCTGAGGTGTGTCTCTTGTAGGCAGCATATAGATGGATCCTGTTTCTTTATCCAGTCCGTGACTCTCTGTGTCTTTATTGGTGCATTTAGTCCATTTACATTCAGCGTAATTATAGATAAATAAGTTTTTAGTGCTGTCATTTTGATGCCTTTTCATGTGTGTTGTTGGCCATTTCATTTTTCCACATACTTTTTTGTGCTGAGACATTTTTCTTAGTAGATTGTGAAATCCTCATTTTCATAATGTTTAACTTTATGTTAGTTGAGTTATTACGTTTTTCTTGAGTTATGGAATTGCTATTCCTTTTTGTGGTTACCTTATTATTTACCCCTATTTTTCTAAGTAAAAACCTAACTTGTATCGTTCTATATCGCCTTGTATCACTCTCCATCTGGCAGTTCAATGCCTCCTGTATTTAGTCCCTCTTTTTGATTATTGTGATCGTTTATGTATTAATTTCCATGATTCCCTGTTATGTGTATTATTTTGTTTATTTATTTATTTTTTAGAATTAATCTTACTTTGTTTTTGTGCTTTCTCTATTTGAGTTGCGTTGACATCAGGACGTTCTGTTTTGTGACCTTGTATTGTGCTGGTACCTGATATTATTGGTCTTCAGGCCAAACAATCTCCTTTAGCATTTATTGCAGGCTTGGTTTAGTTTTTGCAAATTCTCTAAACTTGTGTTTATCTGTAAATATCTTAATTTCTCCTTCATATTTCAGAGAGAGTTTTGCTGGATATATGATCCTTGGTTGGCAGTTTTTCTCCTTCAGTGCTCTGTATATGTCGTCCCATTCCCTTCTTGCCTGCATGGTTTCTGCTGAGTAGTCTGAACTTATTCTTATTGATTCTCCCTTGAAGGAAACCTTTCTTTTCTCCCTGGCTGCTTTTAAAATTTTCTGTTTGTCTTTGGTTTTGGCAAGTTTGATGATAATATGTCTTGGTGTTTTTCTTTTTGGATCAATCTTAAATGGGGTTCGATGAGCATCTTGGATAGATACCCTTTCGTCTTTCATGATGTCAGGGAAGTTTTGTGTCAGGAGTTCTTCAACTATTTTCTCTGTGTTTTCTGTCCCCCCTCCCTGTTCTGGGACTCCAATCACTCACAAGTTATCCTTCTTGATAGAGTCCCACATGATTCTTAGGGTTTCTTCATTTTTTTTAAATCTTTTATCTGATTTTTTTTCAGCTATGTTGGTGTTGATTCCCTGGTCCTCCAGAAGTCCCAGTCTACATTCTAATTGCTCGAGTCTGCTCCTCTGACTTCCTATTGCGTTGTCTAATTCTGTAATTTTATTGTTAATCTTTTGGATTTCTACATGCTGTCTGTCTATGGATGCTTGCAACTTATTAATTTTTCCACTATGTTCTTGAATAATCTTTTTGAGTTCTTCAACAGTTTTATCAGTGTGTTCCTTGGCTTTTTCTGCAGTTAGCCTAATTTCATTTGTGATGTCTTGGAGCATTCTGTAAATTAGTTTTTTATATTCTGTATCTGATAATTCCAGGATTGTATCTTCATTTGGGAAAGATTTTGATTCTTTTGTTTGGGGGGTTGGAGAAGCTGTCATGGTCTGTTTCTTTATGTGGTTTGATATGGACTGCTGTCTCTGAGCCATCACTGGGAATCTAGTTTTTCCAGGTAATCAGCTAAAAAAAAATGCAGTCAGATCCCTATCTGAATTCTCCCTCTGGCTCAGGGTATTTGGATGTTAATGGAGCCGCCTGGGGAGGGTGGGGGAGGGATCAGAGAGCTAGGAGTGTAGCACCTCAGAATATAGAGCTGATCCCCGCGTTCACGCTCCGCCCGCACCCGCCAAAATCCCGGCGGGACGGCTCCCCGGCTGGGACGCTTCTCTCCCCGCTCTGAGACCTGTCACTTCCTCCCGGGAACTTCTCCCTCCGGTGCGCAGCACCGCTCGCGCGAACTGGATGGGCGTCGCCCGCACAAACGGCTGGGCCTGCCCCCGGGGTCAATTCAGGGGAATATAACTGGTCCCCGCGCTCACGCCCCGCCCGTGCCAGCCAAAATCCCAGTGGGACGGCTCCCCGGCTGGGACGCTGCTCTCCCCGCTCCAAGATCTGTCACTTCCTCCCGGGGATTTCTCTCTTCGGTGCGCCGCACAGCTCGCGCGAACTGGGTGGGCGTCGCCCGCACGAACGTCTGGAACCCCCCCCAGGGTCGCTTTAGGGAAATATAGCTGATCCCCATGCTCACGCCATGCCCGCTCCCCGCCAAACTCCCGGCGGGACGGCTCCCTGGCTGGGACGCTGCTCTCCCCGCTCCAAGATCAGTCACTGCCTCCCGGGGACTTCTTCCACCGGCTGCGCCGCTACGCCGCCCGCGCCAACCGGCTAGGCTCCCTCCTGGGATGAGTTTGGGGGCTAGGGCTGGGCCCCTTGTCTGTGCCGTCTGCCCCCCTGGGCTCTGCCCCAAATCTTGCTCCAAAGGTCACCTGTGGTACGCTGGCTCCTGGTTCTGAAAACGATCACTGTCTGCCCGTATTTGTTCGTTCTCCGCCTCTTAGTCTGTGTTTGTTGTTCAGAGTTCGCAGATTTTTATGTATGTGATCGATTCACTTGTTTTTCCGAGTCTTTTTTGCAAGAGGGATCCGCGGTAGCATCCACCTAGTTCGCCATCTTGGCCCCGCCTCTCCATCTTCTTTTGATGCTTCCTGTGTCATTTAATATTTTCCCCATGCAAGCCTTCACTATTGCAACTCGAGGCATGAATTTTTTCTTCAGTTCTTTCAGCTTGAGAAACGCCGAGCGTGTTCTTCCCTTTTGGTTTTCCATCTCCAACTCTTTGCACATGTCAGTATAATACTTTACTTTGTCTTCTCGAGACGCCCTTTGAAATCTTCTGTTCAGTTCTTTTACTTCATCCTTTCTTCCTTTTGCTTTAGCTGCTCGACACTCAAGAGCAAGTTTCAGAGTCTCCTCTGACATCCATCTTGGTCTTTTCTTTCTTTCCTGTCTTTTCAGTGACCTCTTGCTTTCTTCATGGATGATGTCCTTGATGTCATTCCACAACTCATCTGGTCTGCAATCACTAGTGTTTAATGTGTCAAATCTATTCTTCAGATGGTTCCTAAATTCAGGTGGGATATGCTCAAGGTCATATTTTCGCTCTCGTGGACTTGCTCTGATTTTCTTCAGTTTCACCTTTAACTTGCGTATGAGCAATTGATGGTCTGTTCCAAAGTCGGTCCCTGGCCTCATTCTGACTGATGATATTGAGCTTTTCCATCATCTCTTTCCACAGGTGTAGTCCATTTGATTACTGTGTGTTCCATCTGGTGAGATCCTTGTGTATAGTAGCCATTTATGTTGGTGAAAGAAGGTATTTGCAATGAAGAAGTTGTTGGTCTTGCAAAATTCTATCATTCGATCTCCGGCATTGTTTCTATCACCAAGGCCATATTTTCCAACTACTGATCCTTCTTCTTTGTTTCCAATTTCCTCATTCCAGTCACCAGTAATTATCAATGTATCTTGATTGCACGTTTGATCAATTTCAGACTGGAGCAGCTGATAAAAATTTTCTATTTCTTCATCTTTGGCCCTAGTGGTTGGTGCATAAATTTGAATAATAGTCATATTAACTGGCCTTCCTTGTTGGCATATGGATGTTATCCTATCACTGACAGGATTGTACTTCAGGATAGATCTTGAAACATTCTTTTTGATGATAAATGCAACACCATTCCTCTTCGAGTTGTCATTCCCAGCATAGTAGACTATATGATCGTCTGATTCAAAATGGCCAATACCAGTCCATTTCAGCTCACTAATGCCTAGGATATTGATGTTTATGAATTCCATTTCATTTTTGATGATTTCCAGTTTTCCTGGATTCATACTTCATACATTCCAGGTTCTGATTATTAATAGATGATTGCAGCTGTTTCTTCACATTTTGAGTCATGCCACGTCAGCAAACGAAGGTCCTGAAAGCTTTACTCCATCCACATCATTAAGGTCGACTCTACTTTGAGGAGGTAGCTCTTCCCCAGTCATCTTCTGAGCGCCTCCAACCTGGGGGGCTCATCTTCCGGCACTGTATCAGACAATGTCCTGCTGCTATTCATAATGTTTTCACTGGCTAATGCTTTTCAGAAGTAGACTGCCGGGTCCTTCTTCCTAGTCTGTCTTAGTCTAGAAGCTCAGCTGAAACCTGTCCTCCATGGGTGACCCTGCTGGTATCTGAATACCATTGGCATAGCTTCCAGCATCACAGCAACATACAAGACCCCACAGTACGGCAAACTTACAGACACATGGGGTATATATACCTGGTTTTTATAATTTCTGAGAGACAGGAAACTTAGGACATTTGTAGGACCAGTCAAAGGGTTTTACATGTATTTGACTTTAGTTAAATGATTGCTCAGGCAGAGTCTAGATAGTGTTTTTTCTGCTTTCAATCCTCTGCATGGTAGTAAACATCTTCGATCATCTGATATGGCAAGGCCTGATGGTGACAGAAGGAATGACTCTGCATCAGGTGAGATTTTGCTACTCTATATTTAACCTGGCCTCTGAGTTTTTCTTTAACTGAAGTTCAGTTGGTCCCCAGATCTTATTAACTTCCCTTTTGAAATGTCTCAGAATCCTGTCTACTCTTTTCCTTCCTCACCACTATTGGCTAAGCTTGGACTTCCTCTTCTTGTGCACAGAATATTATGGTGCTTTTTTAGTTTGTCTCCTAGTCAACAAGCTTCTACCTACAATGTACTTCCTTGCTTTTTTTTTTTTTTAATTAATCTTCTACTTGTAATAATATTTAAAAGAGTTTCCAAAGTCTGGATAAATTCTCAACTTTATAGCATCATCAAAAGGCCTCTTGTATTCTGATTCCTCTTTAGCTACTTTCCTTCAAGCACTCTGTATTTCTTCTTGTCCCTTCAGGTCCTACCAGGGTGTTTCAAACTTATGTACCTTTACTCATCGTAGTGCTGTTGTTGCTGTTGTTAGGTGATATCAAGTCAATTCCAACTCCTAACAACCCTATGTAACAGAGTAGAATTTCCCCATAGGGTTTTCTTGGCTGTAATCTTTATGGGAGCAGATCAACAGGTCTTTCTCCCCTAGAGCCACTAGGTGAGTTCAAACTGCTAACCTTTCGGTTAGCTATCAGTCCTTAATTAACTGTTTGCCCCAATCAGGGCTCCTTACTCATTGTATTAGTGAAGATGATTTCAGATTCTGCCAACATAAATCATAATTAAAGTTGACTCAAGCAATGGGAACATGTATTTTATGATATAAAAAGAGATCCAGAGATGGGACTGCTTCAAGATTGGATGATCCAGCCCCTTAATGATATTATCAAATATTCAGGTTCTTTTTAGTCTCCATTTGGTCAGTTCTAATGTCAGAATTGACTGGAAGGCAACTAACAACAACAACAATAGTGTTGGCTTTAATTTTAGATGAGTGGTAGGATGCTGCACAAATTCCAAACATTATATTCAAACACGACAATTTCTGGGGGAAATAAAGTAATTATTCTTCCTTTGATTTTCACTTAGGAACTGCAAAACTTTTTTGAGAAGCCCCTCATTAAGCTTTCCTTCATATCTCATTGGCCAGAATTGAATCACATTTCCATTTCACTATCCTTAGATCAATTAGGCACCCTTCTGGAGATGTGTGTGAGATCAGCTTCCTCTGAGATAATGAGACAGTGTGGAAAAGGGGTGAATATCTGAAAAACAAAATTAGGTTTTTGTTAAGGAATAAAAAATATGAATAGATGCAGGCTAAGGAAACAATAATTAGTATGTATGGTCTCCCTATTTCTGTAAAACCTATTGGCTTATTTTTAGATGACACAGTTCTATTAATTTTGTAAAATTTGGCTTTAAAATCATCTCTCTGTGTTCCAGGCTTTAATTTAGTTACTCCTTCCTCTGGCGTTAGCTAAGATTTAATGAATGCCAATAATAATGTAGTTTTATTTAACTGACAATTTTTTTTAATATATTGCCCCTTCTACACTTTGAAGGTCCCAGAAAGTAGAACTATGTTATTCAACTTTATCCATCCAACATAAGGCTGTGTGCTTAGGTTTAGAAGAGGCAAAAAAGTCGAATCAGATTTTCTATGAAATTCCCAATACATATGGTAATATTTCAACTTAAGTATGAAAATCCCTTGATTCTGCATACAATTTTTATACTTTCTGTATGATTGGCTTTAACATAAAGGATGATTTACCCTCAGCATGTAATAACTCAGAACTTGAAAAAAAAATCACAGAGCCATATGGGTATAAAATATTTCAGTCATCTGGCATAGATAATAACTTAACAGAGAAGAAGTCGGACAAAATCACCCTTAAATGATTCTCAGTCCCCTATGGAAATAATGGAACTCTATCGAACTTCTTTTAAAAATTCTATGCCTGGCTTTGATGAAATTTTACTAAATAAACATCTTATGTAGAATATCATGGAGAGTCACTGAATAAATCATCCCAATTCAATCTGAATTTAGATGATATTTTCAGATGAAAATTCTAAAAGAACATTTTAGATTTTTAAAAATTTCTTACAAATAAATTGCCTAATAACATTCCTATAAAATTGTACACAGTACACATTCCAAAAGACTTTAAGGGTCACCAAATTAGTCTATAACTGATGAATGAATATTTAATTTCAAATAATCCAGTTTATAGAGGCACATCTCAGAGATATTAAAGGTTTGGTTCCAGACCACTGCAATAAAGCAAATATCGCAATAAATTAAGTCACATGAAAGTTTCGGTTTCCCAGTACATATAAAAGTTATGTTTACACCATACTGTAGTCTATCAAGTGTGCAGTAGCATTATGTCTAAAAAACAAAAAAAAATGTATACACCTTAATTTAAAAATTACTTTTAAATTTTTTATAGCTAAAAATGCTGGCCATCATCTGAGCCTTCAGTGAGCTGTAACTTTTTGCTGGTGGAGGGTCTTGCCTCGATGTTGATGGCTGCTGGCTAATCAGGGTGGTAGTTGCTGAATGCTGGGGTGGCTGTGGCAATTTCTTAAAATAAGACAACAACGAAGTTTTGCTCATCAATTGGCTCTTCCTTTCATCAAAGATTTCTCTGTAGCCTGCAAAGCTGTTTGATAGCATTTTAACCGCAGTAGAGGTTCTTTCAAAATTGGAGTCAATCGTCTCAAACCCTGCCACTGCTTTATTAACTAAGTTTATGTAATATTCTAAATCCTTATTGTCATTTCAACAATGTTCATGGCATCTTCACCAGGGTTATATTTCAACTCAAGAAACCACTTTCTTTGCTTATCCATAAGAAGCAACTCCTCATCCATTAAAGTTTTGTCATGAGATTGCAATAATCCAGTGACATCTTTGGGTGACACTTCTAATTCTAATTCTCTTGCTCTTTCAACCACATCTGCAGTTACTTATTCTGCCGAAGCCTTGAACCCCTCAAAGTCACTCATGAGGGTTGCAATCATCTTCTACCCAAATCCTGTTAATGTTGATATTTTGACTTCCTCCCAAGAATCACAAGTGTTCTTAACGCCATCTAAAATGTTAAACCCTTTCCAGAAGGTTTTCAATTTGTTACGCCCAGATCCATCAGAAGAATCACTATTTATGGCAGCTATCGCCTTTTTTTTTATAACCTTATGAAATGTATTCCTTAAATAATAAGTCTTGAATCAAAATTACTCTTGATCCATGGGTTGCAGAAGGGATGTTGTGTTAGCAGACATAAAAAACAACATGAATCTCCTTGTACATCTCCATCAGAGCTCTTGAATGACAGGTGCATGAATTATAATATATTTTTTCTGAGCAGTAGGTCTCAACAGTGGGCTTAAAATATTCAGTAAAACATTTTGTCAACAGATGTGTTGTCATCCAAGCTTTGTTGTTCCATTTATAGAGCACAGGAAGAGTAGATTTAGCATAATTCTTATTGCTGCTAAGATTTTCAGAATGGTTAATGAACATTGACTTCAACTTAAAGTCATCAGCTGTATTAGCCCCCAACAAGGGTCAGCCTGTCCTTTGAAGCTTTGAAACCAGGCATTGACTTCTCCTCTCTAGCTGTGAAAACCCTAGGTGGCATCTTCTTCCAATATAAGACTGTTTCATCGACATTGAAAATCTGTTGTTTAGTGTAGCCACCCTCATCAATTATCTTAGCTAGATCTTCTGGATAACTTGCTGTAGCTTCTAAATCAGATCACCATAACAGATATAATAAAAAAGAAAAAGTTTTAAATATTGGGAGAATTACCAAAATATGGCTCAGACATATGAAGTGAGCACACTGTTGGAAAAAATGGAACTGATAGACTTGGTCGACACAGGGTTGCACAAATCTTCAATTTGTAAAAAACGCAATATCTGCAAAGTGTAATAAAGCAAAGCACAATAAAGTGAGGTAAGCCTATATATTAATAATATATATATATTATAGGTGGTGGCATCAGTGAAAATGGTGGCGTAAGAGTCTCCGTAAGTTCATTCCTTCGCAAAAGCAGAAATGGTCTGAATCAAGGTTTTTGTAACTTGGAAATTAATCAAAGGCTTACAGCAACCCCTGGAGCATGTAGTCAAGAAGACTGGCAATCCTGGTAAAAACAGCAGGCTTTGTGGCATTTTAAATTATCCTAGTCCATTCCTCTACTCCTCAACTCTGATGCATTCTTGAAAAATAAAAGCCATATTCCTGCTACTGGAGGGAGCATAACACAGTAGAAGATCTTTCAAAGCCTCATTCCCCAAAAAAGGAATCATCATTTGACTTGTCCTATGGTTCCCTGGGAGACTCCACATGAAAATTTTGTTTTTATTCAACCTCACTCATACTTGCCCAGTGCTAAAAGTTTCTTCCTGTGGGGAGTTTATTGAATGTTTTACCATTAAGGCAGCCTCTGGCAATAGGTAGCAGTTGAGGAAAGCAATAAACTACCAAAAAACTTAAAAGGAAAAGCTGAGGAATGAGATGTCCATGAGGATTTTGAAAAGCTCCAATGTAGTCTTGGAATCTACAAGGTCATACAAAGGCATGGGGCTGTGTTCATGTTCAGGGAACACATGAGAAAATAACTTAATAGTTATTTTAAATTCAAAACAAGCAAAAGGAAAGAAATAATAAGGATTAGAGCAGAAATAAAATAGAGCATAGAAAATAGAGAAAATTAACAAAACCAATAGTTCTTTATAACTAGATTAACCAAGGTAAGGTAACCAAGATAGATAAAAATATAAGACTCAAAATATTAAATTGGGAATGTAGGCGGGAACATTACTACTGACTTTGCAAATAAAAAGAATTGTAGGGTGTTTCTATGGACAATTATATGCCAGCAAATTAGATAAAGGGTCCTGGTGGCACAGTAGTTAAGCGCTCAACTATTAACCAAAAGGTTGGCAGTTCTAGCACACCAGCCACTCTGCAGAAGAAAAGACCTGGTGATCTGCTCCTGTAAAGATTTCAGCTTAGGAAACCCTATAGGGTAACGCAGGTAAAAGAGACACATTTCTAGAAAGACACAGTCTATCAAAGTTGACACAAAAGAAATAGAAAATATGACTAGACCTATAACCACTGAAGAGATTAAATTAGTGTTGTGGATTGAATTATGTCCTCCCAAAATATGTGTCAATTTGGTCAGGCCATGATTCCCAGTATTGTGTGGTTGTCATCCATTTTGTGATTGTAACTTTATGTTACAGAGGATTTGGGTAGGATTGTAACACCCTAACAAAAGTCACATCCCTTATCCAATATAAAGGGAGTTTCCCTGGCATGTGGCCTGCACCACCTTTCATTTTACAAGAGATAAAAGGAGAGGGAAGAAAGAAGAGCAGGGGGACAATCACACCACCATGAAAGCAGCACTAAGAGCAGGGTGTGTCCTTTGGACCCAGGGTTCCTACATAGGGAAGCTCCTAGTCTGGGGGAAGACTGATGACAAGGACCTTTCTCTGGAGCTGACAGAGAGAGAAAATCTTCCCTCAGAGCTGACGCCCCGAATTTGGACTTCTAGCCTACTAGACTATGAGAAAATAAATTTCTGTTTGTTAAAGCCATCCACTTGTGGTATTTCTGTTATAGCAGCACTAGATGACTAAAACAATAATAAAAAAAACTTCCAATAATCAGAAAAACCCAAGATCAGATGGCTTCATGGGTGAATTCTACCAAATGTTTGAAGAATTAATGCCAATCCTTCAGAAACTCTTCCTAACATAGAAGAGAAGGAAACACTTCCTAAGATATTCTGTGAAACCAGTATTACCCTGACACCAAAATCAGTAAAAGGCATCAATTTTTTTTTGAAAACTGCAGACTAATATCCCTTATTAGTATATTTGCAAAAATTCTCAACAAAGAACCAGAAAACCCAATAAAGCAACATGTAAAAAGGATTACATACCATGAGCAAGTAACATTTATCCCAGGAATGCAAAATTGTATCAATGTATGAAGATTAATCAGTATAATACACCATATTAATTGAATAAAAGATAAAAATATGGCCATACAAAAATTTGTACATGAACGTTATAGAAACATTATTTATCATAACCAAAAAGTAGAAACAACTCAAATGTCCATGAATTGAGAGATGGAGACACAATATGTGAAATGTGTTATAGCTATCTCGAAGTCCACATTTCAGCCGAAGATTAGACAGGCCTAGCAAACAAACAATAACACTTGTGAGAATGTGCTTCTTAGTTCAATCAAGTGTATGAGATCAAACGGGCAACACGTGCCCAAAAGCAAAGACGAGAGGACAGGAAAACTGGACGAATGGACACTGAGAACCTGGGGTGAAAAGGGAACGGGGGAGAGTGCTGATGCACTGTGGGGACTGCAACTAATGTCACAAAGCTGTGTGTAAAATTTTTGAATGAAAAAAAAAAAGCCATAAAAAATGTGTTATAGCTATACAATGGAATATTATTCAGCTATAAAAATAAATGAAGTAGCCATACATGTTAGATCGTAGATGAAGCTTGAAAACACACTCTGTGAAAGCCAGACACAAAAGGCCATATATTGTATGATTCTGTTTGTAGAAAATGTCCAAAATATATAAGCCCATAAAGATAGATAAGTAGTTGCCAGAAGATGAGGGAGAATGAATGGGAAGTAACTACTAATGGGTATGGCCTTCTTTTTGGTATGATGAAAATGTTCTATAATTATATGGTAATAATGCTTCAAACCTTGTAAATATACTAAAAACCACTGAATTGTAAATTTTAAAATGGCAAACTTTATGTATCTGAGTTATTTCTCAATAAAATATTCAAAAATTATAAATAGCAGAATATAAACAAAGAATCTTTTCTTCTGCCCTTATTGTCTAGCTCCTTGTCAATGTAATCTGTGCCTTTGGTAATCTCAAAAAAAATTGAACTCTAAGCCAATTTGCTGAAAATACATTTGTTCAATTGGACATTTGTGCATCAAATGGCCAACTGACAGTAAGAATATATCTGTAGACAAAAATCTATACCCTAGATTGATGATAGTTAATCACAGCAATTTTTCCACCAGAGGGACAGGGCAGGGGAAGGTGCAGACACAGGTATGTAAAAATAGAGAAAATAGTAAAATGCTTCCATGAGAAATTCATCTTTTGACATAAACATCATTCACATATATGACATGTTTAGAATCCAAAATGTGAAGCACATGTGAAATTAAAGTTGAATCAAGCTGGATTAAAAAATCTTCAGATAATTTTTCTTTTTTTTTTGGTGAGGTGGATGTATGTGAGAAAAAATTTACTGTAATTCCAGACTTGATCCTTCAGTGACTTTGTTTTTAGCCAAACTGGTCTGTAGAGTGAGAGTTGGCTTGTGTCTGTAACATCTCTGAACAGGCATGACATAACCACTAAGTTGTGACTGAGATCTGAGTCCAAATTTCATGAATTTATGAAATGTTGGAATGGAATAGGGGGTATGGATACTAGGGGAATAAAAGAATCACTCATGTTGTCAAAACCTGGAGAACACCATGTCCAGTGTAGTTATTGAAATTGCATTTCTTTATGGTTGGCACAAAAGGTTAAGCTCCTGGGACTGGCTGAAAGATTGGCAGTTTGAACCCACCCAGTGGAGCCCTGGAAGGCAGGCCTGGTGACCTGCATTGGAAAGGCCACAGCCTTGCAGGCCTCATGGAGCAGTTCTACTCTGCACACGTGGGATTATCAGGAATCGGAATCGACTCCACGGCTACTAATAACAAAGGTATGTTTATAGCTGTTTCTCAAAAGTTTCACTTAAAGGCCAGAAGGTACCACAAGTGGAAGGATGGGCGCTCCTAGTTACAGGGAGCACCGGGACGATAATAGACCGAGTGTGGGCTGTCATTTTTAAATGAACACTTGTTTTGACAAGTGGGCTTATAAATATTATCATGGCAGTAGAGGATCATTAATTGTACCTTTCAAGGCAGCAGTTAGCCCTCTGTTTCTAGACAGCTGCATTCTGCTTTGCTTTGCAACTCTGTTCTCAGAGCCTTTTGAGACACTTCAGCCCTATTTGCCATGCTGCGGGAAGAAGTGTGGCCGCATGCATAAACTCACTCCAGAGATCCACAATCTCAAATGGGGATCAGCTGCAAAGTGGAGAAAAGTGTTCGTAAAACCTTTTGTTTAGGAGCGATGAGGTTGGCGGGACTGGATCTTTGGCAGAAGGGTAGAAATATAATACGTGGATGTATACCATCACATAAAGTGAGTCAAGATTCACTGTTCTCTTAGTTTAAGTGAATCAATAGCATTAGGCTAAATGTACCACTTCTTCCTGCCATAGAGTTGTTGAAAGCCTTGAGGTGCTTAAAAATACATTGTTTACGCTGAGCCAGCCTAGAAGAAAGCTGCTGTAAAATGTCTTCTACAAATTTTCCAGTAAAATAATAGTGGCATTAGTATTTCTCCACTTAATTTTGTTAAATAAGTAGAAATAAAACACACATGAGGGAACTGAAGTTTTAAAAATGTCATTTAACCAACACCATCTGAGTAAGAAGCAAAGCGTTGGCTAGAAAAGGCTCTAATGAATATCTGATTATTGTATTCACAAGGTTAAAAAAAAACCAAACCCGGTGCTGCCGGGTCGATTCCAACTCATAGCGACCCTATAGGACAGAGTAGAACTGCCCCAAAAGTTTCCAAGGAGCGCCTGGCAGATTCGAACTGCTGACCCTTTGGTTAGCACAAGATTACCTCCTGTTAATAAGAAATAACTTCTTTTAACTGAATTTCATGGGTTTTGCTTTGTTTAGAGTAGGTCTAGGATTTCCTTAAGGAGTCCTGGTGGCACAGTGGTTAAAGCATTCGGCTGCTAACTGAAAGGTTGGCTGTTGGAACCCACCAGCCACTCCCCAGGAGAAAGATGTGGCAGTCTGCTTCTGGAAAGATTTACAGCCTTGGAAACCCTATGGGGCAGTTCTGCTCTGTCCTATAGGGTTACTATGAGTAGGAATCCACTTATCAGCAAAAGGTTTGGTTTTTTAGAGTAACCGTTGCTCTAGGGCATAATGCTTACAGGGGAGGCTTGGCCTTTTTTGTCTGTGTTGAATGGCTGGCATGTGAACAAGGTCTCTCAATTCTGTTTGGGCCAAAAAACACCACAATCAAAGGGTTAAATTAAAGTCAGAAGAAAAGAGATCTTTTAAGGATACAGATAGTGGGCAGCATAGGCAAAGCTTGGAGACATCTGGGACCTTAACAGAACTCCTCTGGTCTAGTTTTTGTATATTAGTACATGCTCTGGCCCAGGTTTAACATGTGAGTTTCCTATGTAATGTTTGTTGGACCTCACTTATACAACAGGGAGCTTTGTCAGTCATGAAATATCTCCTTTTATCATTACTTATCTTCTGTGACATTTACCAGGGAGTCAAAACCCAGCATCAGATGCATTCTGTTCTAAGCATTCCATACATGAGGGCTGTCCTACCAGTAAATATCATAGCATGTCTGTCAGAAGGTCTGTCCTTAGCACATTTACAAGTGGATCTGACTGGGTCATCTCTGTTTTCTTACTCAGGTATCTTTCAGTAAAGGAAGAGAATGGATTGCAAGCCTATTTTTTCCTTCCCAGTCTAAATTCATACTTTGGTCAATATTCCCTTGCCAAATATTTCTCAGGTTAATTTTTAGTAATTTGTTTTATACCATTTCCTGCAAAAGAATTTTTTTTGTGTGTGTGTGCAAAGAATAATTTTAAAACGCAACAGCGAATGCCAGTTTTCGAACTATCCAATGGGAAGTAAGAATTCCAACTCGATTACTTGTTTTCCTCCACCATCCTTAGTTATTCAAACTTTTCTTTTTTAATGTGTTGATGTAGCTATTTAACTACAAGTGTAATTTTTCTAAGGACAAATTTTTCTTTCTCTTGCCCATCAGTTTCCCTAAGTATTACATCAATGGGAGACTCTGAATTAGCCTCCCAAAATATTTGTCATTCTAATGTCACTGGCTATATAAGTGTGCTCTTCATTTAGTTTTATATATAAACTTCAAATGACTATTACATCATATACTTATGATTAGGGATTCATCATCATTATAATTGCGGTCTCATTCTCTGTTTCTTTCTAACCAAAATTATATTCCCATGATCCACACATTCCCCATTGCATGGGGTTGTGACTTGAGGCCACCGTTCAATAATTACGGATTCATTCTGATGTGTGGACATAACCATATCCCAAATACCATGTTACCAGTTTTAACTGACCAACATTGGCATCTACAGGTAATCAAGTCACATTGTCCGTCTACGTTCCACAGAGACCACATAGTGTTTTTTGTTTTTGTTTTTAATTTGCTGTGAAGAAGACAATCTTCTTTTTTATCCATTGTGCCCAGGTAAAACACCAACAGAATTCTACCGTAACTTAGGCTTATTAAAGATTTCCCATAAATGTACTATCCTAGTCCAATCCCTGACCTTTAAAAACATTAGATGCCAAAGTGAATAATTCTTCCTGGGGAGGGCAAGGTTTCTGTTCCTGGAGTATAGATGGTTCTAGTGTTCAATTACAATTCTTATTTGATTGGTAAATTCATTTATAGATTTGTTTTCCTCCGAGAATAATTTCCATCCAGTCTCTAGGAAGACAGCTCACTTCAATCTCTACTTGGGTTAGCTGTTCTTTTCCTTCATTTTTGAAGGATATCTTTGTTAGATATACAATTTTAGGCTGGTGGTTTTTTCTTGCCACACTTTACTTATTTCACTACACTTTTTTCTTCTTGGTTCAGATGAGAAGTCTGATTTAATTTTCATTCTTGTTTCTCTGTTGTTGTAGCCGCTGTCAGCTGGGTTCTGTTACACATAGCAATCCTATGTGTAACAGAACGAAACACTGCCTGGTCCTGTGCATCTTCACAATGGTTACTATATTTAGCCCATCATAGCAGACACTGTGTCAGGTCACCTAGTTGAGGGCCTTCCTCTCTTTGTTGACCCTCTACTTTATCAAGCATGATGTCCTTCTCCAGGGACTGGTCACTCTTGATAACATAGCCAAAGTACAGAGATGAAGTCTCACCTTTGTCGCTTCTAAGGAGCACTCTAGCTGTACTTCTTCCAAGACAGATTTGTTTGTTCTTCTGGCAGTCCATGGTATATTTAATATTATTTACCAACACTGTAGTTCAAAGGGATCAATTCTTCTCCAGTCTTCCTTATTTATTATACAGCTTTCACATGCAATGAGGCTATTGAAAATATCATAGCTTGGGTTAGGTGCACCTTAGTCCTTAAACTGACTTCTTGGCTTTTAAACACTTTAAAGAGTTCTTTTGCAGCAGATTTGCCCAATGCAATACTATGTCCTTTGATTTCTTGACCGCTGCTTCCAAGGGTGTTGATTGTGCATCCAAGTAAAAAGAAATCCTTGACAATTTTGATCTTTTTTCCATTTATCATGATGTTGCTTTTTGGTCTAGTTGTGAGGATTTTTGTTTTCTCTATGTTGAAGTGCAATGCATACCAATGGCTACAGTCTTCGATCTTCATAAGCAAGTGCCTCAAGTATGCTTTACTTTCACCAAGCAAGACTGTGTCATCTGCATATCACAAGTCATTAAAGAGTCTTCCACCAATCCTGATGCCATGTTCATCTTCATATAGTCCAGCTTCTCATATTATTTGCTCAGCATTCAGAGTGAATAAGTATTATGAAAGGATATAGTCCTGACACACACCTTTCCTGATTTTAAACCACAAGGTAGTTTCTTTTAAAGCATGCACTTGTTTTTCTGGCTTCTTTCATAATTTTCTCTTTGTCTTTGGTTTTCTGTAGCTTGAATATAGTATGCGTGAGTATAGATATTTTGATATATATCCTGCTTGATGTTTTCCAAGCTTCCTGGAGTCTGTGGTTTGGCATTTGTCATTATTTTTGGAAATTTTTGCCTGTTATTACTTCAAATTTTTCTTCTGTTCCATTCTCTTTTTCTTCTTCTTCTGGTATGCCAGTTAATGTGTATTATACCTTTTGAAATTGGCCCACAGTTTTTGAATATTCTAGTTTTTTCATTATTTTTTCTGTTTCAAATTTGGGAATTTTATATCAACCTACATCAAGCTCACTAATCCTTTCCCTGGCCACATCTACTGTACTGACAAGGCTATACACTGGATTTTTAATTTCTGTTGTAGCATTTTCTCTTTATTCTTTCTTAGAGTTCCCATCTTTCTGCTTACAATACTCAACTGTTCTTACATGTTGTCTGCTACCACTATTAATCATGGTTATTTAAAATGCTCAGTCTGATAATTCTTGATGCTTGCTTTGTTTTTTTAGACTTTTTTTTTTTTTTTACTAGATATCACTATCAGGGCTTCTATAAAGATTTCCATAAATGTTGTTTGTACCTGCAGAGCAGATTTATTGGTGATATCACCTCCCTTGAGAATGCCCCAGTAACACTTGCACTTTCCTTAAATGGATTCCATCGTCATGTACATTTGGTATATGTGAAGGAACTAATTCTGACATATTGGCCAGGTAAAAGAATCTGCTTTCCATTATTACCAGGCTGGGTAATTAGCAATATATCATTGTGATTTATGACTTGATAGAGTACAGAAACTCTGATGTTCAACATCCAACACACTGTATGATTCATTGATAATACTTCTCTCAGGTCATCTGGAAAAATAATCATAATGATAAATATAGCTTATAAAGTATTAACCTAATGCTAGCTGTTGAGATGTTTCAACAAATGGATACAGCACTGGAGATGCTTACCTGTCTATGCCAAGAATTTTGTAAGATAGCTATCTGGCCAGTTGATTGCAAGATATCCATATTTATGTCCATTCCAAAGAAAGATGGTCCAACAGAATGCAGAAATTATCAAATATCACTAATATGACACACAAGTAAAATTTTGCTGAAGATCATTCAAAAGCAGTTGCAGCAGTACATTGACAAGTAATCGCTGGAAATTCAAGCTTGATTCAGAAAAGGACATGGAATGAAGATACCATTGCTGATGTCAGATGGATCTTGGCTGAAAGGAGAGAATATCAGAAAGATGTTTACCTGTGTTCTATTGACTATGAAAAGGCATTTGACTGTGTGGATCATAATAAATTATGGGTAACGTTGTGAAGAATGTGAATTCCAGGACACTTTCTTGTGCTCACGTGGAACCTGTACATAGACCAAGAGACAGTCATTTGAACAGAACAAGGGGATACCGCATGGTTCGAAATCAGGAAAAGGTGGGCATCTGGGTTGTATCCTTTTGCCATACTTACTCAGTTTGTATGCTAAGCAAATAATCTAAGAAGCTAGATTATGTGAAGAAGAACATAACATCAGGATTGGTGGAAGACTCACTAACAACCTGCATTATGCAGATGACACAACCTTACTTGTTGAAAGTGAAGAGGACTTGAAGCTCTTACTGATGAAGATCACAGACTACAGCTGTCAGTATGGATTACACCTCAACATAAACAAAAGCCCTCACAACTGAACCAATAAGCAACATCACAATTAGTGGAGAAAAGTTTGAAGTTATCAAGGATTTCATTTTACTTGG
Organism: Loxodonta africana; assembly: GCF_030014295.1. Classification (NCBI taxonomy): domain Eukaryota; kingdom Metazoa; phylum Chordata; class Mammalia; order Proboscidea; family Elephantidae; genus Loxodonta; species Loxodonta africana. The sequence continues at coordinate 39,419,652 of NC_087349.1, forward strand.
ATCCACAGTGAACACCCATGGAAGCAGCAGTCAATAAATAAAAGGATGTATTTCATTGGGAAAATCTGCTGCAAAAAACCTCTTTAAATCGTTAAAAAGCAAAGATACCACATTGAGGACTAAGGTGTGCCTGACCCAAGCCATGGTATTTTCAATCACCTCATATGCATGCAAAAGCTGGACAATGAATAAGAAAAAAGAATTGATACCTTTGAATTATGGCGTTGGTGAAGAATATTGAATATACCAAGGACTACCAGAAAAATGAACAAACCTGTCTTGGAAGATGTGTGTCCAGAATGCTCCTTAGAAGGGAGGATGGTGTACTTCGGAGATGTTATCAGGAGGGACCAGTCCTTGGAGAAGAACATCACGCTTGGTAAAGTACAGAATCAACAAAGAGATGGATTGACACAGTAGCTGCAGTGATGGACGCAGCAGCATAGTAATGATTATGAGGACAGCGAAGGACCAGGTTTTTGTTCTGCTGTACATAGGGTCACTATGAGTTGGAACCAACTCAACAGCACCTGAGAACAGCAACAACACACTGTAGCAGGGCATCAGTGAGTTGAAGTATTTGGAGCACGTCATCATTTCTTTTCACCACATTTTCCTGGTGGAATTTTTCAGGCAGAAACATGAATCAGTAGGGGTCTAGTTCATCTTTTGTGAAGAAAACAAATCTGGATATTTTTCCAGCATTGGCCATTGGTCAGTGCCAGGCCTGAAAGAAACAGCTAAGAGTCTGATTCTTTTTCTCTAGGAAATTCTCATACCCAGTAATAGTTATTTGTGGTCTGCCCTAAATTCATGATCTGCTTATGAGTGTCTCTTCTGAAAACGTCCCCCTGTTTTCATTTATTACCTGTTTTTACTCCCAACATTCATTCTCCCATGGTCAGTCTTTTTGGCTTACCATACTACATAACCATAGGGCTGGCAATTCAGGAGACTCACCAGTGCTTTTTCTTGGCCCCACTCTCAGTCAGACATTAAGTTTGGCAAGTGAGGAATCACACAATTATATCTCCTACTTGGTAATGGACTGAATTCCGAAGTAGTCCTAATTTGGGTTATAGGATAAAGTTGTCACACCTCCTAAAGTACCTTTATGAGTGTTTTATGTAAAATTTCATGGTATAGATTTGTGTCCTGATCATTTATTCCACTGTCCTTGGATACACCGTATCAGGCAAAGCCAAATAAATTTTTGTTTGGATTTTGAGAATAGAGTTGTGCCATTGTACCTTCCCTTGTCCCTTCATTCTCTCTATCTCCATTTAAAATCTTTCTAGTGGAGTTCCCATCTTACTTCCCATCATGTTCAACCTAAGGGCACAATTATTTAAACAACAAAGGCAAACCATAAAATACTTTTATCATCAGTTTACGTCACTAGTTTTGCAAAATTCCAATTTTCAATAACAGCAATAATCCTCTCTAGATGATTTCCTGTTGCATTAGGGTACATTCTGGCTCACATTTAATATATGAAATTTTTAAGTTATGTACTTTCAATAAAAGGGAAAATATAGGTCATAAAAATCTCCATTTAGTCACTGATAATTACATAACTTAAATGATATTAGTCCAATAAACCATCTCCTATAAATCCTTAGATTTCAGGACTTTTTTTTTTTTAATTTTTATTAAGGTTCAAGTGAACATTTACCATTCCAATCAGTCTGTCACATGTAGGTTTACATACATCTTACTCCCTTCTCCCACTTGCTCTGCCCCTATTGAGTCAGCCCTTACAGTCTCTCGTTTCGTGCCAATTTTGCCCTCTTCCCTCTCTCTCTATCTTCCCATCCACCCTCCAGTCAAGAGTTGCCAACACACTCTCCCGAGTCCACCTGATTTAATTAGCTCAGTCTTCATCAGCATCTCTCTCCCCCCGACTGACCAGTCCTTTTCATGCCTGATGATTTGTCTTCGGGGATGGTTCCTGTCCTGTGCCATCAGAAGTTCTGGGGAGCATTGTCTCTGGGATTCCTCTAGTCGCAATCATACCATTAGGTGTGGTCTTTTAATGAGAATTTGGGGTCTGTATCCCATTGGTCTCCTGCTCCCTCAGGAGTTCTCTGTTGTGCTCCCTGTCAGGGCAGACATTGATTGTGGCCGGGCACTAACTAGTTCTTCTGGTCTCAGGATAATGTAGGTCTCTGGTTCATGTGGCCCTTTCTGTCTCTTGGGTTCTTAGTTGTCGTGTGACCTTGGTGTTCTTCCTTTGCCTTTGCTCCAGGTGGGTTGAGACAAATTGATGTATCTTAGATGGCCGCTTGTTGGCATTTAGGACCCCAGGCGCCACAATTCAAAGTGGGATGCAGAGTGTTTTCATGATAGAATTATTTTGCCCATTGACTTAGAAGTCCCCTCAAACCAAGTTCCCCAGACCCCAGCCCCTGCTCCGCTGACCTTTGAAGCTTTCATTTTATCCCGGAAACCTCTTTGCTTTTAATCCAGTCCAATTAGGCTGACCTTCCTTGTATTGAGTGTTGTCTTTCCCTTCACCCAAAGCAGTTCTTATCTACAGATTGATCAATAAAAAGCCCTCTTCCTCCCTCCCTCCCTCCCCCCTTTGTAACCACTTAAGTATGTGTTCTTCTCCGTTTTTTCTATTTCTCAAGATCTTATAATAGTGGTCTTATACAATATTTGTCCTTTTGCAACTGACTCATTTCGCTCAGCATAATGCCTTCCAGATTCCTCCATGTTATGAAATGTTTCAGAGATTCGTCACTGTTCTTTATCGATGCGTAGTATTCCATTGTGTAAATATACCACAATGTATTTACCCATTCGTCCATTGATGGACACCTTGGTTGCTTCCAGCTTTTTGCTATTGTAAACAGAGCTGCAATAAACATGAGTGTGCATATATCTGTTTGTGTGAAGGCTCTTGTATCTTTAGGGTATATTCCGAGGAGTGGGATTTCTGGGTTGTATTTTTTTTATGGTAGTTCTATTTCTAACTGTTTAAGATAACGCCAGATGGATTTCCAAAGTGGTTGTACCATTTTACAATCCCACCAGCAGTGTATGAGAGTTCCAATCTCTCCGCAGCCTCTCCAACATTTATTATTTTGTGTTTTTTGAATTAATGCCAGTCTAGTTGGTGTGAGATGGAATCTCATCGTAGTTTTAATTTGCATTTCTCTAATGGCTAATGATCGAGAGCATTTTCTCATGTATCTGTTGGCTGCCTGAATATCTTCCTTAGTGAAATGTGTGTTCATATCCTTTGCCCACTTCTTGATTGGGTTGTTTGTCTTTTTGTGGTTGAGTTTTGACAGAATCATGTAGATTTTAGAGATCAGGCACTGGTCTGAGATGTCATAGCTGAATATTCTTTCCCAGTCTGTAGGTGGTCTTTTTACTCTTTTGGTGAAGTCTTTAGATGAGCATAGGTGTTTGATTTTTAGGAGCTCCCAGTTATCTGGTTTCTCTTCATCATTTTTGGTAATGTTTTGTATTCTGTTTATGCCCTGTATTAGGGCTCCTAGGGTAGATCCTATTTTTTCTTCCATGATCTTTATCGTTTTAGTCTTTATGTTTAGGTCTTTGATCCACTTGGAGTTAGTTTTTGTGCATGGTGTGCGGTATGGGTCCTGTTTCATTCTTTTGCAAATGGATATCCAGGTATGCCAGCACCATTTGTTAAAAAGACTATTATTTCCCCAATTGACTGACACTGATCCTTTGTCAAATATCAGCTGCTCATACGTGGATGGATTTATATCTGGGTTCTCAATTCTGTTCCATTGGTCTATGTTCCTGTTGTTGTACCAGTACCAGGCTGTTTTGACTACTGTAGCTATATAATAGGTTCTGAAATCAGGTAGGGTGAGGCCTCCCACTTTCTTCTTCTTTTTCAGTAATGTTTTGCTTATCCGGGGGTTCTTTCCTTTCCATATGAAATTAGTGATTTCTTTCTCTATCCCCTTAAAGTATGACATTGGTATTTGGATTGGAAGTGCGTTATATGTATAAATGGTTTTTGGTAGAATAGACATTTTTATTATGTTAAGTCTTCCTATCCATGAGCAGGGTATGTTTTTCCACTTAAGTATGTCCTTTTGAATTTCTTGTAGCAGAGTTTTATAGTTTTCTTTGTATAGGTCTTTTACATCCTTGGTAAGATTTATTCCTAAGTATTTTATCTTCTTGGGGGCTACTGTGAATGGTATTGATTTGGTTATTTCCTCTTCGGTGTTCTTTTTGTTGATGTAGAGGAAGCCAAGTGATTTTTGTATGTTTATTTTATATCCTGAGACTCTTCCAAACTCCTCTATTAGTTTCAGTAGTTTTCTGGAGGATTCCTTAGGGTTTTCCATGTATACGATCATGTCATCTGCAAATAGTGATAGCTTTACTTCCTCCTTACCAATCTGGATACACTTTATTTCTTTGTCTAGCCTAATTGCCCTGGCTAGGACTTCAAGGAGGATGTTGAATAAGAGTGGTGATAAAGGGCATCCTTGTCTGGTTCCCGTTCTCAAGGGAAATGCTTTCAGGTTCTCTCCATTTAGAGTGATATTGGCCGTTGGCTTTGCACAGATGCCCTTTATTATGCTGAGGAATTTTCCTTCAATTCCTATTTTGGTAACAGTTTTTATCATAAATGGGTGTTGAACTTTGTCAAATGCCTTTTCTGCATCTATTGATAAGATCATGTGGTTTTTATCTTTTGTTTTATTCATGTGATGGATTACATTAATGGTTTTTCTGATATTAAACCAGCCTTGCATACCTGGTATAAATCCCACTGGATCAGGGTGTATTATTTTTTTCATGTGTTGTTGGATTCTATTGGCTAGAATTTTGTTGAGGATTTTTGCATCTGTGTTCATGAGGGATATAGGTCTATAATTTTCTTTTTTTGTAATGACTTTACCTGGTTTTGGTATCAGGGAGATGGTAGCTTCATAGAATGAGTTGGGTAGTATTCCGTCTTTTTCTATGCTTTGAAATACCTTCAATAGTAATGGTGTTAAGTCTTCTCTGAAGGTTTGGTAGAACTCTGCAGTGAAGCCGTCTGGGCCAGGACTTTTTTTTGTTGGAAGTTTTTTGATTACCGTTTCAATCTCTTTTTTTGTTATGGGTCTATTTAGTTGTTCTACTTCTGAATGTGTTAGTTTAGGTAGGTAGTATTGTTCCAAGAATTTATCCATTTCTTCTAGGTTTTCAAATTTGTTAGAGTACAATTTTATATAGTAATCTGATATGATTCTTTTGATTTCATTTGGTTCTGTTGTGATGTGGTCCTTCTCGTTTCTTTTTCGAGTTATTTGTTTCCTTTCCTGTATTGCTTTAGTCAGTCTAGCCAATGGTTTATCAATTTTGTTAATTTTTTCAAAGAACCAGCTTTTGGCTTTGTTAATTCTTTCAATTGTTTTTCTGTTCTCTAATTCATTTAGTTCAGCTCTAATTTTTATTATTTGTTTTCTTCTGGTGCCTGATGGGTTCTTTTGTTGCTCACTTTCTATTTGTTCAAGTTGTCGGGACAGTTCTCTGATTTTGGCTCTCTCTTCTTTTTGTATGTGTGCATTTATCGATATAAATTGTCCTCTGAGCACTGCTTTTGCTGTGTCCCAGAGGTTTTGATAGGAAGTATTTTCATTCTCGTTGCTTTCTAAGAATTTCCTTATTTCCTCCTTGATGTCTTCTATAACCCAGTCTTTTTTCAAGAGGGTATTGTTCATTTTCCAAGTATTTGATTTATTTTCCCTAGTTTTTCTGTTATTGATTTCTAGCTTCATTGCCTTGTGGTCTGAGAAGATGCTTTGTAATATTTCGATGTTTTGGATTCTGCAAAGATTTGTTTTATGCCCTAATATGTGGTCTATTCTAGAGAATGTTCCATGTGCACTAGAAAAAAAAGTATATTTTGCAGCAGTTGGGTGGAGAGTTCTGTATAAGTCAATGAGGTCAGGTTGGTTGATTGTTGTAAGTAGGTCTTCCGTGTCTCTATTGAGCTTCTTACTGAATGTCCTGTCCTTCTCCGAAAGTGGTGTATTGAAGTCTCCTACTATAAATGTGGAGGTGTCTATCTCACTTTTCAATTCTGTTAAAATTTGATTTATGTATCTTGCAGCCCTGTCATTAGGTGCGTAAATATTTAATATGGTTATGTCTTCCTGATCAATTGTCCCTTTTATCATTATATGGTGTCCTTCTTTACCCTTTGTGGAGGATTTAAGTCTAAAGTCTATTGTGTCAGAAATTAATATTGCTACTCCTCTTCTTTTTTGCTTATTGTTTGCTTGATATATTTTTTTCCATCCTTTGAGTTTTAGTTTGTTTGTGTCTCTAAGTCTAAGGTGTGTCTCTTGTAGGCAGCATATAGATGGATCGTGTTTTTTTATCCAGTCCGTGACTCTCTGTCTCTTTATTGGTGCATTTAGTCCGTTTACATTCAGCGTAATTATAGATAAATAAGTTTTTAGTGCTGTCATTTTGATGCCTTTTCATGTGTGTTGTTGGCCATTTCATTTTTCCACATACTTTTTTGTGCTGAGACGTTTTTCTTAGTAGATTGTGAGATCCTCATTTTCATAATGTTTAACTTTGTGTTAGTTGAGTCGTTACGTTTTTCTTGGCTTTTTTCTTGAGTTATGGAATTGATATTCCTTTTTGTGGTTACCTTTTTATTTACCCCTATTTTTCTAAGTAAAAACCTAACTTGTATCGTTCTATATCGCCTTGTATCACTCTCCATCTGGCAGTTCAATGCCTCCTATATTTAGTCCCTCTTTTTGATTATTGTGATCGTTTATCTATTGATTTCCATGATTTCCTGTTATGTGTATTATTTTGTTTATTTATTTATTTTTTAGAATTAGTCTTAATTTGTTTGTTTTTGTGCTTTCTCTATTTGAGTTGCGTTGATATCAGGACGTTCTGTTTTGTGACCTTGTATTGTGCTGGTACCTGATATTATTGGTCATCCGGCCAAACAATCTCCTTTAGCATTTCTTGCAGTCTTGGTTTAGTTTTTGCAAATTCTCTAAACTTGTGTTTGTCTGTAAATATCTTAATTTCTCCTTCATATTTCAGAGAGAGTTTTGCTGGATATATGATCCTTGGTTGGCAGTTTTTCTCCTTCAGTGCTCTGTATACGTCATCCCATTCCCTTCTTGCCTGCATGGTTTCTGCTGAGTAGTCTGAACTTATTCTTATTGATTCTCCCTTGAAGGAAACCTTTCTTTTCTCCCTGGCTGCTTTTAAAATTTTCTGTTTGTCTTTGGTTTTGGCAAGTTTGATGATAATATGTCTTGGTGTTTTTCTTTTTGGATCAATCTTAAATGGGGTTCGATGAGCATCTTGAATAGATATCCTTTCGTCTTTCATGATATCAGGGAAGTTTTGTGTCAGGAGTTCTTCAACTATTTTCTCTGTGTTTTCTGTCCCCCCTCCCTGTCCTGGGACTCCAATCACTCGCAAGTTATCCTTCTTGATAGAGTCCCACATGATTCTTAGGGTTTCTTCATTTTTTTTTAATTCTTTTATCTGATGTTTTTTCAGCTATGTTGGTGTTGTTTCCCTGGTCCTCCAGAAGTCCCAGTCTACATTCTAATTGCTCGAGTCTGCTCCTCTGACTTTCTATTGCATTGTCTAATTCTGTAATTTTATTGTTAATCTTTTGGATTTCTACATGTTGTCTCTCTATGGATTCTTGCAACTTATTAATTTTTCCACTATGTTCTTGAATAATCTTTTTGAGTTCTTCAACAGTTTTATCAGTGTGTTCCTTGGCTTTTTCTACAGTTATCCTAATTTCATGTGTGATATCTTTAAGCATTCTGTAAATTAGTGTTTTATATTCTGTATCTGATAACTCCAGGATTGTATCTTCATTTGGGAAAGATTTTGATTCTTTTGTTTGGGGGGTTGGAGAAGCTGTCATGGTCTGTTTCTTTATGTGGTTTGATATGGACTGCTGTCTCCGAGCCATCACTGGGAAACTAGATTTTCCAGGTAGTCAGCTAAAAAAAAATGCAGTCAGATCCCTATCTGAATTCTCCCTCTGGCTCCGGGTATTGGGATGTTAAGTGGGCCGCCTGGGGAGGGTGGGGGAGGGATCAGAGAGCTAGGAGTGTAGCGCCACAGAATATAGAGCTGAACACCGCGTTCACGCCCCGCCCCTGTTCGCCAAAATCCCGGCGGGACGGGTCCCCGCCTATGACGCTGCTTTCCTTGCTCGGAGACCAGTCACTGCCTCCTGGATGCTTCTCCCTCTGGCTGCGCCTCTACGCCGCCCGCGCCCACCAGCTAGACTTCCTCCCGGGATGGGTTCGGGGGGAAGGGGTGGGCCCCTCTTCTGTGCCGTCTGCCCCGCTGGGCTCTGCCCCAGATCGGGCTCTGAAGGTCACCTGCCTGGTACGCTGGCTCCTGGTTCTGAAAACGGTCGCTGTCTGCCCGTATTTGTTCGTTTTCCGTCTCTAAGTCTGTGCTTGTTGTTCAGAGTTCATAGATTGTTATGTATGTGATCGATTCCCTTGTTTTTCCGAGTCTTTGTTGCAAGAGGGATCTGCGGTAGCGTCCCCCTAGTCCGCCATCTTGGCCCCGCCTCTTAGGACTGTTTTCCATAAGCAATCCTAGTACATTCTGCTTAAATGCATTCCATACATAAGGTTTTCTTCACTATCTGTTTGCCAGAAGATATGTCATGAGCACATTTCCAGTGCCTGAAAACTGTTGCCTCAGATAGTTTGTACAGTTTTATTGGTGTTTATGGCAGGAGGACAAGCCCAATGAGTTATTTGTGGCATGACTAAAATGAAAGGTCACATTTTTTTGTCTTATTTTACAGCTGAATAGAGTAAATTCTTAATGCCAATAAAAAATAAAAAAAAAAATTTTTTTTTTCTCTCAGCCAAGTTTTCAATTCAGATTTTGATTAGCTGAATTTCACCCTCTAGTAGATTTTTCTAAGTATTCATGGGAATAATGTTTTGGGAGTTCTTGTAAAGTCAAAATCAGTTGTTGGTTGCCTTGTGTGAAAGGCAGTTTGGCTTGGTATAAAATTCCTTTAGTCATAGTTTCATTCTTTAAGTGCTTTGTAGATTTTGATCCATCATCTTCCACATTGAATATTTCAGTAGTGAAGCTTGAGGCCAGCAAGAATTGTTACCATTTTCAAGTGTCTTACTTTTTGACTGGATGCTCAAAGACATTTCTTTATCTTTAAAGGCCAGTAATTTTTTTTTTTGTGCATGTCCTGGTGTTGAATTTATTGGATCACATTTTTTTGAGATGTGCTGTATCTTTTGAGTCTATAGATTAGAGTTTTCTCTTATTTCTGGAACATTTTTTAAATATAACTCATATTAACAACTATGAGCCATTGGATTTCTTTTCCTCGATACTTTTGATGTACCTATAGTTAATCTTCAAATAGTTTCCATTTATTTATGTGCATTTAACTTTGCACATTATTTTTTTCCATTTAAATTTTTATCCACTATTTACCAAGTTGCACAAATTTATTGAGCACTGTTTTCATCTGCAACATGGCAAAGCTTTCTGATTGACCTTTTGTTTTCAAAAGGTTTGTTTCATCTGCAGTATGTCCTCTTCCTGTCCAGCTCTTTTCATAAAAGTTTCATGCTTATCATGATTACTCATATCTGAATTAGTAAATATTTGAAGGAGGATCATGTTGGGAAGTTTCTTAGACTGTGTTCCAGTCTATTATAAATTTTCCTAACATCTTATTTGAGGGACGGTTCCTTCTTCCCCAGCATTTATTTCCCTCTGACCAATACAGGAAGGGTTGTTGATTTGAAATTCTCTATTCTATCCCATTATGAGAGAGCTGCTTTATGCAACTCATGTCAAGTCTGTGTGATTTGTCAGTCATGTCTATCCTTTTACTTCTTAGAACCAAGGAGTTTACTGGGATTTTCCTGCTTCAAATTTGTGTTTATTTCAACTGTGATAAAAAGATTTTATTTCGCACTTCAGGTTGCTCTCTTAACTTTGGGGAGGTATACTTTCCTTAATCTTTCTGATATTTGCCTTTCTAGATTCTTTCTCTGCTTTTTTCCATATCTATATATGTTTTCTACTTCAGTTGGCTCACATTATGCATATATTTAGTACATCAAGTTTTTATCTGTCTCCTAGTTTCATTGAGGTTGAAATTTGCATTACTCATTTTTTTCTTGCTTTTGGTTGATTTCTGAGAAAAATAGGTGGATATGTGAATTTTATTCACCCTCTTCAAATTGAATACCTGTATTACAAGTATGCATTTTGCAGAATCCATTATTACGACATTTTAAAATAACTTTCATAAATAGTGGTACTAAATCTTTGGCTTCTATCAAGTGAACAGGAATTGAATACAGCATTTACATAAATAAATCTTTAATGCAAAATTTATTAGTTGAAAAACTAATGATCGGAGCCATAATAAATTTTTTGCTTCTATAATTTTCCTTGAGCTGATATAAGACATAATTAAATTGTATTGAACTCAATAGTAAATTCTGTATAAAATTAATTGGTACATTTTATTAAGCAATATCAAAATGTATTAATTCCACATTATTCAATCTTTTTAAAGTTTTTTTAAAAATAAAAGTAAGATAAAATGCACAGAGGATTATGTGAATTAATAAAAATGGCACAGTAAGTCTACAAAAGAGCAAATAATATAGTTCTTGCCTACTGGGTTCTATTTTTTACAAATAATCAGGAATTAGTATCTTTAAGTGTCATAAAGAAATAAAGTGACATTCTGTGTAATAACATAGCCTAGGCAGGTGAATTTAATTTGTAAACCTAGTCATTTCCTATACTTTATTTGAAACAGCAGATTACAGACAAGATTTGGGTCTACTGATGTAGTGATTGGAAGAATCAAACACCAGACTATAAAGGTGAAGATTTCTAAACTCACTTTAGGCTGTCTATCAAGAATTATAATTTTCAAATTCATTGAAAAAATATAACGTGTGTTTAAATTAAATGCAAATATTAAGCAAAAGTATGTATTTAATTTTTTTTCCTCAAAAATCTCTACTCGGGATGTGGGCTGGGGAGCTAGCATCTTGAAGGACATAGGATGCAGCTCAGAGATATGCTTTTAGGGAAAAGGAATGTTGAAAAGCTATATACTATTTAAGAAGAAAATTAACTAGAAAAATATAGAAAAGGTTGATTAAAGTGAAAACAGTTTAACAAAATGCTAAAGAATTGTGATGCTGGTTTATTATATCTTTTTCAGTACAGGGAGATACCTTAAGAACTTTTATAGGATATACTTCATGTGTTCTTTATTTCAGATTTTGCAAACTAGTTTGAATTCCAGTAAAAATGAAAACAGAAACCTTAAAACAGAAAGGTTTTATCGAAAGATTAGTGGTAAGAAATCAGGTTCAATTCTGCATTTTTTTATAGACATTTATTTGAAAATAGTGCTCCCAGATAATAACAAAATTGTCCTAAGATTACAGATATACTCAACAGTAAATTAAAAGGAAAGATCAAATCTTGTGAGACAAAATCTTTCACTAGATATATTATAGATAATTTGATTATAGAACTATAAATTTTGCTCCTCTGAAGATACTCTGTGTGTGTGCGTGCATGTAGAGTGTGTATGATACTCTTACACTTAGAGTTGTTTCATTAAATAATCTTCCTGTACAAATTTTGAATGATGTCCCACTTGTATTTTAGGTATGCACAAAACAAATAAGCAACTTTTACGTTCCATGTGAGGCTTCTAAATGCTTCAGAACATTTCATAAACCTTAGTAGGACTGGTAACAAGAGAGGGAAAAAGGTATTTTGGTATTATAAGAGCTGTCAAGGGAGTGATTCAAATGTTTACTGTTTCATCTTAAAGGGAAAAGGACTGGCTGCCTCAGAGCTGATGAATGGCAATCCCTTAAACAGCAGATCATAAAGATCAGGTCATTCTTTATAGCTCTCAGAAGGGCCTTGCCTGACAACCTCAGTCAACTGCATGACCATGTTTGGAAGGGGAAGGTGATGAAAGCTGCATGCATTGTGTGCTTATCAAGGTGATGTTAACATTTTTGGAATGTTACAAGCTAGAATCATTACCTCATGCTCTAATTTTAAAATCATAGATTTTAAAATATCTTATACCTAAAATAGAACTTATATTTAAAAGAATCAGGATCTATTATTTCCTAACGGATATGCTTAAATATCTATATCTTCTGTTGATAAACCTGGCATGGAGCTCTGCAATGCCGGTCAAGAAATAGTTGTCGTGCTACCCAAAATGAGTCTGAATCCCAATTTTAACTCAATAGTGTTAAATGGTACTTAATTCCACATGAGTTCTGCGTTTAAAATTCAAGGCAATCATTGGATCTATGTCTTCTAGTTGTAAATTATATCATCATTGCTTATATACTCAAAATAAGACCTAACATTTAGTAACTTACCACAATTTCCCAAATGCTATGTTAAGATATTTAATTAAATTTTTCACCAGTAGGGATACTGGCCACCTGTAATTTTAGTATAACCATGCCAAAATTCCTGTGATAATTTTCCACAAATACTTGTGAGAAAAAAAAAAAGTTATATAATAGTTATATGGCTAATAGTTATATAATAGATTGTAATGTGCATAAGCATTTCAGTAGGCTTACAAGGTCATGACACCTGTGATTCAGTCTTGTAGTAATGTCTCCAATGTTACAACTCTTAATAGGACATTGTAACAGAAATACAACATTAATACAACATTACAACTTTGCCTGTTCTTCAGCATCTGAAGAGAGCAGAGAATTGCAAACTTAAAAAACCTACTTATCCATGCAACCATGTTTCCATGATCTCTTTACCTCTATCAACTCTCTCTTTCATGCTACTCAAAGTTATACATAATACATTCCCAATAAGATTCTCCTCCTTCACTGTATTGCTCCCCAAGTGAGGATATAGTATAGTATTTCTTCTGGTTTGATTGCTTTTCAAGTACGATCTTCATAGATTCTGATCTTTTTTTCCTTATAGAACAGGGGAGGTGACAGTTGCAAAGTGGGAAAAGAGAAAGATGGAATCAGTAAACCTTCATAGGTTAATATTTGATCCTTCGATATTGATGTAAAACGTAAAACCTCAAATAATTTTAAATTTAAAATTCATTTTTAGTTCTTTCAGAAGCCCAACTGCATTTACTCTTCAGCCTTTAGGTGGACTGTGTAGTGAAAAAAGTTGGCAACCTCAGACAATTTATTCTTCACAAAAAAAAAGATTTGCCGTTAAGCTGATTTCAACTCATGTCATAGTAGAACTGTGCTCCACAGGATTTTTAATGGTTGATTTTTTTTTCAGAAGTAGATCTCCAGACCTTTCTTCCAAGGTGCCTCTGGGTAAACTTAAATCCTACAAACATTTCAGTTAGCGGCTGAGCATTTAGCCAGTTGTGCCACCCCAGACCAAGTACCTATACAGGAAGTCATATATATTTTCATTTTACATAGCGAAGCACTGAGATTCTAAGAAGTTTAGAAACATGTACAAATCTACATGATTGATAATACAACTAAGAGTTTAACTAAAATCTTTCAGACTTCTCATTCTATACATAAGTGTATATATATATATATATATATATATATATATATATATATATATATTTCCCCCAAACCACACTGCATATTAGAAGAGACAGTGGGGCCTTAAAGCGAAGAAAAAATTAACCTGTGTCTTGTTTTAATTTTTTTCAAACAAAAATTATTTGTGTCTGTTTTTGAGTTTGTATGTGTGCCTGTGTGTATAGCAAAAGATGTGGAAAGGGAATACGGAAGCAATTAAAAATTTCCTTGTGAAAACTTCTCAATAGTTTCACTGAAATAAACGTAAGTTTGGGGATGCTAAGAGAAAGAATCAACCAATTTTATAAATTCAGAGCCAATTAAATTAAAACCAGAGCATAGAACTGAGAAAACACCCCAGTACACTACTGCTCATAAGCAAATGGAGAATATTTGAAAATAAATTGTTACAAACTAGAATCATTACTCAGTTTCTATCGCCTTGAGTAACATTTTAGAAATTCAAGCCATACAATAAATTCAATCACCTCGTGGTAATTTTTTTTTTTTTTTTAATGGATAGAAACTGTTCAGTGCTTTGAGATCTGTCACTAGAGTCATTCAGCTGAATATTTTAACTTTCAGAAGACAAAAGACAAGGCATATTTGAGTTTCAGAAGACTAGGAATATTTGATAGGGGAAATAAAAGAAAATTGGCCAATCTTATAATATATATTAAGATTTTAGCTTCCTTTGTCAAAATATGTTTTTCTTAGCACATAAATAGTAAGGAAGATTGGAAAATCAATAATAATGATTTTAAAAAACCTTCAGATGCAAAACCCTGTATAAGACTAAACACAAATAAAGGCTGAAGATTTTGAGCAAAATGGTTTTGTCAAGAGTTTGGCACAATTATTATAAATATCTCAAAAGTTGTTAGTTTAACTGAGTAGTAAATTATATGGCATCTTACCTTTGCCAAGGTTGACTGATAGCCTTTAGCTTCTAATTAAAATATATATTTTTATGACATAAGAAAATACTTGCCAAACTACCTATCCATAATTCAAAAAGCTGGCAGAGAAAAAATGTGGTTTAGGTGTTTACATGTTTCTCCATTCATTTATAAATTCATGAAGTTCCTTGTATAATAACACATTCCAAAAACTCACTTGCTGAGTAATTATAGGAATTTGTGTCTATTTTTTTATGAATCGTAGAACAAAACAACTATCAGAAACTATTCAGTTCTTGATTGTTATGCTTTACGAAAAATACAAACACATTTGTATGTTTTGGAGGAACGGTTACCAAGGATTTGACAAATGTTAGACCAATTGCCAAAAACATTGGAATTCCCAGCCTTCTTTAAGTCTTCAACTTCCCCAGTACTTTGGGGAGCCACAGGGGACTTTCATCACTTTAGTTCCCTATCACGTGTGCCCACGACTGGGGAGGCTTCATATTCTGTCACAGCTACCACCATTTGTCTAGGCTTGGTTCATCCTTTTAGAAGAGTAGCACCTTTGCATATTAACGAAATCTATTGCTGCAAGAAAGAAGGAGATAATGGATGCTGTGGAACTGTGGGTAGTCACTGCTACAGCCTCCACAGCAGACTTACGGTTCTAATGGATGTCTCATACTCAGATATCCTAAAATGGTTTTAATAGGCAAATGTTGTTTAGTAATGTGTATTGAGTTTTCAGGGTTCTTATGCCATACTTGGAGCACTGGTAGCACAGCGGTTAACAAGCTAGACTGCTAACCAAAATGTCAGCCCTTGCAATCCACCAGCCTTTCTTTGGAAACCCGATGGGGCAATTCTAATCTGTTCTATAGGGTCACTTGGAGTCAGAATCCACTGGCTGGATTTGGTTTGGTTTGGTATTTATGCCACACTCAGAGAGTGGGTTTTTTTCAGAGTCCCTGGATGGTGCAAACAGTTAACACACTTGGCTGCTAACAGAAAGGTTGGAGGTTCAAGTCCACCCTGAGGCACCTCAGAAGAAAAGCCTGGTGATCTACTTCTGAAAAATAGGGCATGGAGAACCCTTTAGAGCACAGTTCTACTCTGACACACACGGGGTCACTGTGAGTCTGAATCAACTTCACAGTAACTGGTTAGTTGTTTTCTATGCCATACTTACCTCCAAGATGTATCTTTGTTTTCTTCTATAGGACAAAGGTCAACTTCTTAGCATGTCCTTCCAACTCATCAGGAGCTGACATCACACTAGATTTCAGCTTTGCCTCCTACCAGTCTAGTCTTTGAAATTTTTGCCGATTCCTAAGACCCAGTCCATACTTCTGTGCTTATGTGTCTTTGCCTGCATTACTCTCTCTGCCTTGGATCCTTCCCCGCCTTTTTTCTCACTCCACTTCCTATTTACCCTTCCCCAAATGCCATCTTCTTGCTCAGACTTTCCCAAGTCAAACAGTTTGTTTTGGTGTGCTCACTTAGCACTTCTAGATGGACATCTCTTTTGGTGTTTTTCACATTATTTTGTAATTATTTGATTACTGTATCTGATTTTCTAGTTAGGGCATGAATTCTTGAGCCAGAAACTCTATTTTGTATATTATTTGAATCAAAGCTGATTATCAAATTTCTTCCACAGGCAGGCTTCCTTTTTATTGCACAATGAAAAATTAAAAAAAAAATGAAAGTCAAAGCCTTTATTGATTTAAGACCTTCTCTCTGTGTTGAGATATAACTTTGATTGGAGCTAATTTACAATGGGGAGTGTTAACTCAGTTACCAACATGTTCAGTCCTCCATCCGTATTATGAGGGCAGGAGCTTCTGGGGGCAGAAGGCCACCAATGACCAGGGAGAGTGGGAGAGTGATGAGGACTAACACAGCTACACTGACTCGGGGTGATTTTCAGAAATGTGGTTATTCCTACTGAAAGAATTCTCATATCCAGAAGATTCTATAGTCAAGGAACTACCGTAGGTAGCAAACATACTACATTTAAAATAAAATGTATTAAATTTGCTAATTCATGTTATTTTTTAATTTTTATTGTGCTTTAAGTGAAAGTTTACAAATCAAGTCAGTCTCTCATACAAAAATTCATATACACCTCACTATATACTCCTAGTTGCTCTCCCCCTAATGAAACAGCACACTCCTTCTCTCCACCTTGTGTTCCCTGTGTTCATTCAGCCAGCTTCTGTCCCCCTCTGTCTTCTCATCTCCCCTCCAGACAGGAGCTGCCCACATAGTCTCATGTGTCTACTTCAGCCAAGAAGCCCACTCCTCACCAGTGTCATTTTCTATCTTATAGTCCAGTCCAGTCCAATCCCTATCTGAAAAGTTGGATTTCGGAATGGTTCTAGTCTTGGGCTAACTGAAGGTCTGGGACCATGACCTCTGGGGTTTTTCTAGTCTCAGTCTGAAAATTAAGTCTGGTCTTTTTATGAGAATTTGAGGTCTGTATCCCATTGCTTTCCTGCTCCATCAGGGATTCTCTGTTGTGTTCCGTGTCAGGGCAGTCATCTGTTGTAGCTGGGCACCATCTAGTTCTTCTGGTCTCAGGTAGATGCAGTCTCTGATTTATGTAGCTCTTTCTGTCTCCTGGGCTCATAATTACCTTGTGCCTTTGGTGTCCTTCATTCTCCTTTGCTCCAGATAGGTTGACATCAATTGATGCATCTTAGCTGGCTGCTTGCTAGCGTTTCAGACCCCAGACCACTCACTAAAGTGGGATGCAGAATGTTTTCTTAATAGATTTTATCATGCCAATTGACCTAGATGTCCCCTAAAACCATGGTCCCCAAGCCCCTGCCCCTGCTGCTCTGGACTTCAAAATGTTCAGTTTATTCATGAAACTTCTTTACTTTTGGTTTATTCCAGTTGTGCTGACCTCTCCTGTTTTGTGTGTTGTCTTTCCCTTCACCTAAAATAGTTCTCATCTACTATATAATTAGTGAATACCCCTCTCCCTCCCTTCCTCCTTACTATCGTAACCATCAAAGAATATTTTCTTCTCTGTTTAAACTATTTCTCGAATTCTTATAATAGTGGTCTCATACATTATTTGTCCTTTTGCAACTGACTAATTTCACTCACCATAATGCCTTCCAGATTCTTCTATGTTATGAAATGTTTCATGGACTCGTCGTTCTTTATCGATGCGTAGTTTTCCATTGCGTGAATATACCACAATTTATCTATCCATTCATCCATGATGGGCACCTTTCTTGCTTCCATATTTTTGCTATTGTGAACAGTGCTGCA